>NC_064631.1:360107707-360417707 GCF_023864275.1 Schistocerca cancellata
GTTGTCAACTATACGTTCCAAATAACCATACACTGCTAATAAAATCTTAGCTAACACCAACCATGGCAGACAACATGTCTGTCCTCCGAGGCTTCCCAACCAGCTTAAATCTTAAAGCCAAACCTCTTCACCTGCCATTCAAGCTAGGGGCAATCCAAAGATCACCAAAGTGCTTTGTCTGCCTTTTAGCATTTAGCATTAGCATTAGGATTCTTGAACATATCCTCAGTTCGAATATAATGAATTTCCTTGAGACAGAGAAGTTGCTGTCCATGCATCAGCACGGCTTTAGAAAGCATCGCTCCTGCGAGATGCAACTCGCCCTTTTTTCACATGATGTCTTGCGAACCATGGATGAAGGGTATCAGACCGATGCCATATTCCTTGACTTCCGGAAAACATTTGACTTGGTGCCCCACTGCAGATTCCTAACTAAGGTACAAGCATATGGCCCACATCTCGTGGTCGTGCGGTAGCGTTCTCGCTTCCCACGCCCGGGTTCCCGGGTTCGATTCCCGGCGGGGTCAGGGATTTTCTCTGCCTCGTGATGGCTGGGTGTTGTGTGCTGTCCTTAGGTTAGTTAGGTTTAAGTAGTTCTAAGTTCTAGGGGACTTATGACCACAGCAGTTGAGTCCCATAGTGCTCAGAGCCATTTTATTAAATACAAGCATATGGGATTGGCTCCAAAGTATGTGAGTGGCTTGAAGACTTCTTAAGTAATAGAACCCAGTACGTTGTCCTCGATGGTGAGTGTTCATCGGAGGTGAGGGTATCATCTGGAGGAAGTGTGGTAGGTCCGCTGTTGTTTTCTGTCTACATAAATGATCTTTTGGATAGGGTGGATAGCAGTGTGCGGCTGTCTGCTGATGATGCTGTGGTATATGGGAAGGTGTCATCGTTGAGTGACTGTAGGAGGATAGAAGATGACTTAGACAGGATTTGTGATCGGTGTAAAGAATGGCAGCTAACTCTAAATATAGATAAATGTAAATTAATGCAGATGAGTAGGAAAAAGAATCCTGTAATGTTTGAATACTCCATTATAGTGTAGCACTTGACACAGTCACGTCGATTAAATATTTGGGCATAACATTGCAGAGCGAAATGAATTGGGACAAGCATGTAATGGCAGTTGTGGGGAAGGCAGATAGTCGTCTTCAGTTCATTGGTAGAATTTTGCGAAGATGTGGTTCATCTGTAAAGGAGACTGCTTACAAAACACTAATATGACCTATTCTTGAGTACTGCTCAAGCATTTGGGATCCCTATCAGGTTGGATTGAGGGAGGACATAGAAGCAATTCAGAGGCCAGCTGCTAGATTTGTTACTGGTAGGTTTGATCATCACGCAAGTGTTACGGAAATGCTTCAGGAACTTGGGTGGGAGTCTCTAGAGGAAAGAAGGCGTTCTTTTTGTGAATCGCTACTGAGGAAATTTAGAGAACCAGCATTTGAGGCTGACTGCAGTACAATTTTACTGCCACCAACTTACATTTCACGAAAAGACCCCAAAGATAAGATAAGAGAGATTAGGGCTCACACAGAGACATATAGGCAGTCATTTTTCCCTCGTTCTGTTTGGGAGTGGAACAGGGAGAGAAGATGCTTGTTGTGGTACGAGGTACCCTCTGCCATGCACCGTATGGTGGATTGTGGAGTATGTATGTAGATGCAGATGTAGCAGTTGTTTATACTTGTGAAATAATGGAATGATTGCATGCTATTGAGAGATGCTTTAAATACGAAATGCAAGTAAATATGCTGTTTAGTTTGTCTGCTATTAATATCTGAAGATTATGATTTTGGCATGCAATTTCTGAATGCAGCAGCCAATCATGGAGAAGGACCACAATTTAGGTGGTTTTTCTTATGATACCCATACCGAACAAACGATCTGTCATTGGTACCTCACATCACATTATGTCATGTAGCCACATCTGCCTTCTCAACTACTCTAAGAAGAGCTTCTTGTACCTGAATATGATGACTACAAAGCCAGAAGTATTACATATGGTTTGGTGGGAGCCTACAAACCATACAGATGACTGCTATTTCTGTCTGACTCTACCTATAAAGTCAGGATTATCTATGAAGAAAAGAAGAACAGTTCAGTACCCAAATCTTTGATCTGCTAATTGACCCATTCCATATTCAGATAGTTTACCAGTTCCTATTCCACCAGCAAACTGTGTGTTTGAAGTAGAAAATGAAGACAGTGTGGAAGAAGAAGAAGAAGAAGAAGAACCAAACAAGCCTTCCACATCCAGTGACCCTGATTTTGAGGGGAAAGATGATAAACCACACAGACTGAGTAAAGTGGAATTGAGTGACCTCATTAGAAATCTCGACCTGTCAAAGGATAAGGCAGAAATTCTTGTGTCTCATCTACAGCAATGGAATCTTCTTGAAAGTGAAGTCACAGTCTCACAGTACAGAAAACATCACACGGAACTGCTTCTCTTTTCAGAGGAAAAACAAAAAAAAAAAAAAAATCTTGTTGTTGGCTATGACATTAATGGCTTGCTGAAATCTTTGAATCTGAACCATGATCCAACTGATTGGAGGCTATTCATAGACTCCTCCAAGCTTAGTTTGAAAGCTGTGTTACTTCACAATGGCAACCACCTTCTTTCTATTCCTGTTGGTCATGCAGTTCACATGAATGAAACTTGTGCAAATATGTCAGCCCTCTTGGACCCAATTTAATATCATGAACACACTATGGTGATCTAAAAGTCATTGCCACACTCTTAGAAAAGCAACTGGGGTACACAAAACATTGCTGCTTCTTATATTTGTGGGAGAGTAGGGATAGGAAATTGCATTATATAAAGCAGACTGTCCTGCAAGAAACTTAACCCTAGCAAAAAAATGTCATTGCCAAACCTCTTGTGGAACCAAAAGATGATTTTCTTTCACCTCTGCATATCAAGCTGGGTTTGATGCAAAATTTTGTCACAGATATGAACAAAGAAGGATGGGCCTTTAAGTATATAAGAGAGAAATTTCCAAAATTAAGTGATGCAAAAGTTAGGGAAGATACTTTTATCGGGCCACAAATTAAAAAACTTGTAAAGGATCATGAATTTGACCAAGGTTTGGAGGGGAAAGAAAAGGAAGTTTGGGAAGCCTTCAAGGAAGTTGTTCGTGGATTTTTAGGCAACATAAGAGATGATAACTACACTCAGATGGTGACAGTGCTCCTGCAAAAATGACCTCAGATGCAACATGTCCCTTAAAATCCATTTTCTCCACTCCCACCTAGACTTTTTCCCTCCTAGTTGTGGAGCTGTTTGTGATGAATATGGAGAAAGATTCCTTCAGTACTTTTCTGTTATGGAACAAAGATATCAAGGCCATTGGAATGAAGCCATGCTCATGGACTACTGTTAATCTTTGTGTAGGGATGCTCCGGAACTCCGTTACAAGAGGCAAGCTTAAGAGATGATGAGCTCATACAGCCACCACATGATTCTCTATTAGAAATTGTCCCTAAAGGCGGAGGAACCATTAACATGGTCAACGGCAGGAGGATGCAGAAGGCAAGGGGAGACCACTGCATTAACAATCCCATACAGGATTCCCAGATAGGAATATGGCTACATGGCTACGTCCAATTTCAATTCCCCCATTCGGATATCCAGAGGGCAAGGGGGGGGGGGGGGGGGATGTCTTGGGTAAGGCTGTAAGGAGTAAAGGAATAAAAGAACAGCTGAGAATTGGAACATGGAATGTCAGAACTCTATTAAAAGCAGGGAAACTAGAAGATGTTAAGATGCTGATGGAAAAGTCACAGCTGGACATATTAGGAATCTGTGAAACTAGATGGGGGGGGGGGGGGGGGGCGGTAGCGGAGATTTTATGTCAGGGGATTTCAGATTCATTCACAGTGGTAGTGCTCGAACAGGAAGAAATGGTGTGACTATAATTTTGAGAGGAAAATGGAAGAACAACGTGTTGAACACATACCACTACAGTGATAGGATAATGACGATTAAAATTAAAGCACAACCCACAGATTTGTGTGTAATTGCAGTTTACTTACCAACAACAAATAGCAAGGATGAGGAAGTAGTAGTAGTATATGAGCAAATTGATGACTTAATGAAACTAGTTAAAGAAAATGACAATCTTATCATAATGGGTAATTTCAATGCATCGACTGGTGAAGATAACAAAGGATTATGGAATGGCAAGTTTTGGCTAGGAAAAATGAATGCTAGAGGAGAAAGGTTGCTAGATTTCTGTGAACAGTATGAGATGATAGTCACCAACACGTGTTTTGAAATGCCCAAGAGAAGAAGATATACATGGAAAAGTCCAGCAGATGGCAAAAGGTATCAGATAGATTATATCCCAGTCAAGAAGAAATTTATGAATCAAATAAAGTCTAGCCACTCATATCCTGGATATGATAGAGACAGTGACCATGTTCTAGTGATAGCAGACTATAGTAGCAGATTTAAGAAATATAAAAGAACTAACCAACGCAGATGGTTTATAGAAAAACTAAAGGAAAAGCAAGTAGCTGTGGACATGAAAGAATTGACCGATAACCTGATAGTTAACAGGGAAGGATTCAAAGAGACCGTAGAAGTAGCTGCTAAAGAACTAGTAGGATTAAGGAAACTAGAACCGAGGAAACCATGGATAACCAAGGAAATACTAGACCTTACTGAATAATGAAACAGGCTGAAGAAAAAAAGATTTCTATAAGTACAAAAGAGTAAAAAATGCAATTACACAGGAATGTAGATTTGAAAAAGAAAAGTGGATGCACAAAAAACATAACGAAATTCAACAAGATCTAAGTGGAGGTCAAATTGATGGAGCCTACTCTAAAATTAAATCAATGCAGATAAAGCCAAGAACTAAAACAAATATTGTCAAGAATAAAAATGGTGATATACTTTTCGAATTAGAGGATGTATGTGAAAGATGGAAAGAGTCTATTGAGGAACTATATGAAGGAGAAGATATTGCTAATGGGGGGGAATTCTGGAAGAAGAAAGCAGTGTGGATATTTACATTATAGGGCCACCTATATCTAAAGAGGAATTCAACAGCGCCTTGAATGATCTAAGTAATGGCAAAGCGACAGGCACAGATAACATCCCAGCAGAAATACTGAAGGAAATTGGAGAATCAACAAAAGAGTACTTATGTAAACTTATTAAAGAGTACTATGAAGGGGGAAAGAACCACTTACAGATTTGTTTAACAGTCAAACAGTAATTATCCCCCCCCCCCCTCAAAAAAAAAAAAAAAAAAAAAAAAAAAAAAAGGAAATGTTCTAGACTGTGAGAACTGTAGAACTATCTCCTTATTATCCCACACTTCCAAAATAATGTTAAACATAATAAAAATTCGAATGAAAAAGAAAATTGAGGCAAACCTAGGAGAAGACCAATTTGGTTTCATATCCGGAAAAGGAACTAGAGAGGCAATACTAGATCTGAGGATGGTATTAGAAAGACAAATTGGAGTTAATAGGAAAACCTACATGACTTTTATAGATTTACAAAAAGCATTTGACATGGTTAATTGGAAATTGTTATTCCGAACAATGAAGGAAATAAATCTTGATTGGAGAGACAGAAGATTAATATGGAACTTGTATGAAAGGCAGGAAGCAGAGACGGAAGTGAATGGTGTGAAGAAGAAAGCAAAAATAAGGAGAGTAAGGTAAGGATGCCCATTATCACCATATTTGTTCAACTTATTTATTGAAAAAACCATTGAAAAATTGAAAAGAATAACCAAAGGAATTAAAATTAGTAGTAGTAGTAGTAGTAGTAGTAGAGAGTTTTTTTGTGTGCACGACAGCAAGGTCTCCATCGCCCGCTCAGTAACATAGTGAGATGGGTGTCAAGAAAATACTTAGAACAGTAAGATAAAACAGAACATAAAACACTGGTAACAAGCTTTGAAAAAGATGTGTCTACCCACGCCGAAGCGTGGGACGAAGCATGGCATCAGCAGTAAAACATGGACAACACAGGAAGAAAGTGGTGAGGGAGCTAAAACAATGTAGCAGGCTGACCACAAGGAAAAAAGGGAGGAGTCAGCCACTCTGCAATACACTAAAACCTCCAGCCTAAAAGTTGAGGCCAGAGACCAGACACATCAAAAAATTTAAAACCCTAGACACACATGTCTCATCATTAGCTAAAACACAAGGCAGATCCCCATCAACTTGTAATTAAAATTAATGGGGAACGAATACACTGTGTCCGTTTTGCAGATGATATAGTAGTACTTGCTGACTCAGTAAAGGAAATGGAGTTTATGTTGCTAAAATTTGCCAAAATCCTAAGAGCATTTAATCTAAAAAAATAAATAAATAAATAAGAAGAAAACAAAAACTATCGTAGTAGGGAAGACAAAAGAAAATGGTAAAGTTTAATATTAAACTAGAAGATGATGTTCAGAGCAGGTCGAGAACTTCTGTTATTTGGGAAGCACAATCACTGACGACAATAAATGTATCACAGATATAAAGTGAAGAACAGCCTTGGCAAAGCAAGCTTTCCAAAATAAAAGGAATTTACTAACAGACAATCATATAAGCCTAGAAAGTAGGAAAAAGTTTGCCAAAACTTTTGTCTGGAGTGTCTTAACATACACATGTGAAGTGTGGACTCTGGGAAAGGCAGAGAAAAAGAGACTGGAAGCAATGGAAATGTGGATATGGAGAAGAATGACGAAAACAAGCTGGGTAGATAGAAAAAGTAATGAACAGGTCTTAAGAGAAGTGAATCAGAACAAAACACTGCAAAATTATATAGGAAGAAGAAAATCAAAAATGATAGGGCACATAATGAGACACAGCCAGTTCCTAAAGAATGTATTTGAGGGAAAAGTTTTAGGGAAAAAACCAAGAGGCAGGCCAATAGCAACATATTTTAATAACATCAAAGAAGATATGGGGATAAAATCGTATGAAGAATTGAAGAGGATGACAATGGAGAGAGGGATGTGGCTAAATCGACAAGTAGTTTATGATGATGATGAGTGCAGTATTGTTTAACTATCGATAAGCCTCATTAATAGCTTTCAGGTGAACATCCAGATACTGCTACAATAGTTTCCAGTTGAATATCTATGAGCAGTAAAAAACATAATCACATAATTCACAGTTCTTTCAGAATAATCAGGTACATATGGAACAGGCACTGTCATTGTTTTAACACAGCCTTATTGTGTTACACTTATTTCACAGTTACTTTGATGCATTGTTGTTGTTCTAACCAACACAGGTTTCTCATCTGAAACTCGGCCATGGACTGACTGTCTCGTGGCCAAAAATGGGGCCTTTTATATCATTAATAACAGACCCTGACACTACACATTGTTTGAAGTTAAATTTGCAGAAATTACAATTAAAATTTAACTCATTAAATTAATTGAATAGATCAAAAAATTTTGTCTTTTTAACAGTTTCTTCTTCTACAAGGCTAAAGCCAAATTATTTGTTTAAATGATGAAATTAACATATAGAGTTACATAACAATACTTTTGACAAAACTGTTAATTATTTTGGAATTAATGAAGGGCTGGTTTTGCTAACAAGTTTTCGAATAGAGTGAAATAAATACTAAAAGAATGCCAGTGTTTCATCTCCCAAACATTTATAATTATTATAGAATTTATATTTGTTTGTAAGTCAACAGTAGAATTTAAGCTACGAAACAATTACTGATTTCACCCTGTAACAAAAGATACTAACTAGGAGTAATCAAAATAAATCAGAAAATCAATTACATACATAAAACTAAGCACAAACTTAGATCTGTTATATTCTTTAAAACTGAGGGCCAACCTTTCCCTTTTATGAAACTGCAGATTATGCTCACGTATGTTAACGGTAATTAGTCAGAAGTGAAAAAATGAATTTTAAGGAGGCAGATGGCAAAACAAGAGGGGAAGTAAAAATATCCCACCTTGCTTTGTCACACACATTCATTGTTATTAGTATATGTAATTAAAATATATCTGTTTCTCTTAATCCGTTAATATGAAATACTTCATTTTGTCATATTCATTTTTCTCAACCCAAAATTAATATGAATGGACTCATGAAGTGCAGGAAATATTTTTTTTTTTTTTGCCAGTGATAATTAACCCATAAAATTTTTGTTGGCCAGGGTGTAGTATGAACAATTTAACTGTGGACCACCTGCAGTATTAACTAATACTATGGAATCCACACCAAAGTACCTGAAAAATTGTTGATTTAGGATCTATTACAGAATTTTCAGCTGTTTGGTGACATTTATTCATTCATGTCCCATGTACTACGTCAAGAAGGAGACCCTTCAGGGATGTAGAACTAGTCAAGGTATACATTAACCTTTGACATGGATGTCAAAGAAATTTAATCTGTGCACTGTACTAATAGTAAACTACCTATATACTGCTTCATACTATTAACACTTATGCCCTCTAAATTCAATTACGTAAATTACTGAAAGAGGACTGGTGTCAGTAAACTACTTTTGTGCTTTTCAAATTCCTTTTCTACAGCTCTTCGTGATGATTCATTACAAGTAGCTGCATTGTGGCTGAGGCATCCATTTGCTTCCTGTGTGTGAGAATGCATGATGTCCCACAATGTTGGCAGAGCGCAGTATGGTTGAGCAGTGATGTAATGCCACTGCTTCTGTCAGTGACGTCCTCCAGAGTGGACAGCTAAGGAAGTGGCGGACAAGGTGCAACTGAAGTCTCTGACGCTGCATTGGCCATAACTCACTGTAGTAGTGCTGTGGCTGGCAGGCTATGTCCCATGCCTTGATTGGAACTGTGGCAGCTCTGTGTCTAGTGCTCAGGGCCAGGCTGCCCTGACATGAAGTCAAACTGCAGACTCTGTCCAGCATCCCAGATTGCACCCCAAGTGTCACTGCCCCATGACAGAAGTGCCGCAATACTAACACAAGATGATCACAGTACAAAAGTGGCTAGGTATTTATATACTCAAGGACTGCACTTGTGGGGGTTTTGCTATGCCCTGTGGCAAATATACTAAACACTTACATGGTTGTTGGTGTGGAAAGGCTTCCGCCTTCTTCAACGTAGGTGCTGTTGTGTTAACTATTTCAACATCTTGCTTGACCAGCTCACCTCACAATGTGCAACAGCTGTATTGTGTTTTGTAAGACATAACATCTGCACTTGCCTGTGGGTGGCTCTGCTACATCTGCTTCTTACTTTGTGCATTTCTGACCAAATGTGGTTGGTATGCTACATTAGTAAGGAAGCTGCTACTTTGAAAAACACTGCTGCCTCCTTAGTCCTATTATAAAGTAGCCTTTTATCTACTGTTAGTAGCTTAATATTTACTTGATTAAAATAGTATTTTGAAAAGAAAAGTACTGAGGCATATTTATAATAATATATAATTATTACTTTTCATAGAACCTTATAACAAACACTACAACTTGTTACGGAACTAACAAAAAGTTTCAATCCTTAAATCCAGATATGCAACTAATTTATAGAAAGAGTGGCTAGTGAAATATGGTTAAGCTTTTTTTGAATTGGTGGGGGGGGGGGGTCCCCTATTTCTTGCTTTAAGTTAAATAGGAGCTTGTTGAAGGAAGAAGGAAGGAAGATTATGGTTTAGCATTCCCTTGCAGCTTGTGGAACATTCTGAGCCCTTAACAAGGAGCCAAAGTCTACATAAATACAATTTTTGTGTCTTGTATTTTGACTGTGCAGGCTATAACGTAGTTGAGCCAAAATTGAGTTTTGGTATCAGCAACAAACACTACAAAGGAGTAAATTATTTGGGAAATCGGTATAAGAATTTCAAGCTTCTTAAGAATGGGTCTGCAAGAGGCACTGTTATCTACTATACATAATATTCTTACTTTATGTGAACTGTTTCTGAAGATAATTCCATACCACAGAGAGTAGAAATATGCAAAATAAACCAGAGCTCTTCTCTTTAGATCAACACAATGAGCGATGTTTCTGAGGGCATAACATGTTGAGAACTGAGCTGCTTGCTTAGTTTATCCATGTGTTGACTCCAGTTTAGCTGGAACCCAAGGAATTAGTGTGTTGGAGCTTTCACTGTTCATATTGTATAGAAATGAGCTTGCAGGCAATATTAATAGTAACCTCAGACTTTTTGCAGATGATGCAGTTATCTACGGTGAAGTACTGTCTGAATGTAGCTGCATAAATATTTAGTCAGATCTTGATAAGGTTTCAGAGTGGTTCAAAGATTGGCAAGTTGCTTCAAATGTTCAGAAATGTAAAAGTGTGTGCTTCATAAAACAAAAACAAAAATGTAGTATTCTATGACTATAATATCATTGAGTCACTATTTTGGAATCAGCTAGCTCATACAATTACCTGGGTTTAACACTCTGTCACTCTGTAGGGATATGAAATAGAATGCTCACATAGGTTCAGTTGTGGGTAAAGCAGATGATAAACTTCGGTTTATTGGTAGAATATTGCGGAAGTGCAATCAGACTAAAAAGAAGATTGCTTACAAATCACTCATGCGACTTGTTCTAGAATATTGATGAAATGTGTGGGACCTGTACCAAATAGGACTAACAGGAGATATTGAAAATATACAAAGAAGGACAGCATGAATGGTCACAGGTTTGTTTGATCCATGGGAAAGTGTCTCAGGAGTACTGAAGGAACTGAAGTGGAAGACTCTTGAAGATATATGTACACTATCCTGAGAAACTCTATTAACAATGTTTCAAGAACCAGCTTTAAATGATGACTCTAGGAATCAGCTTTAAATTACGACTCTAGAAATATACTACAACCCCCTATGTATCACTCACATAGGAAATGAGAGGATAAGATTAGAATAATTACGGCATTCACAGAGGCATTTAACAATCATTCTTCCTACAGTCCATATGTGAATGGAATGGGAAAAAACCCGAATACCTGGTACTATGGGACATACCCTCTGCCTATCACCTCACAGTGGTTTGCAGAATATAGATGTTGATGTAGAAGTAGATGTAGAATTTTATACACTGTGTTTCATAGAGTATGTGACCATTAATATAATTTATGTTAACAAGAGAGGGTCAAGTCCTAATTCTTGTATGACTGTACAAGTTACATCCCCTCATTGTGAGGCTATTTTAATGCCTTAGATAGTATCTGTTAATAAGACTATCTCCAGTTACCATATTTATGTCAAAGGTTAGTCCATCTAAACAAATATAATTCTGTAAAACTCTCTGGAAATACAAAATGGAAACAACTCTACACAAACTTGTAGAAATAATTGAACAGGCAAAACATTTTCCCATGTCTTATTCTTTTGCAAAATCATTCACCAAATGTGCATAAAACCAAGGCTGGACATCAGTAACTCTAGGAGCTCCTCAATCATAACTATCAAGATGAAATTAATATTGAAATTTCCACCCAAAAATAACTTATGAGTTTCTACTAAGTCTTACTTGAACCCTCTGTAATTGGCTAATTAACTTTAAAACATTGGCTGTTGGTGGCGTGTACATGGTGAGAACTGTTACTTGCACATTTCCATGCCTACTACTGAAAAACAGCATTCAAAGAGAGTAGCACTAATGCAAGTATGGGAGTTCATTTTCACTTTTGTGTATGTAGCCACTCCATCTAATTGGAATGGGAGTGATGTACATTTGGTGTAACCACACTGACAATAATTTCTAATCGATACAGGTAAGATGTATTATGTGCATTTGTGAATATATAGCAGACAGAAGTTACTCTACAGTGCAGTGCAAGTTGTGTGGTTTTCGCTGTCCAAGTGCTTCTGCGCCAGCTGCCAGAGGCGCTGTATTCTATGGTACTTGAGCACTTACTCTTTGAATGGTTTCTTATTCCACTGTTTACTACTTATAGAGTTTATTTTGACTATTACATGTTCTAGTTGTTGGGTTGACAGTGCTTCCATGTAAAACGCCTCATTAACCAACTCTCTGTACTCTTTTGCTGTATCACCAGCTAATAATGGAGTAATTTTTTCAGACATGACAGACATCAGGCTACTCCAACGTTGGTGTCCCCGGTGTGATTTAGCCCCATTGTATCACAGGAAGGACCCACATTTGACATGGTGGATGCATCAACAGATCCCATGCCTTCAGTATCATGACTCACTGTGGGTTTGCCATCCTCTTGGCCATATAACCTGGCTTTATGGTTTGCACAGGTTGAAGCGAGTTTTCTCTATGCCAGAATAACGGCAGACGCAACTAAGTTTGCAATTGTTGCGAGCCAGCTGGATCAGAAGTAAGCAGTGTAGATCAAAGATGTGATCACCACCTGCCCACAGCGGATAGGTATAAGAAATTAAAAATGGAACTGATACGAAGGGTTTCTGCTTCACAAGAAGAACAAGACATGTCCTAACCCAAGAAGATATTGGCAGTGGAAGACCCTCACAATACTTATGACACCTGTAGAGTAATGAAACTACAGGAACTGTGCCTGACAGTCTTTTGCATATGCTATGGATCAATTGCTTGCCACTCCAGGAGAAAGCCATTATTGTATCACAAACAAGTATGCCTTTAGATTCTTAGTGGAGTTAGGTGACGAAATACACTCCTGGAAATGGAAAAAAGAACACATTGACACCGGTGTGTCAGACCCACCATACTTGCTCCGGACACTGCGAGAGGGCTGTACAAGCAATGATCACACGCACGGCACAGCGGACACACCAGGAACCACGGTGTTGGCCGTCGAATGGCGCTAGCTGCGCAGCATTTGTGCACCGCCGCCGTCAGTGTCAGCCAGTTTGCCGTGGCATACGGAGCTCCATTGCAGTCTTTAACACTGGTAGCATGCCGCGACAGCGTGGACGTGAACCGTATGTGCAGTTGACGGACTTTGAGCGAGGGCGTATAGTGGGCATGCGGGAGGCCGGGTGGACGTACCGCCGAATTGCTCAACACGTGGGGCGTGAGGTCTCCACAGTACATCGATGTTGTCGCCAGTGGTCGGCGGAAGGTGCACGTGCCTGTCGACCTGGGACCAGACTGCAGCGATGCACGGATGCACGCAAAGACCGTAGGATCCTACGCAGTGCCGTAGGGGACCGCACCGCCACTTCCCAGCAAATTAGGTACACTGTTGCTCCTGGGGTATCGGCGAGGACCATTCGCAACCGTCTCCATGAAGCTGGGCTACGGTCCCGCACACCGTTAGGCCGTCTTCTGCTCACGCCCCAACATCGTGCAGCCCGCCTCCAGTGGTGTCACGACAGGCGTGAATGGAGGGATGAATGGAGACGTGTCGTCTTCAGCGATGAGAGTCGCTTCTGCCTTGGTGCCAATGATGGTCGTATGCGTGTTTGGCGCCGTGCAGGTGAGCGCCACAATCAGGACTGCATACGACCGAGGCACACAGGGCCAACACCCGGCATCATGGTGTGGGGAGCGATCTCCTACACTGGCCGTACACCACTGGTGATCGTCGAGGGGACACTGAATAGTGCATGGTACATCCAAACCGTCATCGAACCCATCGTTCTACCATTCCTAGACCGGCAAGGGAACTTGCTGTTCCAACAGGACAATGCACGTCCGCATGTATCCCGTGCCACCCAACGTGCTCTAGAAGGTGTAAGTCAACTACCCTGGCCAGCAAGATCTCCGGATCTGTCCCCCATTGAGCATGTTTGGGACTGGATGAAGCGTCGTCTCACGTGGTCTGCACGTCCAGCATGAACACTGGTCCAACTGAGGCGCCAGGTGGAAATGGCATGGCAAGCCGTTCCACAGGACTACATCCAGCATCTCTACGATCGTCTCCATGGGAGAATAGCAGCCTGCATTGCTGCGAAAGGCGGATATACACTGTACTAGTGCCGACATTGTGCATGCTCTGTTGCCTGTGTCTATGTGCCTGTGGTTCTGTCAGTGTGATCATGTGATGTATCTGACCCCAGGAATGTGTCAATAAAGTTTCCCCTTCCTGGGACAATGAATTCACGGTGTTCTTATTTCAATTTCCAGGAGTGTATTTGATGGTAAGACGCCTGCTCCAGTGAGTACAGTGGTGGTGGTGTACAACGGCTTGTTGCTCACAGTAATAAGGGCCAATGATGACATGCTGTCCACCAAAGTGGAGTCATTGACCAAGAAGATGGAAGAATTACTGACTTGGCTTGACCGCAGCAGAGGCCGGGGTCGTTATCGCACGCAATCGAGGAGCCACTCATCTACCACTTCTTGGCATCAGCTACAGGCTAGCCCACTATTTTCTGGTATTGCAGGATATCTGGGGATTGGGCAACCAAGTGTGCCCTTCTCACACCCAAATGCCGGTGGCAATCGGATGTAGGTGCATTGACTGTTCACCAGGCGTCATCTCAGCATCTATTCATCAGTGACCATAAAGGCCAATTCACACTGTCTGTCGTGGCACTGTCATGTCACAGTACCATAACGTCAAGGTATATTCACACGGTCTGTCACATCACAGCACGTGAAGTCAATTCAAGTCACGTAATCTCAACTTGCATTGCTGTCCTCAACTGTTCTTTTCATGGGGATTGCAATCTTTGCTAGATGATTTTCAACTGTTGTTATGCTTGAAGTGCACATACACAACATGGCAGCTTATACGAGCGGATGCCAGAGTCCATATTTGTACAAAGATAATATTTATTGTGCTCAAATAGTTTTCGGGGATTGCTTGTATATTAGAGAAGGGAGATGGAAGCACAAATCAACACAAAGGAAATGCATAGGTCAAAAAAAAAAAGTCATTATATGGTACAGAAGGGGAATTTCACACATTATACAAAGAGCTTGAGGAAGAGAAATCTGTAATTTATGTTTTGGAAAGTGGAAGTGTTAGTTTTTCATTTGTTATGTCAAATTGCTCCGACACTTACTAAAAGGGACATAGTGTTAAGAGCTGTCATCAAATTCCATGAAAATTTGATTTAAGGTTAAGTTTTGTTGCTAGTCCAGTGCAGAATTTTGTGTGTGAGTCATATCTCCCTCAATACCTTTCCATTCAAGATATATAGGTTTTCTTTACAAGTTGTATTTGGCTTTTAGTAGTTCAAGTGCCTCATTTGCATTGAGTGAGCTACTGAAACCACATAAATATTGACCATTGATGCCTGCATACTGTTTCATATATAATTCTTGAAATTCATAAAGTTGCTTAACAATAAATGGGAGTGTCCCAAATAATATTTAAACAAACAAGTTTCAGTCTCTGAAGGTTTCAGTGCATTTCTTTACAGAACACTAAAAATGCCTGACAACATGCAAATAAATCCCATCTATTAATCAATCTACCCACAGTACTTTTTTGAATTTAAGTTGTAGCCATGTTGCAATACATTTCATTGTAAAATATTAAATATGAAACTGACATCTATAAAAATTCGCTTTATAAGTGTAGTAGAGTGCAACTAATTTGGTACACTCAAGTTATATAGTTCCAACTGCTGACTCACTGCTTCAATTAATGTCTTCATTGATAATAAATTTTGTCAAAAGAAATAATGGAACGAAACAATTTATAGCAAATAACAAGCAACAGACATCTGATATCAACCATGAAAACCACGATGAAACGAAATATGGAGATCTGCCCACAATCGTGCATTGGCAGAAAATGAGCTTGTGGGTCATGTTATCAGCAATGTACACATGATTTCAGCCATCAAAACTTTCCTCCAGAGAAACCTTGCTGGTGCTGTGATGTGACATGATGGGACAGTCAGTGTGGATGCTGCCATTTGAAATGCATTGCAGAATGTTTTGATGGAAGGAGATGGGACATGATGTGACTGCCAGCGTGAACTGGCCTTAAGTCTGAGCAGAAATATCTCATACGTACTGGTTGTGATTTATTTATGATCTCATGTACGAAGTTGCACAGTAAGCGGCCATGCACTACCTTCTGTCTGACTGCCACCAACAATTCAACTATATCAAAATACAGAATGTTGCTAATCAGCTTGAGCCTTTGACTGCGGGGCAACTTTATGTGGAGTTTCACTATCACAGACATTTTGGAACCCATAATAGGCGTGAATTTTTTTATATATTATCAACTGCTTCTCAACATGCGAAATATGTGGCTTTTTGACAGCATCACTGGTTAACAGCTGCATGTTATTGTCGAGATGCAGCAGTGCACACAGCTAAAATAGTGCAAGACACTAGCAGTAAGTACATCGACTTATTGAAGAGATTCCCAGCAGTGATTAGACATCTGTGAGCACAGAAAGATATGCCCAATGCCATAGTGCATCATTTACAGACTGCAGAAGGCCCACCAGGCTCCTGCAGACCTCACCACTTGGGACAGACTGAGTTGCCATAGCAAATGCAGAATTTGACCGCATGATTTGTGAATGTCTGATGCAGCCACCGAGTAGCCCAAGGTATTCAACACTATACTTAGTGCTAAAAAATAGTGGCGCATGGTAATCTTGTGGTGATTAGTGGACCCTGACTGCTAGAACTGTCACCGATCATTACCCAGTACCTTTATTTTGGGACTATAATTATGTATTATGTGGCACAACTATATTCTGTGTTTTAGACTGCACAAAGTCATATAGACAGATTCTGGTGGCAGAAATGGATGTACAAAAGAAGCCTTTTGGCCATTTTGAGAGTCAGTTCATTATGTTTGGGCTACAAAATGCAGTGCAAACATGCCAAAAGTTCATCGACTTCATGCTACAAGGACTAGACTTTTGCTTCGCTTATCCCAATGACATTTTTGTCTTCTCTACCTCTTCAGAGCAACATCAACATCATATTACTGAAGTGTTCAGAATATTGGAATGGTATGGCATCATTATAAATACCACTAAGTGTGTCTTTGGGCAGGCACAAGTTGATTTTATGGACTACAGGATCACGTCATCAGGCTCACTACCATTTCCAGAGAATACTTAAGCCATCCAGCAGATGACCTAGCCAAAGACCTGCATTGTTTTCTCCATGTTCTCAGTTTCTATCGCCGACGTCTACTCATGCAGTGGCATTGCAAGCACTGTTAACAGTGGCACTCACCAGCCTGAAGAGCAATGGAAATTCATCAGTTTCATGTATGGCTGAAATGATCTCGACATTTGAAGCAACCAAGTGAAGTATAGTGGAAGTGGAATTATCGCACACCTAGAACCAATCACACTACTGACAGTAATAGTTAATGCGAGTCAGACGGGAATTGGCACAGCGTTGCAAAAACTTCAGAACTTCAGGATGGAGCATGGCAGCCAAGAGCCTTCTTCTTCTATATGCTGTCTCCATCTCAACAAAAATGGAGTGCCTATGACAGAGAGCTTTTAGCAACCTATGAATCCATTAAATGTTTCTGATCTCAACTGGAGACCAGAGAATTTAGCACCTTTACAGCCCATAAGCCTCTCGCATATACATTCTGACAAAATAACATGAACTATTTATCTCAGCAGCACAACCAATTGATCAACATTTCCCAGTTCAGCACAGATATAAAATACATTTCTGGAATAGGCAATGTAGTGGCCAACTGCTACCTTTACTTTCACTGCAACAGACAGAAACATATAAAAATACGATGACACGGACGAGCACGGTACATAGGAAAGTACAGATACTCGATAACTTGATTGAGACGAGTCGACTGATGAAAGAAACGAACGAATAGCGTGCAGGCTGACTGGTGGGGATGGCATCTTGTTTGCTGGAATTCACAGAACTCGTGCTGGCACAACAGTCAGAACGGGAGCTGCATGACCTACCTGAAGACTCTGAATCATCGCTCAGACTTCAGATAGTAGAGATTTCCAGCTCCAGAGCCAAGTTGTACTGCAATGTGTACAGTGGCAAACCTCACCCTTTCCTACCCATGATGTGCAGGAGGTGTGCTTTCAATGCTATACGTAATTGTGCCACCCAGGAGTTTGTGTGACAACACAAGTAGACTCCAGTCATTTTGTGTTGCCAGGAGTCAAGAAAGATTGCCATACTTGGCACAGGCATGTATTAAATGTCAATGCAGCAAAGTCAAGAGACATGTGCAAGTGCCAGTGGACAGCTTTCCGGATACAACAGCTCAATTTGCACATGCTCATATCGATGTGATCGGCCCTTTTCCTCCACCATAAGACCAACGGTGTTTATTAACTATGATAGACTGGAATGAGATTTTCACTCTGCAGCGGAGTGTGCGCTGATATGAAACTTCTTGGCAGATTAAAACTGTGTGCCGGACCGTGACTCGAACTCGGGACCTTTGCCTTTCGCAGGCAAGTGCTCTACCAACTGAGCTACCCAAGCACGACTCATGCCCTGTCCTCACAGCTTTACTTCTGCCAGTACCTCGTCTCCTACCCTCCAAACTTTACATAAGCTCTCCTGCGAACCTGCCTCTGCAAGTTTGGAAGGTAGGAGACGAGGTACTGACAGAAGTAAAGCTGTGAGGACGGGGCATGAGTCGTGCTTCGGTAGCTCAGTTGTTAGAGCACTTGCCTGCGAAAGGCAAAGGTCCCGAGTTTGGGTCTTGGTCTGGCACACAGTTTTAATCTGCCGGGAAGTTTCATTGATAGACTGCTTCATCTGCTGGCCAGAAGCCACACCAGTAGACAACATCTGGAGAGACTTTAGTTTTCACCTGTGTTTCTAGTTGAGTGTCACACTTTGGCTGCCCTTCATATGTCACGAAGGATCGTGGACGCCAGTTTGATCCAATCTATTTGCACACCTGACTAAATTCTGTGGCACTGTGCATCGGAATGACGAGCTGTCACCCCTCAAGAAATGGGATGATAGGATGCTAGCACCAGTCACTGAAAGCAGCCATGATGCAATTTGGACAACAGCGCTGCCAATGGTTTGCTCAGTCTGAGAAACACTTACAATCCATATTTGGACACTTCAGCTGCCGAACTTGGGTACAGTGAAACATTACGTCTACTGGGGGAGTTTGTGGGTCCACAGTCTTTACAGCTACCCAACTTGACAGATGGTGATTTTATTTGTCAGTTGAGAGAAAACATCTCTCTCATCTGGTAATGGCAACAGTCCAGGCAAGACCCTGGTGCTATTATATACACCAAGACCTTCACAAGTGCACACACACAATACTACATTCTGACGGCGTCGAACCCTCATTACAACCACCTTGCTCAGGATCAGTGGCGGATATATGTGGGGGACGAGTGATGAGCGCAGGGGGCGCGTGGGAGCGTGCAGGGGGCGCGCGACGCGCACCCTGCTCCCCTTGCAGGGCTGGCCACATTGCCACCCGCGCCGCCTCCGCCAGTCAGTCCGTACGCTATTCGTTCGTTTCTTTCGTCAGTCGACTCGAATGAATCGAGTTGTCGAGCAGCTGTACTTTCCTATGTACCACGCGCGTCGGCGTCCTCTTTTCTGACTGTTACGGTAAAAGTAAAGGTAGCTCCAGATATCTTTAGAGCCTGTCCTTGAGGTTTTTCTGTATCCGCCACTGCTCAGGACTGCATAAAGTGGTGCTAAAAGGAGACCGCACCCTCGATGTTATCGTTAATGGCAAAACTACTCACACTGGACTGCGTGAAACCTACATACCTCTTTCAAGAATAAATTCCAGCGAGGACAACAAAGCACAGTCCCGCACCAGTTCCAACTGCTTCGTCAGCGCTGGTTCCGACAACCGCCGACGCGAAAAAGCCCCCTGATGCACATCATGATAGGGTCCACGAGTCCATTTCCCTGAAAGGTTTTTGGACAGTGCTCTACTTTCTTGGCGGGGGATGATGTAGCAGACAGAAGTGATACTACAGTGCAGTGCAGTTAGTGTTCTTTTCGCGGGATATTTTGTAACGATGTCAAAGTGCTTCCACGCCAGCCGCCAGAAGGCGCTGTATTCTATGACACTTTTGCGCAAGAATAGTTTCTTATTCCGTTGTTATTATTTTAGGTACAGAGTTGCTTTTGACTGTTACATGTTGTAGATGTCGGGTCGATTCTGTTTCCATGTAAAACGCCTCGATCTAAAATTTTCATTTATCAACTCTCTGTTCATTTGAATAAAGCGTTACTGATTCTGAAGTGAAGAGTCTCTTTCGTTATATCGACGGCTAATAGTACGCACGCAATAATTTGTTCGGACGGCAACAGACGCGACGCTACTCCGACAAACATGAAAGCAACTTTCAGTGTTGCTAAACAGATATATTTCTCCTGTTATATTTCCTCTGTAAGAGAATAGAATTATGTTATTTTAGTTCTGAGATTTTTTTTTTGCTTTAATGTACTTAAAATTTATTCTGTAGAGGTGGTTAACAGCATTGCTATACTAGAAAAATTTGTGCGTATATCTCTGGTCCTTACTGCGCAGTTTCTTTTTATATCCATCTGCCTGGTGAGACTATTTTTAGGTTTACGAATGACAGTTTTAGAAGAGTTTATTTCCTCTTGGTGGCTGGGACCACAATTGTTTCCGGCAGGACGTTTCTATGCTACAGTGAATGCTTTTCAGAATATAACAACGAGTTAAAATATGAGTGTCAGAGATCGAGTGTGACCTACGTAATCTTTGGATTTGGTTGAAATATTCGAAGCAGAACGATATGTTGCAGAGGAGGGTTGTAGCAGACGACATATGAAAGTGTTTTTGATATATCTAAACGAAACAAACATTCGAAAATGCCGGTTGAGTTCGGAACCGCGAAAACTGTCTTCATATTGGCTATAGTGGTGGGCTGTTTTGCAGTCTTATGGCCAAAATTATTTTATCCAATGTTGCAATCTTCCATCAGCAATCGAGCACCGCTTGATCAATCTCAAGGTAAGCGTATAAAAAAACTTTTCATTCGGGCTTATTTTTATTTTCGTTGTAATGTGCAGAAGCCCCCATTAATGGCGATTGTACTACACGGTTATAACGAAATAATGGCGTGCCAATTTGTTTAAACGTCTATAACTTCATAAGGTTCTGGTTGGTTTTGTTGCACTACAAGAAAGGTATTCGATCAGTGTATTTCTTAGAAGGCAATTGATGCACTAAACTGGCTGTTTATTTAATTAACGATACGCAGATATTAAAATGCTTCCATATTTACTGAGATACGTAGTTGGTTGACGGCATGTCATGTACAGAGAAGACTGAACACTCTGTGAGAGATGTATGTGTTAAATTTGCGTTGCATCTGTCATAAAATGGCCCGCAACTGTTTTGTTTTTTTCAGAATGATATATAATTGTTGGATTGGAGTAATACACAGCCCCTACATTAAAGATTTCCCCTGCAAAGCATCCACTTGTAGAATATCATGAACAGTTAAGGATGCCATCACACATTTTTGGGTGAGCGGTTAAGTATTACAGTACTTCATCTGCGGTGAAGAATCATTTCTTTTCATGAAGAGTCGTTTTAAAAACGCCGAGAGAATTGGAAGACTGGAGTACTTGGTATATTTTCTGTGGAATATTTTCGAAATGATTTGGCTGATGTATGAAATCTGTTGGGGAAAGCTTATTGGTCAGTTGACAAGACAATTTGTTTCATTAATAATGCTACTTGTTTCCACAACACTTACTTTACATTTGGCATAACCTTGTGTTTCGTGAAGACATGAGGTGCAGTTATATTTAGGATTGCAGAGACAGTAATAATCACCAAAAAAAAGGTGATGGGAAAAATATTTAGTTCCATTCATGATACTTACGTAAGGTAGGCATGGTCTTGTTAAACTTTTAGGGAAAGCAAATAGAAATGCTCAGCATGGAAAGAGACATGCAAGATAAATCTCTTTTGCTAGTATGATCACTTTGTTGCCTACTAGTGTCTGGAGAGAATAGAGCAAATATGTTGTTTGTTGTGTTGTTATGAAACGTTGAACATTAGACCCAGTATGTTATATTCTCTACTTGCATGGTTTCTTTGCGTTTCATCTTCTGTCTTGTAGCTTCTTGGGGAGACCTCTCAGCAAATTCCTGATTATTAATTACAGCTCAAGATGTTGTTCTATCTTGACAAATTTGTTTGCTGATTTTGTCTGTCTTTATGATAGTCATCCCTGTTCCGTATTTGATAATTGTGGATCTGACTATTAAAAGCTGAAACTTGATCATTTTTAATGAAGCAGAGAGTTTCAAATATAAATATAGATGTTAAGGTCATGATTTTTAGTTCCTTAAAGATGCCTCTGTATGATGCTGTGTAAGCAACACCATTTATTTATCTTACACCTTTCTTTTGGAGCTTAAAAGACTGGTTTGCAAAAGAGATATTTCCCTAGAATACTATACCATATCTTGGTAGACAATGTATGTATGTATGTATAATAAGCTCTTAACACTGTTTCGGTACTGCAGCAATCTTTAAGCATTCTTAATACGCAACAGTACTTGCTTAATTTTTGTTAATCATTTCTACATATTTTTCCCATCTTAGATGCTCATCCGCCCTTAATCCTAAAATTTTAAGCGATTCTTTTGCTGAATTTGGCTATTCGATAATGAGACGTTTACCTTGGTCCTATTTTTGTTCCTTATATGGTTGAAGTTCATCCATACAGTTTTCTTGTCATTGACAACCTAGACAGTTATCTTTAAACCATTTTTCTGCCACTTCTGTTGTTTTATCGATTTTGTTTTTGGGGGGGGGGGGGGGCGGCATCTCGCAATCATTCTTCCCATTTATAATGAAGCTGGTATCATCAACAAATAATATAGTATCAGCTGTTGGAAAAATGTTGTAGGTCATTAATAAAAACCAAGACTACCGATAGTCTGAATACTGAGCAGCCCATAATTAACTTTTTTTTTATATTCAGAATGGTGCACATTTCCATCTTGAGAAATTTGCACTCTTTATTTCCTATTAGTTAAATATGAGTTGAACTGCTCGTGGGAAATGCCATGGGCGCCATAATTATATAGTTTTCACAGTAGTAGATTATGATTTATAAGAGCAAACATTTTGGAAAGCTCCAAAAACAATCCACAGATCAGTTCCTTCTTCTCAATAGCTTTATAAAAATGTTTTAGGAAATTGGAGAGCTGTTTGTATAGATTTGCCTTTTCTGAAACTATTCAGTGGATTTACTAGAATATTATTTTTGTTATCTGAGGCACATTTTATTTTCTCGTAGGGATTATGTATATTCCCTGTAATTTTGAAATTTTTTCTTTGTTAGCCTTTAATGCGGCTGGTTCAATAATCTCACCTAAATATTTGAATTTGTCAGCTTGAGATAGTTTTTCTACTATGACAACCGAAGGTTGGTTTCTGAATCTGTTTGGTTTCTTCCACACACTGTATCCAGTATGAAATTTGGGGTCAACAGAAACATCCGATCTCACGCGTCGGCTTTGACCCGTGACGTAAGGGTGTTGTGGTGTGTGAAGTCATTACGGCGCGGAGTTTGGCTTGTGAGTGTGGCGTGTTTGTAAATGTTGCCTCGTTGACGTTACCTTAGTAGGAGTTTTAGGGCCTGTCATATATAGTTTACCTTTTTACTGTACGTTTTAACGTCGTCTATGAGGCTTTTATCAGTTTGCCATTAGAGTGTTCAATCTTTATGGTCTATATGTTTTGTCGCTACTCGTTATGTCTAATGAATCAATATTGTTTTTTTCTTTTTTTATTTGTTTCTTTTTTTTAATCTTTTGATTGACCTACACATTGATCTGTAGCGTAGCCTTGAATACGAGGTTAGGTTGGGAGTTTTTTTTGGCGGGGGGGGGGGGGGTCAGGGGGGGGCGCAGCTCCCCCCCCTGCCTGTCCTTGAGTACCACTTGTTTATTATTATCTTTGTTTGCTATCAATGTTAGCAGATTGTTCTTGTGAAACCTTTGTGTGTGTTGTTTTTCTGTGTGTTTTCGTCTTTGTGATACGTATGCAACGTTTTTATATCCGCCATATTGGAATTGTCGTTTATGGTCGTTTCCGCCATATTTGTGACGTCATGGGTCAAAGCCAACGGGTTGGATCGGACGCTTCCGTATTTCCGAAATTTGGAAGTGTCATTTTCTTTTTGGTACTATTTCATGTTTGACTACTGACTGAATTACTTCTCATTTGTTATCAGAGAAGATTGTATTATCAGCAAATGCTATTTTTTTTTTCCTTCTGTTAATTCGGATCCTTATCACCTTGGCACTTCGGTTTGTGTGTATTTCAGTGTGTTTCCTGATGTCAGATGCTTCATTAAACACTTTTTCTTATTAGTTTCCCCATATTCAGATTGCAATTATTCCACAACTGTATATTCATATTGAGGCCATCACCAAGCGGATCTGAAAATTGTGCTGTTGTGAAGCAGCAGAATTTTCATATCATCTTTGTAATGGCCTGGATGTTACAAAAGAGACATTGTGGGTTTGAAGTATTTACCATCATCTGGAGTGGGTTGTCAGATTTGTTATAGGTATTGATTTGTATCCATCACACATTTCATTATTTTTCTGGACTAGAATTTTCCTCATTATCCTGTATTTGTCATTCAATATGTTTTCATGTCCGATATTAAGGGTTCTTTCCCATACAGAGCTTTATAAATGATTAATTTGTTGTTATGTTTAACTTTTGTATGTGTTGACCTTTTTTGTTGGAGATGTTGCCTGTTCCCCTGTACACTCTTTAACTTCTGTGATGTCTGTGCTTCTTTTTCTAGTTCTTTTAGTTCAATGACCTTACAGAAAAATTTGAAATATGGGCACCACAAAAAGTTGAGATTCTAACCATCTGTTTCAACCGTTGATGTAAAGATGGTGGAAACACCTTTTGTAAGTGTATACCATATGAAGACTGTGACATCACTCATTACACCCATGAACAATGTAAATAGCACATGAAATATTTAACTCCAACAATACAATGTAAGTAATGAGGGTATAAGTGTGAAGTATGGGGTTTTTGGTAGGGACAAACTGAATATGCAACAATAAGAATAATGACACAAAAAAAAGCCCTTGAAACTCTGAATATTGAGCATTACTGAATAACCATCGGTATCACAAAGTTCGTTTGACCACTATACCAGTAACTCACATAAAACTCAAAAACCTGGTACCGCAAATTTCACTTGACTGTTACAGTAGCTAAAACATAGCCCATTCTTACAAAAACAAATGCATTCAAAGTATCAAATTGTTATCCAACCCTTCGCTACCCTATCTAAAACAAAGTCCACAGAACAACAAAACAAAACTCACTAATACAACTAATATTAAAGATAGCCTAACCTGAGTGATGGTAAAGCTATGTCCAACCACAATCCAACGTAATTGCCACCACTTACAAGATAAGACCAAAAATTCATGAAAATCTGGAAACCTGTATATGGGGAAAAAAGAAAAGTTTACTGTACTGATAATATTGCAATGTCTTCATAGGAGCAGAATCTTGACGTGGTGGGTATTATGAGTGATATGAACATGTTAAAAAGGGAAGAGGAAGGGACTTGATGGACAGCAAACTCTATCAGAATGTAAATATATCATCACAACTGCTGTATGGGGCTGTTCCCAGGTAGCATTATCATTAGACCATCATGATTTGACAGCAAGTCACCATTGCACCTCAAGAGTGTTACTCTTTTCTTTCCCACAGATAAATTTAGCCAAAAGCCTTCAATTTTGATCTGTTGTCTTTCTTCCACATAAAACTGGAATAAATCATATGACATCAAATTTTGGATAAAGGTCTGTAGACTGTTCCATGCACTGTGGTCTTTCACTGTATGATTCAATGTTGTTCTTATTTGTTTTAGTCCATATAATATCAGGCCTGATTGGTATTTTTATTTTATTTCTTTTTAATTGTACATCATAATGTCTTTTGGCCACAGCTATCCTCAGTATCACTTTAAAATCTGAATATGTAGTATCTTGTCAGGGTAATTTCCAAGAATGATTGCCTATCGAAGTCACAGTGTCCAAACGATGCATATCGAACATGCGATTGTAAATTGATCATGCAACTCTGGTGGCAGGTGTTGAGTGTATGTTTATGGTGGTCACTACAGCAATGACAAAACAAGAGCATTAAATAATACTCGCAGTTGCAAAGGAGACAACTTACCTTCCTTGTCGTTGGTGTTGTCGTCGTGTTAAAAGTCCATTACGGTGGTGTGGATGGATAATTTGGAAGAGTCAGAAACTGTTCTTACGAAATTTTACACACTTCGCACCACCACAGCCTACACAGTCCCTTCTTCCCTCATCTGGTAGTACTCCATATTTGCGACAAAAAGTTAAACAATTTTCTACACTGGATAAATATGAAATTAGATTTTTCCATGTGAGAGAATCAGCCAAAGAAACATCAAGAACACCAGACATCCCACTCACTAACAACATACATCATTTGGCTTTCGCTAGCAGCTCACAAATAATTCGCAGAGGTATGTACTTTAGAGCAACTACGGGAACAACAGGAAACAAAAATGATCATCACAAATAATTGATCACAACGTCTGCCGCCGGAGTCACATGATCGATTTACGAACGCGTGTTCGATATGTATCATTTGGACCCCGCGACTTCGATAGGCAATTGTTCTTGGAAATTACCCTTGTCAGTAGCTATACACACTTTTAACATAGACTATGGTATTGTATTTTTGTGTTGCAACTGCTGACTGGACAACATTGCAATTGTAAAGGCAGCTTCTTTTACCTTTTGTTGTATGTAATCAACATATGCTTACCATGGACACAGTTTGACAAAATTCAGTATATTTGGCTTCACTGATAGTTCCCCCAACATCAGGGAGCATATTGACATTGTAACCAGAACTGTTGGCAAGCAAAGTATCCTGTAGCATAAAGTAGCACAATTCACAACTGGAAAAATATGGTTGGGTAATTGGAGAACTAGAAACTTTGAGCCAGGCTGATTGTAAACATAGGTACAATTATTCTGGACAGTTAAGAGCATCAACTTTCTGGAGCCACAATGGTGCATGTTGCAGACTTGCTAAACCACCTGATACACCTGGAAATTGCAGACCTCAACATACAAAGCTTCTGTCTACCTTCTCCATTACAGTGATCTGTGCCGTGGGACAATAGAGCCAGTAATTCAGTTCGTGATGACAGTTTTCTAAACCTTGACAGCTGTCATTTAAAAGCTCAAATACTGTAATAACAAAAGCACAATGTTAGCAATTGCTGGGTGATTTATGGATGCAAGTGATTGTCAATTTACAGTCTGGGAATGCCAGACTTGGTGATTCAGGCTAATTTGAGACTTCAAAGTAAAGTGGTATGATGACATGGTTTATATATTACATAATAATCCACATTGTGGAAAATAATTGCCTCAGTTTGATACTAACTGCAATTTTGTGTTAAGGGTCTACTTTTTTCTGCTAGTAGTATTGACTACCTCAACTTAATTAACCAAAGCTCTTAACAAATATCAATGGAGATCTTAAAGTTTAGGACCCAACATGGGGTTGATCGTGCTGGCATGTAGTGAAACTGTATCTAGGCATAATGTGGTGTTTTGAACAGTTACTAATGATAAATGCCATCACTTCTACTTCATATATTTTCTTTTACAAACATTCCATGACACGATAAAACGTCGTGACTTGAATAATCGAAATTAGAAAAAGTAGAAAAAAGTAACACAGGTGGTATTGAGTTATTACATTATCGATATTTTTATTTTAGTTGTATGATGTATATGGTAGGTTTAACAACTTCATATTTTATGTAAATTAAGTGTTACTTCTTACAGAATTTTTGGCAAGACAAACCCTGATACGCAGTTAGACAAAAAGAAATATTTAGGCTTATGTGCATTGTAAAACATTTGTCTTGTAAGTTATTTGAAGTCATTATTGTTATTTTTTGAAATTTTCAGCTTGCTGCGATGTGATTTTTGAAACTGATATTAATGCCATAAAAATAATGATGGAGATGTGCGGCAACATTTTACACCACCACAGTGAATTAGATCCAAAGATTAATGCAGCTTTCTTGCAAGGAAAATGGTCAAAAGAAATGGTCAATACTTGTAGGTCTGATGTCTTAGAAAAATGTGGTGTCGACATAACAGCCTTTTTAAATGAAAGGGTTAGACTTGGTCACAGTTACAAACAGATGTTGGATGGCATAAGATCATTCAATATATCAGTTTGCCTGAAAACAAATTTCGGTGTCCCGCCTTCTTTAATAGGGGCACCTAGAAGAATGAGGATACTCAGTGCACCACGTAAGCAGTAATTTCTTTGTGTCGTGTGTCTGATCTCAACAAACTAACAAGTAAAATATGGTGTTTAGTATAGTAGTAACTAACACCCGCCAGATACACGACGGACTGGGTTGTTGTTGTTGTTGTTGTTGTTGTTGTGGTCTTCGGTCCTGAGACTGGTTTGATGCAGCTCTACATGCTACTCTATCCTGTGCAAGCTTCATCTCCCAGTACCTACTGCAACCTACATCCTTCTGAATCTGCGTAGTGTATTCATCTCTTGGTCTCCCTCTAAGATTTTTACTCTCCACGCCACCCTCCAATTCTTCTAGTCAAGTTGTTCCACAAACTCCTCTTCTCCCCAATCCTATTCAATACTTTTGCGTTAGTTAAGCTTCTATTCTCTTCTTGTCCAAACAATTTATTGTCCATCTTCCATCCAAATACGTTCAGAAAAAGACTTCCTGACACTTAAATCTGTACTCGATGTTAACAAATTTCTTTTCTTCAGAAACTCTTTCCTTGCCATTGCCAGTCTACGTTGTATATCCTCTCTACTTTGACCATCATCAGTTATTTTGCTTCCCAAATAGCAAAACTCATTTACTACTTATGTGTCTCATTTCCTAATCTAATTCCCTCAGCGTCACCCGACTTAATTCGACTACATTCCATTATCCTTGTTTTGCTTTTGTTGATGTTCATCTTATATCCTCCTTTCAAGACACTGTCCATTCCATTCAACTGTTCTTCGAAGTCCTTTGCTGTCTCTGACAGAATTACAATGTCATTGGCAAACCTCAAAGTTTTTATTTCTTCTCCATGGATTTTAATTCCTACTCCACATTTTTCTTTTGTTTCCTTTACTGCTTGCTCAATATACAGATTGAATAACATCGGGGATAGGTTACAACCCTGTCTCACTCCCTTCCCAACCACTGCTTCCCTTTCATGCCCCTCGACCCTTATAACTGCCGTCTGGTTTCTGTACAACTTGTAAATAGCCTTACCCTCCCTGTATTTTACACCTGCCACCTTCAAAATTTGAAAGAGATTATTCCAGTCAACATTCTCAAAAGCTTTCTCTAAGTGTGCAAAGGCTAGAAACGTAGGTTTGCCTTTCCTTAATCTATTTTCTAAGATAAGTCGTAGGGTCAGTATTGCCTCCTGTGTTCCAGCATTTCTATGGAATCCAAACTGATCTTTCACGAGGTCGACTTCTACCAGTTTTTCCATTCATCTGTAAAGAATTCACATTAATATTTTGCAACCGTGACTTATTAAACTGATAGTTCAGTAATTTTCACATCTGTCTCAACACCTGCTTTCTTTGGGGTTGGAATTATTACATTCTTCTTGAAGTCTGAGGGTATTTTGCCTTTTCATGTTGTGTCATATCTCTCATTTAATCTTCATCTACATCCTCTTCCATTTCCATAATATTGTCCTCAAGGACATTACCGAGCGAGGTGGCGCAGTGGTTAGCACACTGGACTCGCATTTGGGAGGACGACGGTTCAATCCCGTCTCCAGCCATCCTGATTTAGGTTTTCCGTGATTTCCCTAAATCGTTTCAGGCAAATGCCGGGATGGTTCCTTTGAAAGGGCACGGCCGATTTCCTTCCCTAACCTGAGCTTGCGCTCCGTCTCTAATGACCTCGTTGGCGACGGGACGTTAAACAACACTAACCTAACCTCAAGGACATTGCCCTTGTATAGACCCTCTATATACTCCCTCCACCTTTCTGCTTTCGCTTCTTTGCTTAGAACTGGGTTTCCATCTGAGCTCTTCATATTCATACAAGTGGTTCTCTTTTCTCCAAAGGTCTCTTTAATTTTCCTGTAGGCAGTATCTATCTTACCCCTCGTGAGAGAAGCCTCTACATCCTTACATTTGTCCTCTAGCCATTCCTGCGTAGCCATTTTGCAGTTCCTGTCAATCTCATTTTTGAGATGTTTGTTTTCCTTTTTGCCTGCTTCATTTACTGCATTTTTATATTTTCTCCTTTCATCAATTAAATTCTATATTTTCTCTTTTACCTAAGGAATACTGCTAGCCCTCGTCTTTTTACCTTCTTGATCCTCTGCTGCCTTCACTACTTCATCCCTCAAAGCTACCCATTCTTCTTCTGCTGTATTTCTTTCCCTCATTCCTGTCAATTGTTCCCTGAAGCTCTGTACAACCTCTGGTTTAGTCAGTTTATCCAGGTCCCATCTCCTTAAATTCCCACCTTTTTGCAGTTTCTTCAGTTTTAATCTACAGTTCATAACCAGTAGATTGTGGTCAGTCCACATCTGCCCCTGGAAATGTCTTACAATGTAAAACTTGGTTCCTAAATCTCTGTCTTACCATTATATAATCTATCTGATACTTTCTAGTATCTCCAGGCTTCTTCCATGTATACAACCTTCTTTTATCATTCTTGAACCAAGTGTTAGCTATGATTAAGTTATGCTCTGTGCAAAGTTCTACCAGGAGGCTTCCTCTTTCATTTCTTATCCCCAATCCATATTCACCTTGTACGTTTCCTTCTCTCTCTTTTCTTGCTATTGAATTCCAGTCACGCATGACTATTAAATTTTCGTCTCCCTTCACTATCTGAATAATTTTTTTTTATATCATCATACATTTCATCAATTTCTTCGTCATCTGCAGAGCTAGTTGGCATATAAACTTTTACTACTGTAGTAGGCGTGGGCTTCATGTCTATCTTGGCAACAATAATGCGTTCACTATGCTGTTTGTAGTAACTTACCCCCACTCCTATTTTTTTATTCATTATTAAAACTACCCCTGCCTTACATCTATTTGATTTTGTATTTATAATCCTGTATTCACCTGACCAAAAGTCTTGTTCCTCTTGCCACTGAACTTCACTAATTTCCACTATATCTAACTGCAACCTATCCATTTCCCTTTTTAAACTGGGTTAAGGATAGCCAATACATGGCTCAGTTTCATTATTGTTTCCTCTGAAATACCTTATGAAGTTGACAGGCTCCTTGAGCTGTTATTGTGGTATAAACATGTGCATTTGTTATGGTGTTATGTCTACTTAACGCAACAGTGAATGTAGCATTATGCACTGAGTTTTCATTGTTACCTCAATCTGTACATAATGGGGTCATAGGTGAATTGTGTGTGGAAATCTTTAATATATTAAAAAGAACCCTGTTTAAAATGTTGATTAGTGAATACTGTTTATGCAGTCAGATATGGGTGATATTGTATTCATTAGTAGTGTTGACAGTGTGCCATGTATTTCATGTGTCTAATACTTGATGATATAATTGACTGACTTAAATTTTACTTACCATTAATGTTTGTGCTACTTCAGATTGGAAGAAAATTCACTGTACTGCTTAAATGGTTATGTTCCTTTCAAGTACTAGGCTCACTTGAGAGGGGTAGGACCCCAAACAGGCCAACTTGGAGCAGGGGAGGCACCATAGGACATTTTAGTTTCTGCTGTGTGTACTTTTAGAAATAAATTCATAAAACTTTGTCAGAATGGCCATGAAGGATGCAAGATTCACACTCATAGCAGTGGAAGTTCAAAAACATAACAAAATATTTTTTTTTATGTGTGAAATTTCATCTTTTTTTTCACTTACTGTTGGCTGCATTTGTTGCTGTAGGTACAGTTTTTCATAAATAAGAGATTCTTTGGTGAATTTTGCTCAGCATACAAACAATACTTACTACATGTGTATGAAACTCTAGAACTTATGTAAGTTATGAAAAATTTAATGAGCTGTTACATTTTAAACTTCATGTTTAGAAAAACCTCTAATTTAACAGCTAATTCTCAATTTTTACCACAATTTTTAATAGATTTGGAAAATTCTAGAGGTTCATAAACCTGCAAGTGTGGTTTGTATGCTGTGCAAAATTCATTGAAGAATCTCCATACTTATGAAGAAAAGTGTACCTATAGCAGCAAATGCAGGCAATAGTAAGTGAAAAAAAAGATGAAATTTCACATGTAAAAAAAAAATTTGTTGCAATGTTTTAGAACTTCCACTGCTATGAGAGTGAATCCTGAATCCTTCCTGGCCATACTGACAAAGTTGTTTTATGAATTTATTTGTGAAAGTATAGATAGTGGAAATTAAAATGTCCTGTGGTTCCTCTCCTGCTCCAAAGTCAGCCAGTTTGATGCCCCCTCCCCCTTTCCCCCTCCCTCCATCTTTTGGTGTTTTTTAATGCCTCATAAGCAAACACATTTGAATTTAACAATGTAGTCCATCAAAACTAGCTACCCAGTGCTGGAAGAGTGCTTTGTGGCATGATATTGATTGCATTAGTATAATTTGCTACTTGCCAGAAGATCATAAATATCTAACAAGATGTTGAAACAATCTTGCCATCACACACAACTTTGAAGAAATTCAGACTTCACCTTATTCACAGAATACCACTAGTTTCTTAAGTCAAACATTAATGTATAATATAATACATTGCGTTAATTTTCTGCAGAAGTTACACCACAGTGTATTAATAGGGGAATTTTTATTGATAACTAATGCAAATAAAACTGAGGTATTGTATGTGGTGAAGATGATAAAGATTGAGGAAGCGAAGCAGAATAGGAGAGCAGAAGAAATAAAGAAATGCAGTGGGTGGAGAGGAAGAAAATGGAGAATAGAAGTTCTGCTCTGCATATAACCAGAGGAGAAATGCAACTCAAAAAGCAGTGTTTGAAATAGAACAAACTTAAGCCATTTTAGTCTTCAGTCAAATAATTTCAGATTGCAAACATTTGTCTTGGTCTGAAATTATTAACTATATTTTATATTACTGCTATGAATTACTTACTTTGCAAAGATATTTTCACATTTAGATTATAAAAGTGCACAATGCTTAGATTGCTCAGTCATTAATATAATGCTGACACTGTATTTGAATATGAAAGTTGACTGTACTATAAGATTCTTTCATAGCCAGATATTGTCAAATTTCATTAGTCTGAATCACTCAGATTGATTAGAATTACTTTGTTTCACTGCAACTGATCTTGTGCTGTGTGCATTGTATTTTTTGTGACAGGACCCATACGTCAAGAGCGACCACCCCATCTGCGGCCTGATATGTTGCATCCAGCTCTCAGGGAACGTGGACGAGCTATTCCACAGTCCCACATTGTTCCTAGGATTGTTGAAAAGGAGGGGCGTGTAAGTCAAAACATCAGTTCTTATAATTTGTGATTTGTAATTAAGTCACTTTAGTGTGCTTAAGAAAGAGAAATTAATGCTATTCATCATTTGGAGGAGACAGAGGGAGCAATAAACAGAATACACTAAGCTTATTGAGCTTGCAAGACTGTATGGCTGAGAGGGGGAAGGTTGGCATCTTTTGGTAACAGAGTAAGCTTACCTCGTATTTGGGCATTTTGTGGGTTAGTAGGTTCTGAATAATAACATATTTTAATTTTTCTCTCACTTGGGTGTTTACTGTATTAATTAGTTTCCACATGAATTATACCTTATTATTTTCGTCCCAAAAGTATAGTGACCTTACAGTGTGTTTATTTACTGTCTAAACACACTACAAAAATTTCCTCACATTAAAATGTGTGTTCTATTTTAGGATTTATGAACTGCTTCTTGCTAGTAACTGTATTGGCAGGGAGCCAGACAGTATTTTTAAAACTGTCTGAAGCTAACACCCTCTCTTACTTTCAGCACTCATTTTCTGTCCGATGATCATGGCAGTTTGTTGTTTAAACCAAATAACTGTACCCATCATTCCTAACTCGAAGCATGGAGAAGCTCGGCAGATTAGTGGAGTGTGTGATTACCTGTATTTCTTTCAAGCTCCTGAGCTCCTGATGTGTTTCTCAGTTTCAGAATTGTTATGAGATGTAAAAGTATGAGGGACATTCAGTAATTAAAAAAGACAAATTGTTGTAGAAATGAAACAATTTGTAGGAATTGTTTTGTACTTCAGTTCCTTTGAGTTGGCTTCACTGGGTTGAGCTGAGAACAGCTGACAGATAAAAATTGTTTTGTTTACATCCCTGCATTTAACAGTGGTGTGTCCACTTGAAGCTTCCACATTAGTTGAAAAATTTGCAGTGTTTTGTTTGTTACTTTCTGAAGGTTGAAAACCATCCAAAATCGTTTGCAAAGTGATTTTACAGTATGATGAAAGTTGTATAAACTGTGGAACTGTTTAGAAGTGCGTAGAACACTTCAAAAACTATCAAACGTCAATGACTGACCAGCAGTGTAAGCTCCTTCACTTAAAACCAGCATTCATGACATTATTCACAAAGACCAACTTGTCACAGTTGAACATATAACAAAAGCAGTTGCAGTAAGTGTTGGCACCATTCATACTGTTCTCAGTAACAAGCTTAAGTACAGCAAAACAAGTACAAGATCACTAAAGAGTTAATGCAAAAACACAAGGAAACAAGCCACAAAGTGTGAATGGACTTGAGAGAACACTATGAAAGGGTAGGTGACCCATTTCTTAAAAAGATTTTAAATGTGTGATGGTGCTTGGTTTCACCATTTTGACCAAGAATCTGAAAGATAACAATCAGATCAAAGAATTGTCTGAAAGATAACAATCAGATCAAAGAATTTATGGGAAAGTGGCTCAAACAAGACAGATGTCTTGCATCCAGTATAAAAAAATAAAAAAACACTAATCCATCACTGGGGAAAGTGTGTTGTTATTGGTGGTGATTGTGTTGAGAAGTAGTAAGTTTCATTTTGTAATTTTTTTCCTCTAATTATCAAATATCCATCACAGTACCCATTTTTTGTGCTCTTTCCTTGGTTAGTAATAACTTTGCTCACAAACCAGTTTGTTTAATGGAATAGAAATTCTCAAATGCATAATGTATTTGCTACAGCAAGTGTTTTAGTTACTCATTCTTTGCAGATTTTTTAAAATTTTATTTTCAGCTATTTCTCCAGTTCAACATACATAAAACATAAACAGGCACTCTTTGTTGAAAATGTTGTCAGTTAAAGCAGTCTGTTATCGCTAGAAATACAGATTTTGTGTTGACATTATGCTGTTATCTTAATTGCCCCCTTAACCTGCTTTAGAGGTTGTCAGTCCTCACGAGCTATTACATTTTGCAGAATCTCATGGTCTGTTCTTCTCAAAGTAGTCATATCATAAATTGGAAGATTGCTCAAATGATGAGCCTGTACCATTCGGTGGTGTGTGATGAGTTTGTATTGTTTCCAAAAGCAACCAGAAAGTGGTAACTTTCTCGAATAAATGTTTCACACATTCTTGCCACATCAGATTTGTATTCAGAATCAAGCTTTCAGTGATTTCCTACTGCTGACAACAGAAGAAGCTGTGGAAGGGTTAAGACTCAATACAAATCTGACACGGCAAGAACTCTGTTAAGTATTTATTCAGGAAATAGCAATGGTTGATATATGTTCTTATTCTAAAACCAATTGCTAGTTGCCTTGTTAAATAAGGTGGCATGCAGTTGCACTGAAGTAGGCTTAACCATCTTGCATATCAGTTCGTATGATGCTATAGGGAAGCAGTATCCAATTTTTCCCCCTTTCTTCACTGATGTGCATTTACTGTTAAAATAACTGCACTTGACTTTTGAAACATCTATCGCTCATTTATTCAAATGAAACCATACATGAAGTTAATATTCCCAAACACTTCATGACTCAAAACACATTTGCATATCATAATATTAGCACTATTTTTTACTTTGTGAACAATAACTTCCATGCTGCATCAGCCACACAGTACTGCAAGTCCATTGTCAGATTTTCTTGTTGCACCAGCATTATATGTTAGGATGCTCATTCGCTGAAAGTAAAGAAGTATTAAAGAACCTATTGAATGGAGTAAACAGTATGCTGTATACAGAATATGAAATGAAACTGAACCAAAGAAAGATAGGAAAAATAGGAAAAATTTCGAATAAAAATTGGGAACCATGTAGAAGACAAAATGAACGACGGTTGCTATCTGAGAAGCACAGTAGTGCAGGATAAGCAAAGCAAGGAGCATAAAAGAAGTAGACTACCACAGCAGAAAGAGTGTACCCACCAAAATAAGTCTCCACATATCAAATATAGACCTTCATTCAAGAAAGAAATTTCTAACAAAATTATCTGGAGTTTAGCATTGGAAATTAATCATAGATTATGGGGCAGCCAAAAGGAAGGTAATGAAACTGTTAGGGATGTGTTGTTACTGGAGGATGTTGAAAATTAAATGAGCTAATCTGTACTACTACTACTACTACTACTACTACCACCACCACCACCACCACATCAAGACAAGCCATTGTTTAACATTGTTATTGGAAATCTCTAAAAGTACTTGACTGATTTACTTCAGATTCTTACACAATACAGTAAACATTTGGATTGACATGGCTATATATTTTTTTAAACAACAATGTACAAGATTTCTGTTAAAAACAGCTGTTGTAAAGAAAATTCTGTGCTGCAAAAATTTGTAGTTTAGTTTTCTTTGTTGCAGTCAGTTTGAATTAAGATAGCAGGGCATGTAAATCATTAGACATATTTTTTCGCATAAATATTCTTTGTCCTTATATATAATTTCAAACCAAATGTGTTGTTTTGGTTTCTTCCTTTGCATCTGTTTTAGAGAAAACAAGGAAGTTGTGTTCATGGCTTATTGGATTATGATTATAATACTACCATGTACTCTCAATTGTGCAAAAATTTGTAATCCAAATCATTCACTGATTAAAACTATGTGGAATACTATCATTGAAGCTACTATTCTCACAGTCCCTGCAGCTGGAGAGCTTAGTCTCATACCTGATATACTAATGATCCCAACTGAGTGACCCATTAATTTTTAGGAGCTTCAATTCACAATCCAGTTTTATTTAGAATAAACAAGACTCAAGATTAGAGAGATGGGAAAGAGGATGTGGGAGAGGGGGCGGAGGAAATAGACATAGAGAATGGGGAGGAGGTGATGCATAGGGAGAGGGGAAGGTGGAAGAGAAGGACAAAGAGGGGGGGCAAGGAAGGGATGGCAGAGAGGGGAGGAAGGAGTATGGGATGTATCTTAAATTCCTGTACATATTTAGCAACTACAAAACATTTGCGGGTTCGCTGGTAAAATAGAAAACGAGGTAGTACTCTACATGTTTAGAAAGAAATATATGTAAAACACTAACTTAAGGGGAAGCACAGGGTGGTAAAACAGGGAATAACTTTCATGCTACTAAATGGAGCCACATATGGTAAAAATTGTAGGGAAAGACAAAAATGTAGAAATATCCGACAAATAATTGAGGACATTAGGTGTAAGTGCTACCACATTGGACGAAATCGTGATAGGTCGCATCAAACCCGTCTGAAGATGAATGAACTACTTCCCATGCCTTTTTACCCCCACCCCAACTGCCAAAAGTGTAATCCAATTACTATCATAAATGGTATGGGAAATGTCATTATCTTCAGCTCAGATGTATTGAAAAAATTTAAAGAATAACCATTGTTAAGGAAAAAACTCATGACAGTGGCTGCTTAGAGTATTCCTTTCATATATGATACACAAGAGACCTGCAGGTATCTTAATTCAGAAACTTTTTCATATATATAAAAAAAGAAAGATGATGAGACTTACCCAACAAAAGCGCTGGCAGGTCGATAGACACACAAATAAACACAAACATACACACAAAACTCTAGCTTTCGCAACCAACGGTTGCCTCGTCAGGAAAGAGGGAAGGAGAAGGAAAGACAAAAGGATTGGGTTTTAAGGGAGAGGGTAAGGAGTCATTCCAATCCCGGGAGCGGAAAGACTTACCTTAGGGGGAAAAAAGGACAGGTTTACACTCGCGCACACACACACACATGTCCATCCACACATACACAGACACAAGCAGACATTTGTAAAGGCAAAGAGTTTGGGCTTTGCCTTTACAAATGTCTGCTTGTGTCTGTGTATGTGTGGATGGACATGTGTGTGTGTGTGTGTGTGCGCGAGTGTAAACCTGTCCTTTTTTCCCCCTAAGGTAAGTCTTTCCGCTCCCGGGATTGGAATGACTCCTTACCCTCTCCCTTAAAACCCAATCCTTTTGTCTTTCCTTCTCCTTCCCTCTTTCCTGACGAGGCAACCGTTGGTTGCGAAAGCTAGAGTTTTGTGTGTATGTTTGTGTTTATTTGTGTGTCTATCGACCTGCCAGCGCTTTTGTTGGGTAAGTCTCATCATCTTTCTTTTTAAATATATTTTTCCCACGTGGAATGTTTCCCTCTATTATATTTATATATATATATATATATATTTATATGGTTATAATAGAAGGAAATATTCCACGTAGGAAAAATATACCTAAAAACAAAGATGATGTGACTTACCAAATGAAAGTGCTGGCAGGTCGACAGACACACAAACGAACACAAACATACACACAAAATTCAAGCTTTCGCAACAAACTGTTGCCTCATCAGGAAAGAGGGAAGGAGAGGGAAAGATGAAAGGATGTGGGTTTTAGGGAGAGGGTAAGGAGTCATTCCAGTCCCGGGAGCGGAAAGACTTACCTTAGGGGGGGGGAAAAGGACGGGTATACACTCGCGCACACACACACACATATCCATCCACACATATACAGACACAAGCAGACATCTGATGTCTGTCTGCTTGTGTCTGTATATGTGTGGATGGATATGTGTGTGTGTGTGCGCGAGTGTATACCCGTCCTTTTTTCCACCCCTAAGGTAAGTCTTTCCGCTCCCGGGACTGGAATGACTCCTTACCCTCTCCCTAAAACCCACATCCTTTCATCTTTCCCTCTCCTTCCCTCTTTCCTGATGAGGCAACAGTTTGTTGCGAAAGCTTGAATTTTGTGTGTATGTTTGTGTTCGTTTGTGTGTCTGTCGACCTGCCAGCACTTTCATTTGGTAAGTCACATCATCTTTGTTTTTAGGTGTGTATATATATATATATATATATATATATATATATATATATATAAATCTTACTGAATGGCTTAAAAAAATTGTGTTCAGATTTTGTTTCACATTAGAAACAATTTTCCATGCTTTCTGGGTTAATCATCTTCCCTACATAATTACTATTCAGTGACCACACTTTTATTACTGTAATTTGAAAGAAGCACTGTTCACCATATAAAGGTCTCATAGGAAGAGGTGTTTTCCAGTCTGGAGCCTGTGACAAGAACTGACCAATAATTTGTTGCAGCCTCTCCTCATTAGCAGCACTTCTTCTTGACCACAGTGAAGCTGAAAGTGTGAGATGGTGTTTATTCATTGATGTACGTGATGCCAACAATTTAGTTAACATTAACAGACACTTTATTCGATGTGAAGTTCAGTTATTTATTACAGTGACCAGTTTTTTCTCTGTAAATCTTAATTAGTGCAAGTCCATGGGCTATCACATGCGATTAGAGTTTGAAGTAACATAGTCTATTGTGGCACAAAATAATTTTCCTATTTATACGAAAATACCACAGCTCTCAGTTATGACAATACAGTTCAAATGTAGCACAATCCTTTGGAAATTTGTTAAATACAATTACACTTCAGTGGTTCATTTAAGTGAGTCCATCACACGAATAACTGAGTCTAACAATATTTCAATCTGATAACAATAGTCCACAGTGCTTGTGGATCACATCACAGTTCAATTTGAATGTTAATTAATTTAGGTCTCAAAGATCACTTATACGTAATTGAACTCCAAAGTTTGTGAATTTTGCACTAAACAGACTGTATATCTTTGTATACAGAACAAGTGTAATTGAGTCAAACAATGAGACCTATTCACTTTCAAACAGCAGGTAGACTATTTTGGATGGCACTTTACTACTTATAGGTAGGTGTAAGAACAAACTTGCAATGCTTTGAAATATGGCTAGGTTGTAATATACTGTATTTGATGATGTAAAGGAATTAATAGAATTTTGTATTACTGAAAATGTTGCTAGTTACAAATTTATAAAAATACATAGATACTATTTTTCTGCTGCTTTGTGAAACCCCTCATTTACATAAATTATGAATCAGTGCATTAATTAACCAATGCTAAGTGTTAGATATTACAGAAAAAATTGGGTAGCAAAAATATGCTGTCAAAGTCCAGAACCTACCAATGAATTTGATTAAATCTGCAGTGGCAAATAGTGGTGGGCCAGAAATTTGAATTTAATTATTTTGGAAGATAATGAGCTTTAGGTAATTTAAAATAATTTATAGGACGGTGGGAATGTTTAAGTTGCAAATGGTGTGGGGTCACTTTCCTCATATGAGTAGTAGCTCACAAAGTTTTTCATGTCTCAAACTATAGTACTAACTTCAGTGTAACTTTTAGTTTGCTGTATCCTACTAAAAATTAATTATGCAGATGGAATGGGAACACTGGAAATAAGAATCTGAATAACAAATTGCAGTAAAATTTGGTACAAACAAGAACTTGAGATTTCTGAGTAAGTGTCACAAATCAACAAGTAAATGTATTGGACATGAGATAAAAATTAGCAAAAATGTTTGGTTATTTTTGGGAGTAAAAAAATATAATAAAAGGAAAATATCCACCTGCATTATCACAAGCTTTGCCATTCATCCTTTTTGCAGTCTACAGAGTCCAATAAACACAACAAAGACAAGTTATAGGCAGCCACACATAAAATGGTTTGTATGAAAGAGCGAAGGAATGAGAAATGGATAGGTAAAAACTGAAAATAAACAAAGGGAATCTGTGCATGTGATTATGTATAAAATAACAAAACAGTGATAAAAGTTGATTCTAATTTGTCATTGGTATTTCAGCCTGGCCCTATTCCAGGCATGCGACCTCCCATGGGTGGTGCCGGTCATGTGGTCCCAGCCCCCAAGACTGGTGGTACAATGGGAATAATTATGCCCATGTATACAATTGGAATTGTCATCTTCTTTATGTATACCATAATGAAGGTAGGTATTATTTTTGTAGTGGTACTGTGGTTAAAAAATCATTTTTAAAACAAAATGTGGTGTCAGGCAGCCACACATTACCAGATGAGTGATAGATGATGCATAGCAACAGTTAAAGTTGAGAAAATCATACTACCGCTTGTCAATGAAAGTAATCCATTTTTCAAAATGTGGTGTAATTTGATAGATAAAAAAGTCTACTCATCAAGTGGCTGCAGGTGAACTCACATATAAAAGGTATTAAAATTCACAAGCTTTCAGAGAAAATGGCTCCTTCTTCTGGCAGAAGTTTTGAAGGGGAAGGAAGAGGAATGAAGGAGTGGACTGGTGAGATTTAGGAAAAGAGGTAGAGTTTTGGAAAGTCACCCAGAACCCAGGTTCTGGAGTGGTTTACTGGACAGGATGAGAAGGAAAGGCTGATTGTTGTGGACTGCTGCACTGGACGAGATTTGAAAACCTGAGAACTCCCATGGTGGAAGGTGGATTAATATGCAAAGCAGAGATTACTGTCAAAACATTGTACACGAGGTCATAAGATTGAAAAGCTAGGTGCATTATATGAGATATAGGTGGGAGGAGGACAACAAAAAATAGACAGGTCAGAAAATGAAAGCTGTAGGAAACTAAAAGGGAGTTAAGAAGGGAATAGTTACTATGAAGAAATGCTGATACCAAAGAAATTAAAGTAGATTAAGGTCAGGTGGATGGCAAGAACCAAGGACAAGTTGTAGTGCCAGTTACCATCTGGAGAGTTGTGAGAAACTGGTGTCTGGGGGAGAAACCGGGTGGTGTGTATGGTGAAACAGGCACTGAGGTCATGACACTCATGTTGTAGAGCATGATCTGTAACAGGATATTGTGTGTGGACAATATACAACCTCTGCTTATACCCATTCATCCTAACTGATAACTTGGTGGTAGTCATGCTAGGGTAAAAGGCCGAACAGTCTTTACATGATATCTGGTATAGGTGTCATTTCACAGGTGGCTCTCACTTTGATATACTAGATGTTCTGCCAGTTACAGGACTGGTGTAGGTGGTGGTAGGAGGCTGCATAGGGCAAGTGCCAGAACAGGGACAGTCGCAGTGGTAGGGGCCATTGGGTTGGGAAATGGGTAGAGGAGCAGCATAGGGTCTGACAAGGATATTGCAGATTTTGGCAGGTTGATGAAAAACTACTATATTGATTGGCGACTCCATGCTGTCCTGTGCACTACGACCAGATAACAGGTATTACTATAGCTGTAGTGGGCGAAATGTCTGACAGAATGGACCTCATTTAAGGACTTCATTTTAGGAACTCATAGCCTTATGGAAGCAGCTGATTAATACATTGAAGACCAGGATAATACTGACAGACAAGTAGTGTATTCCTATCTTTTTAGGGATCAGCAGTACCAGAATTGGACATGACCAGGAAATCTGCTTTTGAACTAGGCCGGTGGGGTAATTACATTCAGTGAAGTCTGAAGTGAAAATGGTTAGCATGACTACCACCAAGTTATCAATTGTTGTATACCGTCAACACACACTATCCCGTTACAGAGCATGCTGTATATGAGGCATGACCTCAGTGCCTGTTTCACCACACAGGCCATCTGGATTCTTCCTCCAGACACCAGTTTCTTAGAACTCCACAGCTGGTAACTAGCACTAAAAGTCCTTGGTTCTTGCCCCATCTGACCTCAATTTGTGTTAATTTCTTGTCTCAGCATTTCTACACCATAACTATCCCTGCCATAACTCCCTTTTAGTTTTCCACATCTTTCATTTTCTGACCTGTCTATTTTTCGTTGTCTTCCTCCCCCCATATATCACCCAATGCACTTAGCTTTTCACACTTATTAACTCATGCACTTTATTTTGGCTGTAATATCTGTCTTGCATATTACTCTATCTTCCACTTTTAAGCTCACAGGTTTTCAAATCTCGTTTAGTGCAGTCACCAACAATCAGCCCTTTCTTCTCATACTGTCTGGTAAGTCTTCCTGAGCTGGGGTTCTGGGTGACTTTTCTGAATTCTACTCCTTTTCCTAAACCTCATCAGCCCTTTTCCTTCAACCCCCTTTCTGCTAGAAGGAGCCACTGGCTCCAAAAGCATGCAAATAATAATACCTTTTCTGTATGTGTTCTCCTGCCGCTGCTTGGTGGATAGGTTTTTAATCTATCTAATTACGTTATACTAGCATTTATGCTTTCATTCATCTGCTTATGTGCACTACTTCTGTGCAGCTATGGAAAAACTGTTTGTTAGAGGGTGAGAGGAAAGTAATCTGGCACCAAAGGGGGGGAGCAAGTACTAGTAAGGAAGTATAGAGAGGTATGCACTTTCAGCAGCAGTGAAGAATTGTGGTTTAACACTGCCAATTTGTGTGAGGAAGTGGTGGACACTAGTGGCAGGAGTAGTGTAGGAATGAACTAAAATATAATGGGTATTGCGTATGTTGTGGAAAACCTTGGCGATGAAAATAAGTATTTGGTGAGATCACTCATCATGGGATACTAGGAGGTAATTGTAGCCTTGGCAAATATAATATTGAGTTCAAGATCTGGGTGGTAAGTACAATGATGATCTGTGGCTGGTTTGTGTTGGCATTGGGTTTGTGGAAGGTATGGGAAGAACTGGTGTGGAAGATGGACCTGTATAATAACTGGGCAGTATATTCTGTGTTAATGCCCTGGACAGGTTGCCTGTGTACTGTGTACTTGGATAATTTCTAATTCCTATTGAAGGTGTGGAACAACAACTAACAACCTTAATCTACTTTACTTTCTCTGTTCCTTCCTTTCTGCCATTACAAAGACCACAAGTCAGCATGGTTTTTTTTTTTTTTTTTTTTTTTTTTTTTTTTTAGAAATGTTGCTCACAGTTGGAAACTGGGAGGCAATACAAGGGCTTAAGATATAAAAATACAACAGGGAAGCTCATCACATTTGTAGTCACAGCTAGTCAGGGGTTTAGTGCATTAAGGAAAGGCAGATAATTTACATTTTTATTATTGTTAACTGTTCTCTTTTGCTTTCCTGAAATAACCAAAGTTCTCCCTCTTCACATCAATTTTGATTTATTCCCAAAGTAATCTTTTATCTTGTGAAAATGTCTGTAACATAAACTCCTTGCTGTCAGATAATAAGAATAAGAAGTCATCAAAATAGTAATCATACTCTTTTACTGTATGGTGGTGGTAGACTGGCACACAGAAAAAATTGCAGGAATCTTAACTTAAAATATTTATTATAATGTCAGTGGAATGCGAGATTACTGTCACGTAAAGTTGGTGCAGGTGAAATTGGAGTCCAATATAAAAGTGAAATAGTAAAAAAGGCAGAAATAATATAACAGTTCAACCAGTACATGGATGATAAAATACACACATCTGACATGATGTTGTATGCCTATTTGGATGAGAGGAGTACTCTTCATTACAAGAAAAAGGTAGCATTCAACACAATGTCAAGAATGGTGCTGAAATTGTACATATTAAAGCACTTAATAAAGGAAAATTCTCTCCATATATCTGCTTACTGTAATGGTAAATAAAGCCTTCTCAGTGGAGTCACCACAAGAAAAACATTTAAATAATGATCCTAGTGGTTCTCCATGTTGGAGAAAACTTCCAGAGGAAAGACTCAAGGCGCCGTGTATACTCCAGTGAAGGAAGAAAAAATGAGCTGTTTGTAAAATGTGTAACAAGGGGTTACGTGCTGAATGTTTTCTGAAACATAAATATTAAGTGATACTGGATACATCAGAATACTGTAATGTTCTCTTCAAATAAATAATAATTATCTTTCTAAATAATAACACAGATTTCATTTTCCTTCTGTTATTTTACTGAGAAATGTTTATAGATTCTGTGGATGGTAGTAAGCCGTCTTAAATTAATTCAGTGATAGGTATATGGAAACATTCAAATTTACAATTTTTTGAAACATTTTGTTTGGTTTGTCGTAGTCAAGTCGAGTTAATGTATAAAAAACTATAACAATGTGAGTGACTCACAATAGACTGCGTACTTTTGAGGGTAAGTGGTACTTTTACGTATTTCAAATCAAGTGAAGTACCGTATGAGATATGAGTTTAAATAAAACACAGCATAACAGTTTAAATATGCATAACATTTTTGCCACACGGCACTCAAAAATGGCTGACTGCGAAAGAGTTAAACACTTGTTATGAAAACAACTAAAGTAAGTACTGTAATTTTCTGAATCATTTATGCTTAAATGGCCATTTCTCTCTGATAGAGCACAAGTTCATAAGTAAATGATAACATTTGTAATATTTTTACTCTTTCAAGAAGGGGAATTTCATTCTTGCATGTTACATTTCTCAGATATGTGCATCTCATTTTGTTTCCTGGAAAATGGCAAATATCTGACTTCCTCCCTTATTTTGTTTGAATTCGCCATATGGACTTTACCCATATGTAATAGCAAATTTGTGTAGCATATTGTTACTATCCGTGCAGGCAGTTGCTTAAGCTGTTTTGGATCCTGGAATACAGACAAGTATCTCATTGTGTTATTCAATCTCATTGAAGTTAGACGTGTGTGCAGAACAGTTGAGGAACAAATGCCGAAAGTGAAGCAGAGTATTAAAATAAAATCTCAGTGTGGTGAGAGAGTATGTTTGACTGCTGGTAAAATACGGTGTTGTAACCTGTGTGCCATAAGAGTAACTGTGGATAAGTCATTTAATGTTCAGCAGCATGTGGTAACAGAGTAATCCAAATATACAATACAACAGATTGAAAACAGAAAAACACTATAGCAATAACTAGGGGAATCCTGCCAGTCTTATTCACCATTCTGTGAAGAATTTTGTACAGCCTTCCTTTGTGGTGATGTTTCTTTAAACTGTTCCATCCAAAATGTGGTGAATTCTTAGAAATACACAGGTGAATATATTTCTGGTTCTTCCTCATTAAGAAAAACACTGTAACAAATCACAGTGGATTTCAAATAAAAAATGTAGGTAACAGTTGATGAAAACACACAATTGGAAGATATATTGCACATGTCATTTATGGTAACTTTTTGGAAAAGATGGTTCAGATGAAAAGTATCTAATAAACTGTGAACATCTATTAAAAAAAGTTCTTCTTCCATTAGTAAATTGTTAATAGACCAGGAAGTGCCGTAAGCCACATGGGTGTTAAGCACGACACCGTGCTAATCTTCGTAACAAATGCTGCGCCTGTATGTGCTGAAAGCTGCCATTTCATTAAAAGCATTATACAGTAAAATGATGCGCGTGACTTGTTTAGTTCACTTCTTACAGGGAATTGCAGAAGAGATTCACTTTAAATTAGTAAAGTTGACAAATTTATTGGATGTGTCAAAAAGCTATTTTTGAAAACCTCTTAAAGTGCTGCAGTACTTTAAGTCTTAGCCTATTTTGACAAGATGGAAGCTGCAACTACTAGTGCCAGAATGTCAGTGTTGTGAGAGCGCCGTCTATGTATTCAATAGCTCTGAAGCCACGGTACTTGAACTAGCTCAAGAGTTAATGTCAAGTGCTGAAATTTCAGGCAAATATTCGTACTTGAAATAAAATTTTGGATTTCTTCCTTCTGCCATAACTGCTAGAGTAGTCAGAAATGCCACTAGAGAAGCATATTGAACAAGTGAAAAAATTGTGAATAAATTAGAAACTGAAGCTTCCTGACAGATTAAAATAGTGTGCTGGACCAAGACTTGAACTCTGGACCTTCGCCTCTCGCAGCAAGTGCTCTACCAACTGAGCTACCCAAGCACAACTCACAACCCTTCCTCACAGCTTCAATTCTGTCATTACCTCGTCTTCAACCTGCCAGACTAGCACTCCTGAAAAAAAGGATATTGCAGAAACATGGTTTAACCGCAGCCTGGGGGATGTTTCCAGAATGAGTTTTACTCTGCAGCGGAGTGTGCACTGATATGAAACTTCCTGACAGATTAAAACTGTGTGCCATACCGAGACATAAACTCGGGAACTGTGAGGACGGGTCATGAGTCGGGCTTGGGTATGTCAGCTGGTAGAGCACTTTGCCTGCGAAAGGCAAAGGTCCTGAGTTTGAGTCTTGGTCTGGCACATAGTTTTAATCTGCTGGGAAGTTTCATATCAGTGCACACTCCGCTGCAGAGTGAAAATCTCATTCTGGAATTAGAAACTGTTTATAGTGAAGTGGGAAGAGAAGTGTCAAAGAAAAATGGAAAGGTTGTTAAAAAACAAACAAACAAAGGCAAAGGTATCATGCATTTTGTTGGATGATAACTTCTCTCTTAATCCTTTAGATTAGATTCAAAGGGTATCGTCCATTTTAAATACTAAATCTTTCAAAATTGAAAATTTGCTCAGCATGTTTGTAGTAAATTGCAATCCAGAGCTCATAAATTGAAGTAAAAAATGAGAGTAAACAAAAACACTCATCATAGGTTAAATGTGTTGTCACGATTTTAATAAAAATCGTACTAAAACATTAAATTTTATTGTTTTGCTTGCTTCTCATGTGCTTTTTATTCTTAAATAAACAGTTCATTACCACATACTGTCTTACTGATTTATTTCACAACAGAAATTTTGTCTCCTCTAATATTTTAGGCCAAATATTTTGTCATATTTTTGAAAATTTTTAGCCACAACAGCATATTTTTTGTGCATATTATGGTGAGTTTTAGATCATAAAAATCCTAGCCGAAGTCATGAAGAAGGAACTAACAGTTCTAAAAGCTAGGGTAGTTTTTCTACTTTCATGAGCTGCTCGGAAACAAATTTTGCACAGCCTAGTGAATTTTCTTTTTCTCATTACCCTTTTGACTGCTGGACAGTGCTATATACAGCTGCCTGTGTAGTGGAGGTAAAAGTAAACTTTAATTGTCAGTCTAGTTTAGTAGAGCATGCAAATCGTAACTGAGACAACACAGTAGACCTTACATACATTCAGTTCATTGTCCGTAATATGGAAGATATGCCTCGTAGTGGTCACTAGCAGTGAATACCAGCTACTTACCGGTTATGAAGTCAGAATACAACTGTCTCAAGAATCAGTGCTGAGAATGTTGCACACCAGCTGTCAACTGTGTGACATATTTATCACAACATGTTTTGGGACTGTTATACCATTGTAAAGTGCTGTAAAATAAAGAAAAATGAAAATGTTGCAGATATGTCATCCATTAGACAACAGTTGTGTAACATTGTCGGTACTGAATACCACCTACAGTTGACCACGGCCTACATAAAAATTATTATACTTAGATACCCCAAGGAGAATGCAAGAACATTGTGCACTGCCACCCAGGCGGCAAGTGAAGGTACGTAACAAACCATTCGACCATCCCAACGTGATGAATTTGGCCGTTAGGCATCCATTCATCCAATACAAACTATAGTACACCTCCTCCCCCCCCCCTCCCCCTCCGAAGCAATGTGTTGTGCAAATGTGAGCAATAGTATCAGCTTCTCATCAACAGGTATTGTATTGGTCTGACAATTTGTGATGTTTGCCTGCTTTATTTCTTTGTTGATAGTCCTCGATGTTGATGTATACTGTTATACTGTCTGAAAAATGGGGGGTGAAAGTTAAACACTGACTACTGTAAATGATTAGCTGACAGTTGTACAACTGAGTTTCACACTTCTTTACTTTCACTGTTCAACACCCCCCCCCCCCCCCTCCCCCCTTCGCCACTCCCAGTATTACACAATTATATGGCCAGTTCACTATTGGTAAATGCTGATAAGCCTCATTAATAGGTTGCTGGCAACATCAGCATACTGCTACTGTTTGCTGTTGAACATCTTAGAGTAGTAAAAACCTAACTAAACAGTTCACAGTTCTTACAGAATAATACGGTATGTGCGACACTATTTTTCAAATAAATTTAACAAACATTATTAATTGTTCTAACACAGGGCCTATTTATGTTACACTTGTTCCACTGTTAAGTTGATGCATTGTTGTTAATCTAACTAATGTCTGAAAAATCAGCTGTGGACTGACTGTATCAGGACCATAAATTTGTCCTTTATATATCCTCACAATAATAGGCACTGAAACTATACATTGTTCAATGTTTAAGTTACAGAAATTAGAATAAAAGCATAACTCATTCAATTAAAGGAATACATTGAAAAATTCCTTCTTTTTGACAGTTCCTTTTACCACACAGTTTAGGCCGAATTATTTGTTTAAATAGTGAAATTAACAGATAGTTGTACAAACAATATTTTTGACAAACCTGGTAATTATTTTGGAATCAATTAATGGCTGGCTTTGCTAATATGTTTTTGAATAGAGCCAATTAAATACTTTAAGAATTCTAGTAGTTCTTCCAAATGCTTATAATTAGTACAGCATTTTTATTTGTTGATAAGTCAACAATAGAAGACAAGTTGCGAAACAATTACTGATTTCACCCTTTAATCTTCAGCAAAAGATATTAACTAGGAATGGTCAAAATAAATTTGTGAATTAATTACATACACAAAACTAAGCACAAAATTAGATGTGGTTCTATATTCCTTAAGACTGAGGGCCAATCTTTTTCTTTTATGGAAGTGCAGTTTATACTCATGCATGTTAATGGTAATTAGGCAAAAAATGAAAAGAAAATGAATTTAAGAAGGCAAATGGCAAAACGAGAGGAAGTAAAGAGATCCCAGCTTGCTTTGTCACAAATTGATCATTGTTATAGAAGAGTTTGGAGGCAACAAAGTACAAATTCATAAGCACTCAGTCTCAGAATACAGCAGGAAGTTGGGTCATTTGTGTTTTTGGCTGGTAGCATGTATGGATGCCAGGCATCTCTCATTGTTATTAAGTGTAATTTGAGGGCTGTACCATATCGGAACAGGATCTTGAAATCTATTGTCCAATCCTATAGTCAACATTTAATTTGTTTATTTGTTTGCTGTCCATATAACAATTTTTGGACCGTGTCATAGATTCATTCTAGTTCACATGTATACAAAGGTTTAGTTAAAATACATAAGTGCACATATTGATAGCTACAGAGGTCAGAAATTCTCTCTCTCTCTCTCTCTCTCTCTCTCTCTCTCTCTCTCTTTTTTCAATTCTGTGAAAATTTCCTGTTGCCCATGTTTTGTACCTGTGTACATTACTGTTTGTTAAATTATATTCTGGATTTTGTTTCACAAACATTATTGCCTGCAGGATGTACGTAGAGTAGATGGTTAGTATTTTATATTTTCTGAAAATTTCTCTACAAGGCTCTCTTCTGTTTATCTTAGCTACCACTCTTACTGCCTTTTTTTGTAGTCTGAAGAGCCTGACTGTAAAGACAGCTGGTGCCCGACACCAAAACCCAGTATCATACTGAAGATGTCAGTGTATCACTCCAAAGTATATTTGTCAAGCTATCGTGGTCGAGGAAGGCTGAGACCTTTTCCAGTAGATACACATTTATACAGATTTTGTTACATATATGATCTATATGTTCGTTCCATGACAGGTATTCGACAATTATATCAAAAAATTCGTGTCATTAAGGACCAGTGGAGGTCTAAACAGAGATCTGTTTATGTTCTGACTATAGCTAAGCATAAATTGTATAGTTACTGTCTTCTTTTTATTTACAAGTAGCTTATTTGCAGTAAGATAACTTGGCAGAAAATTATTATTGATTTCACTTCTGTTTGTGGTAGTATGATATCGCAGCACCAGCTGACAAAATATGTGTCATCAGCATAGCTTACAACCTTGCAGTTTTGGTGTTCAATTAAATTGTCAATGTACACAAGAAATAGAAAAGCCCCAATATACTTCCTTGGGGCACATCACATTGAAGTATCATGTGGGTTGATTTGGTTGTTACCAACTGTTCGTTCCTTTTATAAGTTGGCTTGACACTATTTCCTGTCTTTCGAATAGATCAGTAGTTGTAAGGCTACCCCTCTCATCCCACATGCTTCTAATTTAGGCAGTTGAGTTGTATGATTCACAGTATCAAAAGCTTTACTCATATCCAGGGAGGTGCCTGTTACCTTGTCTCCTTCATCTATCTTCTTTAATATTACATGTAAAAATTGCTACTGGTGTTACAGTATTACATGCTGATTAACCACTGTGCTCTTATAAATGAAGGCTATAAGAATCCAAATCAGGTGAAATATGTTTGATAAACTTTAGAAAATGAAGTATCCAAAATCCCAAATGAAAATGTCCAAATATTGTTAGGAGATTTTAATGGTAAAGTAGAAAAAGGAACACATTTTGCAAAATCATCTGAGACTGCTGAATACACAAGAGAACCAACAGAAATGGTGAAAGATTGATCAGTTTGTGCAAAACTTTAAGTTAAAAGTTGTCATATTACACAAAGCTCCCAAGGAAACAAACTTGGAGCTCACCAAATCCAAATTTAGGGTAGTTCCAAACTGATCATGTTGAGATTTCAAGAAGAAATAGTAAAAAAATAATGAAAGTTCAGGTGAAGAAAGAAGCAGATATTCAAACAGACCATTACTTAGTGACAAGGAATATAAAATTTACTTTCAATGTAAGACTAGGAGCCAGAAGAATAAAGTATTTAAGAAATGTGAGAAATTATGAAACAGATCTTCCAGAAACAAATTAACACACTTACTGTTGCATGTGTAACAATGGATATTTCACTACCAAGCCACGGTGTTGGGTACAAGACTCTGCTGTGACAGGGATGGCCCCATGGCAGTCAACATGTTACACAACATGGAAACTAGTGATTGCTGCTGCCAAGGAAACAGCTCCATTGGAGAATCGCAGACGGTGGAATTAAGACTGTGAAGACACCTTAGAGGAAAGGTTGACAATGTGGAAAATATATTCTACAAAGGAAGAAGCTGATTATTTGAAACTGATTAACCAAAGAAAGCAAATGACGAAAATTTTGAGAACTGCTATGGGAAATTTTGAATAGTCTTCTACATGATATTGAAGACTTTTAGAAAAACAGCACAAGAAAATTTTATAAAAAATTCAAAACTTAAAGAAGTATCAACCACCAAGTTTGTTTAAAAATAGAATATGGCAAACTAGATGTTAATTACAAAGAAAACTGCGAATTAACTGAGTACTTCAAGTAGCTCCTCACTTGTGAGAAATCAGTGATATCTTTTGACCAAGAATGCCCTGAAAATGTTTGTCCAATTTCAAAACCTCCAGATAAAAACTGGAAATCAGAATTTAATTAAGAACTAAAAAATGACTTCTGGAGAAGATTAAATTGTCACAGAAATTTGGAAAATACAAGTGATGACATGATTGAAAAAACTTGAAAAAAAATTGGAAGAAATTTGGGAAACTGAGAAAATCCAATAAGAATGGAAATTCATTCTCATACATTTTTTACACAAGAAAGGATAAAAATCAGGTGTTCTCTATAGAAGAGTCTCTTTAGGGCTGTTACATGCAAAATCCCATCCAGGACCTTCAAAATTTATTGGACAGGGCTGGATCTGTGTAGAACAGAGTATGAATTTGAAATTGGTCATTAAGAAGTGTAATCTAAGAAGCTAAAATCTTGTCATAACTTTTGTAAATGCCCAGAAAGCCAGTGACTCCATAGAAAGAGAAACAGTCTTCAATATACTAGAAAAATTTGGCACAGGTGAAGGAATTTTGCCAATAATTAAAGAAACATTCACAGAAACAAAGTCCAAAATAAAATTCCATGGGGAAATTTTGGACTATTTGAAATCAAAAGTGGTTTAAGACAAGGTGATAGCCTCTCCCCAATGGTCGTCAACTGTGTTTTGGAAAAGATAACAGAATTGAATCTTTACATAAAGGAAAAAGCATCCAAGAAATCAGATTGGGATATAAAAACTCAAGTATCAGATTAAACTGTTGTGGCCTTTACACATAATTGAGCAATATTTTCTAAAACATTGATACAGCAACTGAACAAATCAACCTGTTGAAAGAGATGGTAGAAAAGGCTGAATTACAATTATATAGATAAGATGGACTTCATAACCAACATTAAATGCTCCAAAATTCCAAAGTGCAGGATATTGTGAAACCAACAGGTACTTGGGGAGCTAATACCGACAAGCAATCTACATAAAGAAGCAAACAAAAAAAGAGCTCATAAAATAGAAATGGCTTGTCAGTGAAGAAATTTACAATGAAAAATACAGTCCTAGCTAAAAACAAAATGCTAACACAAGAATGATGTTACAAAAATAGTGTCTTTATGCAGCTGAATGTTTAGTCCTGAACAAAAAGGTAGAAATTCAAGAGTTGGAGGAAAAGGAATGGAAGATACTGTGCAAAATATTCAGCACAAGAAAAGTTGGGAATACATCGTTGAAAAGTAGTGATGATGAAATCTACACCCAAACTGAAAAACTGTTCTCGGGAAAAGTAGAATTTCATTTCATGCTCTCTTGGTTTGAATGAATTTTGAGAGAAATTCCAGAACATAAATCGGTTTGTTTTATGTAAGTGAAAAGAAAGTAATATTATAAAAACAATATCCATCCTGGATTTTCCGTGTTTGACATTACAAAAACAGAAATTCTCAGCCAGCTTATCAAAAGAAGATGTAGTAGTTTGGGGTCTTCTCAGGAAAATGTCAGAAAGTACATCATTGTATCAACAGAAGAAAAGAAGATGGTGAATGAAGAAATACTGAAAAGACCAGAAATCAGAAAATATGTTGAAATCGGGAGGAAGTTATTCATATACTGCAAAAAACTGAATAGAGATTATGATCACTGTAGGCAATTACATTTTAAATCATAAATGCATGTGTATGTCAAACAATATGATTTCATTTCATTACTTTTTACAAATCATTGAGTCCACCTGGTTAAAATTAACTGCATAAATTCTTAATTTGTAGCCATTATTGGGTATGCAGTTCAATAAAGTAAAACATTAAGTAATTGGCAACTGAAAATGGTGCCTAAAATAAATTTTGGACAGAGAATTATGTAGAGTATTTGTCTATTATGGGTACAAATGAAGAGGACAATGAAACAAGCAAAATAATTCTAATAAATAGATCAAGAAACCCATGGTTTCCTTGGTATGATGTATTATGAGTGAGTACATTAACACCTTATAGCAGAATCCCCGAGGATCCAGGCTGCAAGTATACACTTGAGGACAAAGTCATTACAACAGGTGTTTACATGGTCTACTGATTAATTAATAATTTTAAGAATAAAAAATACGATGGAAATTTGCTGATGCAGCACAAGAGGTGCAACAACAGTGCATTCACTTTGGAGCAGGTGTGTCAGCTAATTTACACACAGCGATGCATGTTCCAGTCAGTCGGGCTTATGATATTTTGTATACATGAAAAATCTGTAATATTTAGTATTGGATTACTAGATGATAGTTCAAGCTCTGAAGTTATTTACCTCCTCCTCTTCTTTGAAAACAGTATTCCAGCTAGCACTGCTTAAATTTCTTCCTTCTCTGAAGTATTACAGGTAATGATAATGTGGATAGACAGATCAGATGAAGTAAGGAACTAGTGATTCTTTACCATAAGAATTAATATATTTCACATTATTAATGAACTAAAACAAAAAGCCATATCCTCTCTCTTATCATGTTGCGGATCGTCGATGGTCGAACCTGGGACTCCAGATGACCGCACTGAAGCCGGGACCCACCGCGCCGTATGTTGTCAGGAGGCCGAGCAAGTTCAATAGCATCAAGGGGCAGCGCAGAGTGATATAGTGGTGTTCAGAAGTATTCTTTATTCAGTTAGTTTACAGAAGCGTATGTCAGCGTGCCGCCCTGCGAGTCCGGCTGTCTCAGCACTCCTGGACTGCCAACACTGCTGCTGCGGTCATCAAAGCTATCCGATGATGGAAATCAGCCATGCTCGCCCAGTTGCCACCCGCCGAGGCGTAGCGACAGGTGCCACTCTACTGCTCGCGATTCCGGAGACTGATACAGTCCCTGGTCCCCGCCACCCTCTGCCCCATTTGGCCTGCTCTGTCTGACCATGGGACAAAGGTGGTTGTACTGGTCACCTGTGGCCCTCGGCCTCTGCTGCTCCCAAGACAGGACCAGACTGGACTTGACTCGAACCCGCACCCTCCTGGACGCCGTGCTGCAACTTGCCACTAGTGGTGCTTGCCGGATGGCAACACCCGCCGCCGTCCGTAATGCTGTTTCAGCACTGCTGTGCCTCCCGCAGTGTACGCCTCGCCCGGACCCCGGTACCCCAGGTGGGAAGCAAATGTGGCCCGTCCTGGACTGCGGTCACTTCAGGCAGACCGTGCAATCTCCAAATACCCGGCTGCCATTCCGTCCTGCCCTGGTGTTGTGTCCCCGGAGGCGGAATACAGTCCGATTAAGTACATAGAAACAAATTACAGGTTTACACAAAATATTTACAACATTGCTACCAGACTGGCCCCTATAAGTGTAGACCAGCGCAGGTCCGACCCGACTCTCAACTGACCTGGCACACCCCTCAAGCTAAAAGTTCCTGACTATTTACACTGCATTTCCCCTCGCTTCTGACTTAGTGTCAAAGAGAGACAGAAACTATTGCAGGGGTAAATTCCCATATGTCAGCCGTTTACATATGGCCACTCCCGGCTCTGGTCTACTGCTTCACCTCGTACATCGCAATAACTTAAAGCAACACTTCAGTTCCCTACATCGCTGTTGCTTCACTCCAAAAAAATCGTGCATGCAATACGCCACTGCAGCTCTGCGCCATGTTTACTCTGCCTGGCCTACTGGCTACTGACTATTACCACACACTGCCAGCGGCCCCAGACTTCATCGCTCAATCGCGCCTTTACTGAATTTTAACAAAATTCCCCTTTCCTACGACTAAGACTAATATTAGCACAACAATGTCCAGGGAAAGACAGTTTAAAGTCAATGAAACATCCGAGGAGGTGTTTTACAGACATAAGAAAATTAATTTTCATCATCTTTTACTGCTAGCTCCGCAGGCTTGATTGTTATGGGAATACTACTTTTTAATCTTTGCCATAAACTGCTTAGATGAATGAATTCGTGAGAATTGACAGGAAAAAAATAAAACGTGTACCTGTTTAGATAAACCAGCATAAGTTCCAATACAATGGCCATCTTTCATGTGAAATCATCTACATCTCTTGATGCCAGTACACATTCTGAATGCATTGACAACCAGCTACAATGTGTTCCCAGAGTTTAACACTATTAGCAGGGCTGGAATACACCAAAGCTATAAAATAGCCTCTCACAAAAAATTCAATGGATTCGAGGTGGGAGACCTGGGCATGATGGTATTGGTGAACCCTGACCATACACTTATTGTTAAAGATTCATGCTACATATTCCTGAATAGCCGTATACACTATATGCATCCTTTCAACATGAGGAATGACATTCAAAAATGCAGCATAAACATATGAAAAGTAAGTCTTTTGTAGGATAAATCCAGACAACAGGTTCCCCTGCCTAAAGAATATTTCCAGCACTTCAAAAATACTGAACCAATCACTCACAAGACAGATTTTTAACATTCCAAATATCACACATACCAGATATCACAAAGAAAAACAAACAGTTGGAAAGAGTGACATGAGGCATTTCACAGACTTAACAATCCTCCATCAAAACTTGCAATCAATAAAAAATAAAATATAACTATTAGAAGTTGAGCTCCAATCTTTGAACTGCACAGTAGTTTGTGTTATTGAGCAGTGGTGTAGAGAGACAGAAATCCAACATGCAGTGTTATCATCTTATGAAAGGGCAAAGGGGTGGAGTATCATGCTTTTATATCAGAAAAGGAACACAATTCAAATCAAGACATAACCTCAGTAAAGCAAGTGAAGACAAACACTTTGAAATATCAGCTATTGAATTAGCAGGGCTTGATATCACCAAGAAATTATTCATTTTATGTGTGTATAGATCTTTCAGTGGTAGTGTGGACACTTCTTCCAACAAATTAGCAGAAGTTCTAGATAAAGTCTCAAGTACAAAAGTCAACATAATTCTGTGTGGGGACATTAACATCAACACTAACATCATAAATGAATCCAGATGCATCCTCATAAATATCCTTCAAAGTTTTGGCATGTCCCGGTTGGTCAATAGTGCAACAAGGGTTACTACAATGACTGCATCAGTAATTGACCACGTGGTCACAAATATGAACAGGGAAAAATGTGTTGTAGCTGTAAAAGCTCTCAGACTATGAGACCAAATAACAAAAATAAAATCAGGCAATGATTAATTCTCTAAACTACAAGCCTACAGAAGACATCTATCAGAAATCAAAGTAAAAGATTTTTCAAAGAACTAGCAAAACAAAGCTGGGATGATGTGTGTAAGGAAAACAATGTGAATAAGAAATTCTCTAAAATGCTCCACATTATTTAAATTGAACTTTGAAAAGGCATTTACAAAAGTACGCATGTCTGTATCATCTCACAAAAGCAGATGGCTAACAGCAGATATTAAGATGTCCTCCCAAACATTTAAATACCTCGGTTCCATGAAAAAGAGTCACAATGATCCAGAATTCTTAAATTTCTATCTTAGATACAAAAAGATCTTTCAAAAGGTGCTGATTGCTGCAGGAAAGATCATTTAATGACAAAATAATATTTAATGCAGAGAATAAAAGCAAATCAGTTATGAAACAGCGAGAGGCAAACAAACCCAGAATAACATACTGCTAAGGGAGGGGGGTAAGGTAATAAATGATCCACAACACTTAGTAAACTATGTAAATGAGCATTTTTCAAGTATTGCAGAGTAGTTCAGCAAAAATTCCCCAAAACAAATAATGTATCACCTGTAAATAATGATGCACTAAATACAATGATGTTACTTCCAACCACAGAGAATGAAGTCAGTAAAACTGTTCAAAAACTAAAAAATAAAAAGTCAGTAGGCTTAAATGAAGTACCAATGTGTGTACTGAAACAATGCATAGAGATTATACAAGGCCCCTTAACAAATGAATCCTTCACATCAGGGACATTTCCAGGGCAGTTAAAACAGTCAAGACTTGTACCTTTGCTGAAGAAAGGTAATGCAGAAGACATAGAAAATTACTGTCCCATTTCTCTGCTGTCACTATTATCAAAAATAATAGAAGCAATTATGAAAGACAGATTAATAAATTACCTGAATAAATACAATCTTTTAAGCGAATCACAGTTCGGTTCCCGAAGTGGCAAAAATATGGAGTCAGCTGTAGTAAAATTCACAAAGGTTGTACTTGATGCTCTTGACAAAGATGAGTGTGTCATAGGTATATTTTTGGATCTTTCTAAGGCCTTTGATACAATTGAGCACAAGTTTCTATTAAATAAATTAGAACCATTAGGAATAAGAGGGGTAGCTAATGACTGGTTTTCATCATACCTAGCAGATAGGGTACAAAGAGTAGAGATAACACATACTTCAAATAGGTCTAAACATTTAGTAAAACACTTATCAGAACCAAAATACATAATATAGGGGTTCCACAAGGTAGCATATTAGGACCAGTAGTATTCTTGATATACATCAATGACTTTCCCAATAGTATTACTCATGGTGAAAAAATTCTCTTCGCTGATGACAGCAATATTATAGTCACTGAGGAAACGAGAACTCCTTGCAGACAAAGCAAATGAAGCTCTCAAGGAAGTTCATGATTCGTCAATAAGCAATAAAGTGACATTGAACATAAGGAAAACTGATGCGATGACTTTCAGTTTGAAGACGGAAAATTACAATGTTAAATTAAATGTAGATGGCACCTCTATAGGCTGTGTAACAAGTGCAAAATTTCTAGGAGTGAATAGTGATTCTCAGTTGAAGTGGTGTGAATGCACAAAGGTACTTGCAAACAGAATGTCTTCAGCATGTTATGCCCTTAGACTCCTGTCATCAATATGTAACATGCAGTGTCTTTTAGCTACATACTAATATATGTATGCTCAGTTCTTAGCTATGGGATTCTTTTTTGGGGAACAAATGCACAAAATATAAACACAATTTTCAAACTCCAGAAAAGCGCCATAAGAATCATAACCAAAAATGGTAGTCGAGCTCATTGTAAAGATCTGTTCAAAACACTGGGGATTTTAACTGCTTCTTGTGAATACATTTACCTGTCAGTTGTACACATCGAAAATAACATAGGTAATTACTGAACACACAGTTCTGCCCATCACCATGGAACAAGATCTAGGCTCAACTTACATTTGCCAAGAAAAAATAAACATAAAACTCAAAACAGCATTTTCTACCAAGGAATAAAACTGTACAATAAATTACCAAAAGAGATTAAAGAAATAGCAAAAATTACACTTATTTAAAAAGGCAGATAAAAAGTATCTGTTATGCAATATATTTTATACATTGAAGGATTACTTAGATAAAACAGATTAAGAGTGTGGTAAAAAAATGTTATACAAATAAATAATAATATTGGTTATAAAACATCCAACATTCCACATAACACCTTCACACTATGTTTTTCCATATATTTTCTTTTCTAGAAAATCTTACCCCCAAGCTATGCATTGCACAGTACTAACACCTTGTACTCATTCTGCACTCAACATCTGACTCATTTTAGAGGGATGCTGACTCAGTTTTCCAGGATAGCAAATGGGAAGTTGTGATTCAGAAAATGACCCAGAGATCACCAGTGTGTGTGTGTGTGTGTGTGTGTGTGTGTGTGTGTGTGTGTGAAGTGTTATGAAACAATGTGTGTATAGTGTGTGCAGTGACTGATAGTGAGATACAAGTGAACAGTGTGGCATTACATTATTTAAGAAAGTATTGTATGCCAGGAGTAAATCTAATGAGTGTGTCTAACTAGAAGCTTATTTTAAATTGGTCTAAACTTGTAAATACTTTGACTTGTCCTATATCCTTGTAAAGAGAGATCTAGAGATGAATATAGCTACTACCTCTGCTAAACAACAACAACAACAACTACTACTACTACTACTACTACTACTACTACTACTGCTACCACTATTACAACTACAATGACAACAACAACAACAACTACTACTACTACTACTACTACTACTACTACTACATAGCATTAGACATCAACAGTGTTGTAAAATTGGCATGACTGCAGTAATGCATATATACTGTATCAATGAAACAGTTGGTTTTGAAGCCTATATTTGTTAAGATTATTTGCTTGGTTTGATTGTCCTCTACTTGCCTCTTTCCTTTGAACCTACATTAGTAAACACTCTGAATATGAGCCCTACTGCAAATTAGATATTTTTCCAGTTTATTTGCACTTGTTAATCTATAACATGGTAGTAAATAACAGGTATTGCTGCTTACATTGATCACTTGACAACTGTTGTCAAGTCACCAAAGTAAAGGTTCCAAAAGTGAATTCACAGAATCCAGATAATGCAAGTATTGATACATCTGATTGTCTGTACATGGAGTACATAAAGGTCTGAAGATGGCATTATTGAGATTCTGAAACTGGTTGTCATTAAATAAAATAACTTCTCAAAACATACAGCTGTTTAGTGATTCTCCTTGGTAAATATTTGACTGGCCACTGTCCCTACTACACAATGGATCAACAGAGGATAATCTATGGGTATTGGAGTGCATGACATGGCAAAGTTAAAAAAAGTGTTTATCCAAATTATAATTTTTTGAAAACACGAACATATATGTGATTTTCTTTAGTTCTAAGTAAAACTTGGTTCCCATGTTAAGCTTGACCTTTAATCTTCTTATTATATATTTTGTTTCTTCCTGCTGCCCCTTTTCTCCAAAACGTGCTTAACTATTCCCATGACAAAATGGGAAGTTCTTAAAAAATTATAAGGAGCTAGCAGCATGTTAAGTACCAGACTGCTTTCCCAGTGGCTCAGTTTTCAAATTGTCATCAAATAATTTCTTTCAATTTTTCCTACAAGGCTTATTCTGTCTTACTTTGCATAATAGCTCCCTGCTAAATTTGAGTAGCTTTCCAATAATTCATATGTATCTACTTGCACAGACAGACAAGTTCTTCCCATTCCCTCTGATTGTAGGCTTTGTAAATCCATTTTCCCCCCACTGTGGTGATGTCTCCTTCCTGCAACTTCTTAATCACATCATATAAATCTCTCAGTTCTATCATTCCATCAGTATCAACCGCTTCACTTGTTTCACATTCTCGATTAGTTTCCATTAACATTTGATCTTAATGCACTTTTTTTCAGAGTTTCAAATTCACTTTACCCATCAACTTCACCTGTTTCCATCATGAAAAGTGCACATGCCTCATCAACATTTTCATCATCATTAAATAAATAAACTACAGCATCAGTAACTAATGCTTCATTACAACTCTCTAAAGCATTACCACATAAATCACCAACACCAACACCAAACTCAATAACAGTCACATAATCAACATCTTTTATGTGTAAAATCATGTAATTTTTACCTGAAGTCAGCATTCACCATCGTTGATGCTGGTGTCATCCCTAATGTTGCTATTTAGCCAGAATCATTTTATTTCCAACAAAAGCTTGTTTTCATCATCAGCTAATGGTTTAAACAACTATTGGCATTGACTGGATGCTGATCTTAATTTCAGATACTTGATTCTTAATCTAAATTAATCAGTCATTCATTTCACTAAAGCATCCAATATTAAATTTAAAGCATTCACTTTGATTTCACAGCGATTTAGAGGGCCTAATTTGATTTCATTCTCTGAAGATTTCCAGTTACTGGTGTCTTAGTTAACATGATTTCTATTTGATTTATTCATATCTAAATTCTCACTGAAATGATTACAAGTCTCAAAAACAAAATGCTACATATGACAGAACACTTTTCACCATTCAGCTTGATCTTGTAGAGTCCTGATGCTTCCCATATGATACATGAAGCAGGAGTGTTGCTGTTTCTGTTACTGCCACAATGAGGCTGATTGTGAAACTGAAGCACACACGTTACCTGTTGCCTGATATGAACTGCTGCTGTCTGGTGGCATCGAGCGGTTATGCTGGTGGTTTACCAAAGCCAAACTTACTGTGGCTTCAGATGTTCTCATGGTTTTGTGATGTCACTTCAAAAATGGTATAAGCTTCATAACCGACCTCTTGGAATTCCTGTCTTCTGCATACCATTCAGACTTACCTCATTGCATAAATCACAATTACAAGCTTGTCTGAGTTTATCAGACAAATCCCAGACAGGCCCCCATATTGTGAAGTTCTGTTGCCTTTCTAGTAATGAAAACTGTTGTAATAGGTTAAGTTCAAAAAAATCTAAACTAGTTTATTACACACTTTGTTCAGCTGCAATATGTGCTACCCTTGTGGTCACCAAAAACAGAATATCATGTTCTTTGCTTTGCTAAGCCCATCCTGCACCTACTGTGTGATGTCACATCTGCCTAGTACACAAGATGCAGTCACTAGTCTGCAACAAAATTAAGTAAATCTGTTACGACATTTTAAACTATTTGTTACATTTACAAGAAAGCCATACCTTCTGTCAACAAAAGATAGACTAAAACTGTCATTTGACACCAGTGAAGCACCTCACAGACCAACAATCACATAGTAGACTCTTCAGAGAAAGTGATGTAAGATAGAAAAAATAAACCTAGCACATAAAATTCTGTGAATACAAAAAGACAAAGTATCATAATTGAAATCTCTTTTTATTATGTGAAACAGGTCAGGAGTACAGTTAGTTTGATTACTTTTGTAGTGAAAGTTAGAGAAACATGCTGATTTACATTATTTTATTTTCAACAAAGAAATATTTACATGATTGTTTCAAGCTACTCTATGGAACTGTGTGCAAGAGGTTCTAAAGTGGACTCCACATAAACACACCAGACAAAAAAAATTAGGTAACCTTCCTCCCACACCCAGAGACAACACTCCAATACCACATAATACTGCCTATATGTCTTCATCTACGTCTACATACGTCTCTACTCCGCAAGCCAACGTATGGTGTGTGGTGGATGGTATTTCTGGTACCAGTAATCTGATCCTGGCTTCCCTGTTATGTTCACAAATGGTGTTTGGGAAGAATGATTGTTGGTAAACCTCCAAATTAGTTTTAATTTCTTGGATTTTATCATTGTAATTTTCAAAGACAAATTTGGGAGGAAGTAATATGTTGCCCAACTTTTCTGGGATGTGCCCTTCTCAGAATTTAAGTAGTAAACTTCTCCATGATGCTCAATGCCTCTCTTGTAGTGTCTGCCACTAGAGTCTATTGAACATTTCTGGAACACTCCCATGCTGACTAAATAATCCTGAGACAAAACACGCTCATTGGATCTTGTCTATCTCTTCTATTAATCCAACCTGGTGAAGGTCCCTGAAATAAGTAGTTTGGGCTTTTAATAATTCTCACATCAAGCATAATTTCACGTAAGTTATTCAGTGTAGATCTTATGGAATTTCCATGAGTCACTGAGTGTTTGGACATATAATAGTTAACACTTGTTGGACAATGGTGGACTTTGAATAACTTTGGTAGTTTACTAGAACTAGTTGGTAGTTAACATGGTATACTTCCCTTTTCAATAAATTTGAAAAATATCATTTATAATTCAATCACCAAAAGGAATTAATAAGTTTTATGTATTTTAAGTCTGAAGACAAGTGAGTTGAGAATATTATTTAAATTTTATCACGTCATATTTCAATCCTGCCTGCATTCTGTATAATTTATGAGGATTAACAGGGTAATGTGACAGATGCTTAGTTGGCCCCTAGACAATAAATGAGGCCAGAGAATTTAAAATGAACAATGCATCCAGAAGCATTCAATACAAAGCAACAGTTGTGTTAAGAATTTATCATAGTGTCGTAACCATTTACAGTGTTCCGAAGTGATCGGTGTGCCTGTTTAAATGAATGGCTAATATTTTGTACAATGAGCTTATTTTTTCCCTCATGCCATGTTACCCCAGAATATGATGCCATAAGATAGTAATGAATTAAATATAGGAAAAGTTAAGTCAGTTGTTTGGAACTTTATCTTCTAAATCTATTATTATCTACAATGAAAAAATGGCAGCACGTAGATAATGTTTAAGATGATCTGGATGATCTGTAACATGTGACTTGCAGCTGAGGTTCTTCTCAGTATATAACCTAAGAATTTAAAATATTCTGTTCTATTTATTGATTTATTGATTTTCTAATGGTGTGGTCAGGCCTCAGGCAATATTGAATTGCTGCATGTAGTGTTGTGTTATCCAAGTTCAGTGGCAGTCTATCTGCAGAGAAACATTTTTCAAGAAAATTTTATTTATATTTACAGATTTTGAAGTTTCTCCATTAGCATTAGTTGTAATACTTGCATCATCAGCTAAGAGAACTATTTCTACGTCTCTGTTAGATCTTTTATATATAGCAAGAACAAGAGTGGAAGAAAATCACTTACCAGCAAAATCCCTGATACTGTAATATGTTAGCTTCTGTGTGAGAATACTATGAATTGCACAATCAGATACTTTTGGTAAGTCACAGAGAATATCAGTTAGCAGTATTTTATCATTTATATTTTTTGTAATCTGATGTGTGACTGGAAAAAAAAGTGTTTTGTTCAGTCATCATTCAGAAGTCTAGTTATATGTTAAGTATCTTATTTTGAAATAGTCATGTTATAGTTCTTGTGCATATAATGTCCACCCTGACAGCTGAGTGGTCAGCGTGACGGAATGCCATGCTAAGGGGCCTGGGTTTGATTCCCAGCTGGGTCGGAGATTTTCTTCCCTCAGGGACTGGGTGTTCTATTGTCTTCATCATCGTCATCTCATCCCCATTGACGCACAGGTTGCCGAAGTGGCATCAACTCTAAAGACTTGCACCAGGTGACCGTCTACCCAAAGGCAGGCCCTAGCCACACGACATTTCCTTTTTGTGGACATAATAATTTCCATTACCTTCAACTGTCCATTCAAATCCTCAGAGACATCCCATGAAGTGACGTTTAAAAATGGTGGCTATTCAACTTCTATCATTCATTATATGGCTGTTATCTTTATTAGCAAAGTCCTCACATTCCTTAGCAGATTTTCCAATTTCTCTTTTAGTTATTGCTTATATATTTATTTTTATTGCCTGAATTAGTGATTTCAGACATTATACAGAAGTTTTTGATCTCACAGCACATCATGAAATCTCCCTTAACTTCACTGTTTGCCCTGTCAATTGTGTATAGTTTTCTTTTCCTTACCTGTGATAGTTTTCATTTTGCAATCCAATGTGTTTTTGATTTCTTAAGAATGCTGTCCTCCTATGAACCATAGACCTTGCTGAGATGGAGTGGTTTGCGTGTTTCAGTGATACAGACAGTGGTGTCATAGGTGCAACATCAAAGGAGGGAGAGATCAGACCGACCTAGGGTTCCTTAAGAGGGGCAGCAGCCTTTTCAGTAGTCACAGGAGCAACAGTCTGGATGATTGATCTATTCTTACAGCATTGGCCTGTGTGGCTTTGCTGTGCTGGTACTGTAAACAGTGATAGGAAGGGCAACCTGTAGCCATTATTTTTCCATAGCACATGCAGCTGTACAGTATTGTTAAATGGTGATTGCATCCTCTTGGGTAAAATATTCCAGAGCTAAACTGTCACCCCCTCAAATCAACAGGCAGGGACTACTCAGAGTGTGTCATCATCAGGAAAAACAAAACTTGAATTCTACAGGTCAGAGTATGGAATGTTAGGTCCCTTAATCATGAAGCTATGCTAGAGAACTTAAAAAGGGAAATGGATTGGTTGAAATTAGATATAGTAGGAATTAGTGAAATTCTGTGGCAGGAAGAACAGGACTTCTGGTCAGGTGAGTATTGGGTTATAAAGAAATCAAATACACTTAATTCAAGATTAAGACTTGTTGATTAACAAACTAGGAATGCAGGTAAGCTATTATGAACAATATATTTAATGCATTATCTTAACAAAGGTAGACATGAAGCCAACACCCACCACAATATTATATGCCACGCATTATATGCCAACTAGCTTCATTAATGATGAAGAGATTGAATGAATGTGTGATGAGATAAGAGAAAATATTCAGATAATTAAGGTAGGCAAAAATTTAATTTTGATGGGAGGTTGGAATTTGATAGTAGGAAAAGGAAGAGAAGGAAGAATAGTACTGGAACATGGATGGGGGACAGGAGTCAAAGAGGAAGTTGCTTGGCAATATTATGCACAGAGCATATTTTAATCTGATTGTAAAAACAGTCATAGGTCAGTCCACCACTATCGAATGGAATAGTTTTCATATATTTTAATAGTTGCTAATACTTGATTTAAGGATCATAAAAACTTTCTATGTATCTGTTTCACGAATGGCAGTTAATCTTAAAAATTGCTATTGTCATATTATTGTGGTAGTTGTTTGATGCCTTGTTGATAGATAGTTTTAATTCTGTTTATAGGTCATGTTTAAGAAGCCTAGTGAACACAGTTCAGGTTACGGAGAGTTTCATCCAGACCCAGAATTTCGTAAGATTGTTTTTGCAGAAGATTACACAACTAAAAATGGTAACTGTGAAGAAAAGTTGAGGCCACGAATAAATAATGAACCAGCACCTGCATGGAAAGCACCTGAAGAAAATGGAACTAGACTTGGTGAGTTTCTATCTACCATGCAAATATTTCTTTGTCAGACTCATATGTTGTGGTATGTGCTATACATGTATGTGAGATTAAATTGAAAAGTTTTTTTTTCTCTCATGCATCAGGATGGAAAGAGAGGGATACAAGTGAGTACAATTTACATTCAGTTCCTTTAATTAAAGTCTTATCTTAAATTTTACTTGTATACTTATCAACTCATTGTTATAATAAGGCGATAGTACTTCATGATAGACTCACTGCCTTCAGTCCTGTTATATTTGCAGATGCCACAATCAAGCAAAACTTTTATATTTTCTCATCATCACATATGTGGTACACTTTTTTCTTTTTACATTCTCTCTCTCTCTCTCTCTCTCTCTCTCTCTCTCTCTCTCTCTCTCTCACACACACACACACACACACACACACACTCAGCACAACAGTAACTTGTTAATGTAACATCACAAGAATGTAGAATGGTTGACAAACACTATGTTCTTGTAGTTTCATAGCTTTACCAATTGAATGTTCCATTTGATACAGTTAACTAAGCATTTTATCTTATTTCTTTACCTTTACTATGGCACTGCACAGTGTCCCTGGGTATTATTCACAGGAGTTTTACCATATATAAAATCATTCTGCTGACAGATCAGGAGACCAACTGGGTAACTGAAGTGTTTCAGGGGGTAATGTTGATGTATATTAGTCCATCTAGTTTAGTAATGTTGTGTATTATTTGACTGCCAAAAACTAAGAAGCACATTTCCTGGAATCAGTTGTCTTCATCAGGAAGCAAGCAGCATACCACATCTGGAGCTCTGTGTGACAGACAAATACCCGTTAGAACCAAAAAAAAAAAAAAAAACTGTACAGAGTAGCCATTACTCTGTGATTTACTGCAGTGATGTATTGGCTGTGAACACAGAACTGAAATCTCCATTCAGAATATGTCCACATTTTTCAAGTGGACATAGTTGGTTTACTTTCAATGATTGGGTCATTAATGAATGCATAATAGATATTTCTAAAGTAACATCCATCACAGAACTGGTACATCATTGTTTGTGAGTAAAGAGAAAGCCCTGTGGCCACTTGCCAGGCAACTGTCTAAAAGGGTGTGTAAAAGACAGAATGGCTTGAACAAGTAATGTTCTGTTACCCTTGTCTATGAGGGTAAGACCTTTTCAGTGACACTGTTATACAGGTGCAGTATTTATTCACATTATTGTGCAAATTGCAAATGATTTAGGCGCTAAGGAGACTACTCACTGAATAGCAGAAGTCTTAGGTGAACTCCCCCCACACACATGCCTGCGTGCATGCGTGCTCACACACATACCCACACCTGGGCCGATACATTGTGCTGGCTGATTGTGTTTATAGCCGGTACAATGTAGCTGCAGATGCATAGGATTCATCCAAAAGCTAGAAAAGTTTGGTGATTTATCTGGTAACAAATATGCAACCATGTTGCATATTTATTACCAGATAAATCAACAATTTAAATCAGTCACAGTTTGTCATCCACAAAAGATGTAATTAAATTAGGAAAGTTTTCATTCTCTTTTGTGTGCATACCAACACCTCAGTGCTTCTGCTATTTGGTGAATTTTATCGTTTAGTGTCATATTATTTACATTGCACCAGAACTCTCATTATTCTTAAACCACACGGCAAGTGTATAAAATTAAAGCAGTTCTATTTCTTTGTAGCATCAAGAGTTTGTGTTTCAATTTATAATGATCTGTATTTTTTATAAGAAATTTGCAGTCACCATCAGGACAAATATATTTTTAATTGTGAGTGCTGACTCAATCCTACATGTTTAGGGATGATAAAAAATTTCCAGATTTTTATGCGTGGCATCAGTATGTATCTAAATTTGTCTTTGGTTGGTTAAATTACTCTTTATTTACTAATATGCTGATGAATTTATACCATTACTTAATTGAGAATGCTAATTTACACTCAAGGGGGGGGGGGGGGGGTAGTAATTTACATAACTAAAATCTGAAAATTACTGTATACAAAATGGTTGTGGGTGACAAGAAGTCTCATCACATTGATCACAAAATTGTTAGATGCAGAGCAATCATGAATCAGAATTAGAAAGAAACAGATTCACCAGGCAGGAATGTAGATTCTGGGAATTTATATAAGAACGGGGATGAATACCAGATTAAACTAGGTATTAAATGTAGCATTATAAAAAAAATGTATGTTATACAAACACAGGCAAAAGGACAAATAATGTAACAAAAGTACTTGGGAAAACAAGGAAAAGAGGTTACAGTGTTAAAAGTTCAAAGAATGAAAGGGGAAAGAAAATCTTATCTGGGCCAAGGCAACTATTAAAGACAAGATGAAAGTTTGAAGCAACAATAACAATATTGCACAATATTTTGAATGTAACAAAAATGTACATTCATGTAGTATGGAAAGTTCAGGCAAAATGTAAAAAATAAATTCGAGTAAGAGTAACAACTCACCGAATATTAGAGATGTTTGCTAGCTTTCAGATGAATCCTTTTTCGAACTAGAGAAAAACACACACACACACACACACACACACACACCACGCACACACACACACACACACACACACATACATACATTGTGCCAGCTGAGTACACAATGGTGGGACTGCAGTTCTGCAGGTAGAATGGCGTGAGGATTCATGCTGGGTGGAGTGGATGAGGCACAAAAGGAGGTGGAGAATGGGAGGGAGGGTGGAGGGACCATGGATGATGGCTCGGAGGGAGAGAAAGTGAGAATTAGAGGCATCAGTTGCATTGGATAGGAATTTAGACACCCTGAAAGACACTCCATAACTGGTGTGTTCATGCAGCAGACTATAATGATGACAAAATGAGGAGGAATGGGATGGGAAGGAATGACAGAAGATAGGAAGGCGAGACTGAGGAAGAGGATTTGACAGTATGAGTGAAGTCGAGGTCCTGGGGTGGGTTGGAGTTGGTTATGGGGTAGTGTTTAACAGAAATTGAGGCCAAGAGGATTATGATGTATTCACAAACTTCTACTTATGATTGTTAAACTGGATCACAAAGTGGAATCAGCAGAAAATCTTCTTGTGCGTGTGATTTGTATTGATAGAAATAAACTGTGAGACCACTGTGAATATATGGTTAACATTTGTATGAAACTACCATTAGTGGTAATAAGAAAGTCATGGCAGCCAATCAAATGGACGGTAGGTGTGTTTTTTATGTATTGCCACCATCTGTCTACAGGCCACTCATGTGTCTGTGAAAGTGGATTTAATTGGGAGTTTTGAAAGAATTATATCCTATTAATTCTCAATCATTGGTCCATTTGTATTCATTCAGTAACATATTTGCAAATGGAAAGAACAGTGCAAGTGGTATTTGATGTGTTGCTGTTAGTGTTTGAACATTTTACCCAATATGTAATATTCTGTTGCTGTGTTGTAATAAGAGAAGATATGCACTGGATTGAGGGGAAGCTATGATTTTGGCCTTTACAGTACTCGCATAATAGTAGTTGCTGGCAAAGACAGTCACACAAAGTACACATTCAGCAATTATTATTGTCCAATTTCAAACTAAATTCAACCAATAGCAAGCCATGCTGCCAAGGCGTGTGTAACTATACCTTGACTGATTTCTGTCCAGACATATTAATATGGAAGACCTTTGTGTAACAGACATACTTTAGCTGTAAAAAACATACAATAAAATATTTGCAGCAATGCTCTAAATCTGCTTGTGAAAAATTTAGATTGTTTTTCATTGCCCCCAGATGAGAAATTTTATCTCATGGTATCCTGACTTGTGTTCTCTTCAGCTCACTACTTCAAAAGTATTAAACCTTGCTGTGAACAGCATGTCAAAATATTGAAATTTGTCTCACGTTATTAGTCCTCTAGTCCTTTAGTTTGGCCATATGACATCATATGAAGTCAGGGAGGCTGGCTGGCACACCAACCCTTGTTGTCAATCTGCTGGGTGGATTTTTGAAACTTTTTGTTTTTTTAGAGGGGGGAGGGGGGTCATTCCTTTATTGGGGGAAAGAGACTGATGTGAAACTGACAAAAGGAAAAGCTAAATAGCCCCAGTGTGCAAGGTAGGAATTGAAGCTAGCTACGGAGTATATACTAATTAGTTAATATTCAATCAATGTGTCAAAGCTGAGAGTGAAAACTGTAAAGATATCATTCAAGTGCAGGTGAATATGAAATACAAAAGAAATGAGAGAGATTGGAGTGACGTGATAAGTGAGAAAGGAGTTAAAATGGAACAACAAATTATGAAAAATGGAAAAAAATAGGAAAAATAACCTGATGCGGTTGGCAGTTTATATTACAGACTCGAAATTGATGATGTATCTGCTGTTGTATTCCAGGGCTTTGGAAATTGTGGTACAGTATTTTGCTTCAGGCTAGTACATCTGATATGTGTGCAAATTTTTTTCCTAATGTTTCATTGGTTCCGTAGTAATTATTGCTGGCTAATTAACTGTATAAAAGTTCTGGAAGTAACAGATGAACAACTGTTTATCTATTTGTTTCTTGCTTGTCAGCCATGCTTTAGTTGTTAATGTTTCAGTAATTCTGTCCAACTTAGTGACTTTCTGAATTATTGTGTGAAAACAACTCTTATTTACTTTGGTACACAAAAAGCAGTCTATCAGCTGCATATAAATGTGTTAGTTAAGTTTGTATAATTACTGAATCATATTGTATATTTGATATACCAGTCCAGAATTAATCTGTTTTAGTATAGAGAATATGTTGGACATTTCCAACTGTTAGTGAGCTAGACTACTCAATTTTTCAGGTCAGGAAACTGTGCAGCTAATGATATTAGTTTATTATTTTTTTTTCTTACTGTCTGAATTGTTGATATTCTCTTTTACCATATTTTCTGTGTGTTATAAACATTATCTAAATGTCCTGTGACTATTATTATTTCTCGTATGAATCATTTGTTTTGTACTTGTGAACAGCTTTTAACCCATTCTTTCTTCAGAGAAATCAGTGAACAGTTGCATTATGTCCAGTATTTGACATAAACCTTATAAACTTGTATATTGCCCAAGCTGGAGGAGACCTGGATGGAATTGCTGTACTGATCTGTTGAATGTTAACACTGGAGGCTTGGTTTTAAAAATGGAAATTTGTAGGACCTGTAGATTAATTCTCAGATCTCTTTCAGTTCACCATAAGCTGTCCACAATTGAGTTATGTGAGATGTCCATCTTTCTTGTTTCTTGTGAGGGCATGCATGAGTTTTGCTGGCAAGCCAATGTCCCATTGAAGAATCCAAGTGAAAGTTGATGTTAAACAAATTTTAATGCTAAGCAAAAGTTAATGCTTTGCCATTGTGTTTCAAAAGAAGTATGACACAAATTTAGTTTCCTGTCTAAGAAAGTAATATTAAAGGAGAAACACCATCGTATGACTCCTACAGTAAAGAATTATTGGCTCTTCACTATAGCCCTATTTTGGAAATCATCTAGGAATAAAGGTGCAGTGGCAGGTTACTATGGTCTGTCTTTCAGGGGATCTAGAGATTGATCACCTGCGCAAGCGGCTTGAGGAGACAGAAGCAGCCATGGAGAGGATTGTAGCTCAGATGGGTTCAGTTCCTCTTCCCTTGCATTCCTCATCAGGCATGTGTTTGGGTTCATTTCATGCCAAGGTTAGGGCAGTATGCTCATATCCACAGCTTGGTGGCTTGCATGGCATTTTGATTTTTTATCGCATTTGCAGTTCATGTCATTGAAAATGTGTCCACTGCTAGAAATTCCAGGAAACATTGCTGTTTGTGTTTGTAGGTGCACCACTATGAACTTTCATATCTGAATAGAATATGATCACATTTTGTACAGCTTAGAACAGATGTGAATATCAAGAGCTGAAAATAAATGTATTAACAGCCATCACTCATGAAGTTAGAGCAAGATTGTTGTGCATCAAGCAAGAAATTTCTGAAAGTGGTGTGCAAAATAGAAACAGCAGTGTCAAAACATCAGTAATGTGGTTTAGATACGTACCCTGTAAATATAGATTTGTGAAATTATTAATTGTATCCACTGTCACAGACAAGAATTCTTGAGACCTGAATCTTGTGGCAGTAATGATTGGAAGTTTCTTTGCTGCAATTTATCTCTCATTTACCCTCTTTTGACCTACTTCTTTCGTAGTTATGACAGCAATCACAGGATTAATAGCTGAAGTGGATCTTCAAAGAGAGATTCTAGAAAAGCGAGCTGGAACACAAAACAGTTCTCTGTCAGAAAAGAAGGTACTGTGTAATGACACTGTTGGCATTTGTCAAGTGTCCTGCATGGCTAAGTAGCTTTACAACCAAGTAACAATGAGCAGTGTGGGTGTGAACTATAATGAGATGAAGAACTACATTTTTTTCATCATCTTGTTATTGAAATTATTTTAGTTCTGGATAACACTTTTAATGTGTTTAATGTATGTATACCAGTTAATTAAATGAAAATTAAAGTGCGGATTTCAGATATAATTATGCAGAAGTTCAACTGAGAGAAGATGTAGTGACTTTCATCAAGTCATTACTTAGATGTAGGACTTTTTGTAACAAAATAAAATTTTTTGCAAAAATTTATGTTATGTTTATAAACTTGTGTTTTTTCTTGTTATAATAGTTATTTACAATTTATTCTGAAAAGTGACTTCATCATTAGTTTACAAAAGTTTTCTAATGTGTTACTAATAACTGGAATTGCAGTCAATTGAATGCTGTGATCTTACAGCTGTTGTCATTAGGGGAAATATCAGACATTTGGAGCCACACATTGTCTTCAGTCTCTTTACTTTATGAGACAGGAATGTGCCACTACAAAATAACTGTCCAATTTTCTGTTTCTGATTTGTGCTCAGTATGACGAAAACCACTTTGGAATAAACACTCAATCTCACACACATTACACTAAACATGATTGCTCATCAACTTACCAATTGCCAAATCAATAACAACTAAAGCTGGGACTCAGATAATTATTATTCATCTTACTTCTCATTCACATTGAGTGGAGCCTTGGAATTTTATGTGCATCAGCTTTTTACATCTTCTCATGGTGGTATCTGAGTGTACACAGTGCTGCCATCATCTTCTTAGCATCTCTTATTAAAAAAGAGAAAACTGCTGTTATACTTTAATTTCCCCAGTCACCACAACATAGTCCCCCTGGTCTCTTGTACTAGGAGTTGAACAAATCATTATTGAAAGGCCACTGACATGTTAGATTACTGTTGCAATCCCAGTGAGAGTTAAATGGAATTCCATTTCATGGGGAAAATAAAGATGGCTAGAGCCATGGCCAGATGAATAGGGTGGGAGTGGATGAACATTCTCATGATGAAGCAAACTGTCTTAATCCTTCACCCCTCTTTTTGTTTGTACCAAATTTTTTCCCCTAGTTTCCTCCAAGCATCATAATAGAATAATTTGAAAACACAAACTTTAATTCCTTGTGGATTGTTCTATGATTTTAACAACAATTACATAATGTTGCTTTGAAATTTCTTTTATTCACTTTATCCCCCAGAAAGTACAGAATTTACTATGGCAATAGTTATTTCAGTTCATATGCTAAAATGTGTCAGCATATCCCACGTGACAACCCAAAAATACTACATCCAATGCACACTCCCTGCTTCCTGACATTGTAGTCTGATTTGAAACTGTGGGACAATTGTAACAAGATAGTTTCTTACTTAAAGCAAGATAACCGTGTGCTTCATCTGCTGATAGAACAATTCAACATAGTAATTCATGTGTAGAGTTTTAACACAATATCAGTGTGTTGTAAATATTGGTAATATTTAACATCCGTGGTTTTCTTTAAGAAAGGTAATATTAAAATATTTTGTACACGACCCATAAAGTGACAAATCTCTAATCACAAGTGAATGTAGAACCATTTTCTGACTACATAGGCTCTCCAAGGACGTGAGAAGAGTTCTGCTTATTTTACATTCATCAGATCTGTAATTTACAGTTTGGATCAACTCTTCAGAATGTAATGCAAACACAGAACTGTAATTTACATTTAGAATCCTCTCTTGTGAATATAATGCAGAAGTTTCCAAAGTATGATCACAGTTTTGATTTCATATTATGTGTTATAATAAATTGCTCACAATTGGTAGTACCCAGGATACCTGTTCCATAGATGTGCTCATATTGTTTGAAAATTTAGAATTGCTTTCATCTGTATTTCATCTTAAGTAGATATCACAGGTTGACTGTGTTTCTGTATATTAAGCACAAATCTGTTGTGTGAAGTTTTGTTATGATGTGCTAAATAGTAAATGTTGAAACGTCTTGGCAGATTAAAACTGTGTGCTGGACCGAGACTCAAACTCGGCACCTATGCCTTTCGCGGGCCATCTGAGCTACCCAAGTACGACTCACAACCCACCTTCACAGCCTTAATTCTGCCAGTACCTTGTCTCCTACCTTCCAAACTTCACAGAAGCTCTCCTGCGAACCTTGCAGAACTAGCACTCTTGGAAGAAACGATATTGCAGAGGGATGATATTGCAGAGAGATGGCTTTGCCACAGCCTGGGGGAAGTTTCCAGAATTTAATTTCTCCGCAGTATCCTTTCATCCAGAAGTGCTAGTTCTGCAAGGTTTTCAGGAGAGCTTCTGTGAAGTTTGGACACTAGGAGATGAGGTCCTGGCGGAATTAAGGCTATGAGGATGGCTCGTGAGTCGTGTTTGGGCAGCTCAGATGGTAGAGCACTTGCCCGCAATAGGCAAAGGTCCTGAGTTCGAGTCTTGGTCCGACACAAGTTTTAATCCGCCAGGAGGTTTCATATCAGCGCACACTCCACTGCAGAGTGAAAATTTCATTGTAGTAAATGTTGTTTGACTATGTGCATCCTATTTGTTTTTCTTTCCTTCTGATATTTCATTAGTAACCATTTTTATCCCACTGTTCAGATCATCTGAAAATAAAAACAGTTTGTGTTAAGTAAAATAATTCCCAGTTTGGTTTGTCCTATAAGCACTAGAGGTCATAAAATATGTGTATAATGTAAGCAGTAATTGCTAAATTTTGAACTAGTATATGCAGCCTAACAAAAGAAATGAAGCACCCAGAAGGGGCACTGTAAACAAAATGAAACTTCATAAGTTGTAAGGTTGTACGATGTTACTTCAGTGATTACAAATTCGAGCCAAATTTACAAAGAACTTGGCAATCTGAGCCCACTTGCCTGTATAACATTGCAATCCCTCCTGCCTGGATGCATGCACTGATTCAGTTGGGATGTGTGCCATAAAGTTATTGTATACTCTCCAGAGTCAAAGTGAACCTCAACCATTGTAACTGGATTTTGATATCCTGGATACTGGCAATGGGACAGAGTTGACATCTAAATTGGTACCACGCAACTTCTGTCAGGGACAGATCTGGGTACGTTACTTTGTACTGGAGTACTCCAACATCAGACACACAGTTCAAAGAGGCATGTGCCATGTTTGGATAAGCATTGCCCTTTTGAAAAAGGCACCATGATACTGTCATATGTGAGAGCAACACTGGTTTGACTCTTCAAAACATTGGAAGAATGTGAGTTTTGCCCAGGTTGCCACCATACACACCTGTGATGATCATCCAGGGTAGTGTGGAACCACGATTCATTGCTCAACATAATACACAGTTCAATACTATTTGTCAGTAGTCCACTCTTCCTGGTCATGGCACCACTCTAAATGCAGCCATTTGTGTTGTAGTATTAACAGCAGCGTATGCATGGGATCGTAATTCACCATTCCAGCTGCAGTTAGTTCTGACCAATGGTGCAGGATGACACAACATGTTGCAGAAAGTCCACTACTTGTTCTAGGATTGCAGGTGCAGATGTGAAGTGTTATGATCCACTTGGTGCACAATACAGCGATCCTCCCTTGTGGTGGTCAGATGTGGCCGACCAGAATCTTGACAATGAGTATGCCTGCCCAAACGTGCCTGTGCTCTCCAACATTGGGGCAATGTCACATCCAAATAACCCAAAAATATGGGTACTGCACGATTCGACCAGGTAGTTAAATTGAGACCCACAATGAGGCCTCATTCAAACTTTTAACTTCGTAGTTGCTGTTACTGGCCTCCCTTATGAATACTCAGTACTTCCACATTGTTCACAGTAATGACTCAATATATGATGCTGTTCACACCCCTCTCTGTACACCCTGCCAAGCCTGGTACCAACTTTAAATCAAGGAATCATGGACAAGACTAATGCACTCTTGGGGCCTTACTACCTGCCAGAGATAATTGCAACTCTAATCATTTACATATCTGCCAATGATGTATAAATGGATGAAACTATGCGGTCTAGGCGCTTCAGTCTGGAACCGCATGACCGCTCCGGTCGCAGGTTCGAATCCTGCCTCGGGCATGGATGTGTGTGATGTCCTTAGGTTAGTTAGGTTTAAGTAGTTCTAAGTTCTAGGGGACTGATGACCACAGATGTTAAGTCCCATAGTGCTCAGAGCCATTTGAACCATGAAACTATAGTGACATCCGACCATGCATTTGGGTGCTTCACTCTGGGCGGTTTTTATTTTTTTAATTTTTTTTTAGGCTGTGTATATAATACTTATTTACATATATTTATGTTCTGAAGTGACTACTAAGGACCTGAAAATTTTACATTTGCAATAATTGCGAATACAGATATAAAAACGTGAAATTACCTAATAAATGCTATTTTCTAGTCAGTTGAACGCAGATGAACTGTTTTATGAGGTATAGTTTGGAAAAGCGTTATTTACTGCATATAAATATCAAAAGGCTTCATCCTTAAATTTGTATGTCTAATCATTTACAAACAAACAAAAATTTAAGTGTTAATTTTGCCAAAAAAAGAGAAGTTATTTACTCTGGTCCCTAGTGATTACTGTTTTACGTACACTACTAAATGGAAAAATTGCAGTACCAAAAATAAGGGATCAGAATACTATGAAATTTGTATCATATATTTTACTAATAAGAATATAGGAAAATAATTGTAGTTACAACTTATTATTCAGTGGCACTAGTTCTGTATTTTTGTGGTGCCTCCACATCCTGCTGTAAGATTTTATGTAATGTATTGGTTAATTTTGAGAGAATATGAAATCTGTAGCAACCAGTTTCATTAATGATACCACAGTGTGGTCACATTATCACACCTGTTGTTCGTAGTTTGTAATGATCGATAATGCTTTATTATCATTACCTTGTGCAGCAGATACCTCAGATTAGAATGTACTTGTGAACATATTCTATGGTGTATGAGTTTCAATAAGAAATATTGGTAATGTTAAAGTTATGAAAGTCATTATATATGTTTTAGATGATACCAAGTTAATGCATACAGTTTCATAGTCAAACTTAATTTTAGAAAACTGTCCAAACCTTTCCTTCATAAGAAAAGGAAAATTCTATAAGAAATTTGTGAAATCCACAAATAGTCAGAGGGACTGGCCAGTAATTGAATTCATGAGGTGGAATTCCAGGCACATGTGGTATAAACTCACAGATCGTAAAAAGGTACTAAATTTTAGAACAACTTGTTCCTTCTACAGGGGAGAATAGGTTCTCTGCACCTCCCACTCCTGTCAGCTAGTTCTCTTTTCTCCTCTGAGGAAATGTTCTTTGGCTGTGAAAGTTAGCTGAGCTGTTATTTATTTATTTATGTGTGCATCTATTGGCTTTGTTGGAGTTGCACCTCCTGAAGATAAGAATTGGTCTGCTTATATACTTACATGTAATTAAGCCTTGTTACTTGTTAATAGTTTTAACTGAATCAAGTCATCAAGATGAAATGTTATGTAGCACTGTAAGAGATTATTTTGATTGTTTTCTAATGAAAAGATGTTTTTTTGCCAATCATTACATATTCCAGTAGTGATGCTGCCTAAAAAATTTAAAATTTTTAGTACAAGGCATGTTCAGAAGGTAGGTGTACTAGATTTTTACATTCTTTTTAGAAAAATTGTACTTGAAAAAATTACAGGATATTGTGGGTATACTTGTTGACTATTTTTGCACATAATTGCAATCCCATTCAGTACATGTGATGAGCTGTGGCACAAGCTTCTTTATGACCTCCTCAAAGAATTCTCCTGTCAGATCCTTCCCCCACTTCAGAACCTCTCATCAATTGAAAATGTATTCTTGTGTGCCTTCAGGGAGAAGAAAAGGGTGATAATCTGCAGGTGCCAAGTCAAGGGAACATGGTGGGTGGTTCAAAACATCCCAACTAAATGAGTCCTAGGATGCATTGGTGGCTAAAAGGCTATGTGAAGATGGACATTGCCTTGCAACAAGTGCACTCCTCTTGTCAGCATACGCCTAATTTTGTTTTGAATACTCCTTTTAAGATGTTTCTGGGCCTCACAATATAGTTGTGCATTGATGTTTTCCCCCTGATGCAAAAATTCAACCAAAATGATGCCTTTCCAACCCCAAAACACATAGGCCGTGATTTTTTTGACCAGAACTATGGTTTTGAATTTTTTGGCAGATGGGGAATTGGTGTGATGCCACTGTGACAACTGTCTTTTTGTCTCAGGCATGTAATGAGTCACCCATATTTCATTTCTGCTCACAATAGAGCTCAGAAAATCCTCACCTTCCAATTTAATTTGCTCAAGAAACTCACATGCACTATTGGCTTTATTTTTCTTGTGCTCCTCTGTCAGGTGTTTTGCGACCCATCTGGCACACTGTTTCCAGTATCCCAACATTTCTGTGAGTGTCTCATATAAGAGAGTTTCAGAGAGTTTTGTAAACATTGCAGAAATTTCATCCATTTTTTGCACCAACTCAAGTCAAAATAGTAGGTCTTCCAACACTCTGTTCATCATGAACATTTGTTCTGCCTCCACTAAACTCTCTACACCATGTTAACACACTCATTCTGTTCATAACATCTTTGCCACAAACCATTTTGTTTCATAAAAAAAATTCTTTAAGTGCTATTCTTTCCACGATTAGGAAGTGGGTCACAGCATGTGGCTCACACATGATGGGATTTTTTACATACATCTTTTGTGCAGCTGGTCGCTGTAACTAGAGTTTGTGTACTACCATGTTCTTGTGATGTTTGCTCTGGTCAGGGGATCCCCTTCTACTACTCGGTGTTGCCAAACCTCAAAAAACAAAAGGCCACAACCTGTTACGGTTAGTGTACATGTACTTTCTGAACATGCCTCAATTTGTACTGGATAAATGGTAAGCATATCTGTGCGATCATGGTTTCCTCAAAACAGTTGGAAGTGAGTCCCGCTGCCTAAGTTTCAGTTTCAGAGAGAGAGAGCACCTCAAACTTGTTGGTTACAGGGATTGGTACAGTACCTTGAGTCCTTCCTGGTCCCCATGCACCCTGTACAGGACACCTAGATCTACCATTGACATGCCACTCGCAGTCAGGTGGATGAGTAATGATAGATCCTGTACTTTCTGCAGAGGTGACAGGATCCAGAGGAGAGGATAGTACTTGAGGTATCTGTGGGATGGTATCACAGGTACACAACTCTCAGGAGCTCTTCCAACACACTGACTTGCAGCAACTGCCAATCGTTTCCAGCTGCTTATGAATTTCAACCAATTAACCCCATGTTTGAGAACAGCATTCTTAGTGGGACTGCATTTTGGCTGGTGTATTATATTACAAGGCAGTGAACAAATAACTTTAAATTAAGCCCGCTGACTTTTTTTTAATCAGTTGAGCTAAAAAGAAGGAAATAACAAAATAAGATTTCTATTAAGGCAATACAAAAACCTGTGGTAAAAATTACTAGTTTCATTTGAGGTTGATATAGTTGTTCACAAACTTAAATATAGAGTTATTTATGATAGATGCAGATAACTTGTGTGGCTACTCCTCTTTAAGGGAAACTAGATGTAACACATTATGTTAGTTAGACTATCTGCAACAGTAACTAAATCAAATGCTGATTTACTACAAATTGCTCATTGATTATGCAAAGAACAATGATAGTGTCTGAAAATTCTCAAAAATACACCTTTATTTGTGTTGGTATAAAATGAATACAGGGGTGATGTATTCTTGCTAGAACTGTGAACCACAAGTGCTGATCTGCTATGAAATAAATTACACATCCAAAACTTACAAAAATAAAGTTTTGTAAGCATCTGAAAATTCTCAAAAATAACCTGTTTCTCACATAATTGTGCAATGAAATTAGAGAACAATTGTTTTGAATGAGGATAGGCCTCTGTTCTCAAAAATTTTAAAAGGACACAATTAAGTTCAAGCCTATTATTGACAATAGCAGTACGTGTTTATTGCGACACTCGCAAATATTCAGTATTTCACAATGTATCACAATACAAATAGATGTTGATACAATCAATATAAAATTATGCAGAAGCGACATGATCAGTAAAATAAGTGAATCCAGAACTCTGAATTGGCACACAGTTCTTGTACATGTGGTCTCATACAAAGGAGAATTCTGAAGTTTGCTTTTGTATATAAATAAATGCGCATATTGCATGATTTTTCACTTGGCTGATTCTGTGCACACTTCTTCACTGGTATTCCAAAGAAGAACACTGCAGCCTGAGTTTATTATGGTGAAAATCGCTAAAATGTGCAGCCTCAACAAAGCACATCTTATGCCTGTTGCAGCTAAGAAGTATGACCAGAAGAACAACATTATATAATGGAGATAATTTAGGTGCAGTGCCATGGTGTTGTTTTGTCTGTATTCCTACATATTCCTTTTTGTGAGAGCAGTATAATATATATTGTATAAGATTATAAAAGTTGCTTTTTTCATTTACTCTGCGAATGAAAGTAGTTCTATGGCACTCCACTGTCATCATTGCGGGATACTTACTTTACTTGTCATGGCTGTAGAAATCTGAGTGTTTTTAAGACTGTGTAACAGTTATTCCTATTTGAAAACGATGTAAAAAGTTTTTTCTCAAATTTCTGTAAAATATAGATCTATGTTTCACCCTGTTGTTCATTTTTCTAAAAGGTACTGTGATTGTTACATGCTCTATTCACTAACTACAACAAGAGAATAACTTTCTTGAAAACTGGTATACATTTCCAAAGAAACAATGTGTTTTATACTTATGTAATTTCTTCATCTCATTGCAACACCCAACTTTATGATGCAGAACCCAAATACAAAATATTTAATGATTAAAGATTTTTGATCTCTAATCAGCTGCAGAATATTAACAAAATACAATTTTTCATGGATAATATTACTTCTTATCTTTATAAAAGGTTACTCTTTTAAATGAATCAATAATATTTCTTTAATACCAGAATAATACAACACATCATACAATTACATTAGTATAATGTTAGGGAAAATTTTCTGATAATTGTCTCTCGCATGCTTTTCTATTATGTATGACTTTCTTTGCATTCAGTCTGTTCAAGGATGCAAATATTGAGACAGTGTTATAGTTTTAGTTGTGAATTGACATGCATGCACGTACCCACCCACCCCCCCCCCCCCACCCACCCTCACACACGCGCGCGCACACACACACACACACACACACACACACACACACAGTGTAACCTGTGGTCTTACTGTTTAAACTTTTGCAATTACAACTGCATTCATAAACCTTAACTGATTCCTTCAACTTGTACTATACCATCATATTCAGACACCTGGCTTCTTGAGTATGGTTTTGATCCTGTAGCATAAAAACTTTCAGTAGCCTTGTGATATAACAATGTGTTTGTTAGTGTACTTAGATTTTCCTTTTCTGTGATGGTATTATTTGCAGTCCTGTAGGAGATGATGATGATCAATTCCTTTTAGTCAGTAATAAGTTATTTGCATTTACAGTCAGTACTTTTACCAGATTAGTTTGTTTGCATTAGTGAATGAAGCACTTCTTCTTGCAACATAGAAAATGTGTAACAAAATATTTAATTTCATTTGGATATTTATTGTTTTGTTGTCTGTGAACTGAGTGCAAATCACCAGTTATGCACAATTGTTATAATCGCACGATATGTTCCCACTGAATTTGCTGCAGCTTTTGCATGAATTTGTCTGAGTAAGCATTCGTTAAAATTCACAGTTAGTATATTAAAATAGCATGATAGTAGTACTGAACACAAGTATTTGAGCATAAGTTATAGTGATAATATTTTCTATTTAGGAATGTGTTTGCAAACCACAAATGTGTAAAACAGTCTGGCAGATTGAAACTATGTGCTAGAACATGTTTCAAACCTGGGACATAGAGCACTTGTCCATGAAACGCAAAGATCTCAGGTTGGAATCTTAGTTTAGCACACAGTTTTAGTTTGTCAGAAAGTTTCATATCAATGCAATCTGTGCTGCAGAGCAAAAAATTTGTTCTGGAAACATCCCCCAGACTGTGGCTGAGCCATGTCCTCACAATAGCCTTTCTTACAGGAGTGCTATTTCTCCAAGTTTTGCAAAAAAACTCCTGTGAAGCTTGGGAGATGAGTTACTTGCAGAAAGAAAGCTATGAGGATGGGCCATGAGTCATACTTGGATAGTTCAGTTGGTAGAGGACTTGATTGTGAAAGACAAAGGTCCCTGGTTAGAGTCACAGTTCTGCATACTGTTTTAATCTGCCAGGAAGTCGTGTATCAGCAGTCTTTGCTGTAAAGTAGAGTGAAAACTTCATTCTGGCACAAATGTGTTGTTTGTGAAATGCCAAGTTCATATTGGCAACAAGATATAGACAATCATCTGTGATTTGAAAAATTTTTGCGTATGATAATTTCTACATCTATATCTACATCTACATCCATACTCCGCAAGCCACCGGACAGTGTGTGGCGGAGGGTACCTTTAGTACCTCTATTGGTTCTCCCTTCTATTCCAGTCTCGTATTGTTCGTGGAAAGAAAGATTGTCGGTATGCCTCTGTGTGGGCTCTAATCTCTCCGATTTTATCCTCATGGTCTCTTCACGAGATACTCGTAGGAGGGAGCAGTATACTGTTTTATTCCTCGGTGAAGGTATGTTCTCAAAACTTCAACAAAAGCTAGTACCGAGCTACTGAGCATCTCTCTTGCAGTCTTCCACTGGAGTTTATCTATCATCTCCGTAATGCTTTCGCGATTACTAAATGATCCTGTAAAGAAGCACGCTGCTATCCGTTGGATCTTCTCTATCTCTTCTATCAACCCTGTCTGGTACAGATCCCACACCAGTTAGCAGTATTCAAGCTGTGGGCAAACAAGTGTACTGTAACCTACTTCCTTTGTTTTCGGACTGCATTTCCTTAGGATTCTTCCAATGAATCTCAGTCTGGCATCTGCTTTACCGATGATTAATTTTATATGGTCATTCCATTTTAAATCACTCCTAATGCCTACTCCCAGATAATTTATGGAATTAACTGCTTCCAGTTGCGGACCTGTTATATTGTAGCTAAATGATTAAAGATCTTTCTTTCTACATATTCACAGCACATTACACTTGTCGACATTGAGATTCAGTTGCCATTCCCTGCACCATGTGTCAATTTGTTGCAGATCCTCCTGCTTTTCAGTACAATTTTCCATTGTTACAACCTCTCGATATACTACAGCATCATCTGCAAAAAGCCTCAATGAACTTCAGATGTTATCCGCAATGTCATTTATAAATATTGTGCATAGCAACGGTCCTATGACATTCCCCTGCGGTACACCTGAAATCACTCTTACTTCAGAAGACTTCTCTTCATTGAGAATGACATGCTGCATTCTGTTATCTAGGAACTCTTCAATCCAATCACACAATTGGCTGGATAGTCCATATGCTCTTACTTTGTTCATTAAACGACTGTGGGAAACTGTATCAAACATCTTGCGGAAGTCAAGAAACCCGGCATCTACCTGGGAACCCGTGTCTATGGCTGTCTGAATCTTGTGGACAAATAGCGCAAGCTGGGTTTCACATGATTGTCTTTTTGGAAACCCATGCTGATTCCTACAAAGTAGATTTCTAGTCTCCAGAAAAATCATTATACTCGAACATAATACGTGTTCCAAAATTCTACAACTGATCGATGTTATAGTTCTATAGTTCTGCACATCTGTTCGACATCCCTTCTTGAAAACAGGGATGACCTGTGCCCTTTTCCAATCTTTTGGAATGCTACGGTTTTCTATAGACCTACAGTACACCACTGCAAAAAGGGGGGGGGGGGGGGGGGTCAAGTTCCTTCGCGTACTCTGTGTAAAATCGAACTGTTACCCCAGCAGGTCCAGCGGCCTTTCCTCTTTTGAATGATCTTAATTGTTTTTCTACCCCTGTCATCTATTTTGATATCTACCATTTTGTCATCCGTGTGACAATCTAGAGAAGGAACTACACTGCAGTCTTCCTCTGTGAAACAGCTTTGGAAAAAGACATTTAATATTTCAGCCTTTAGCCTGGCATCTTCTGTTTCAGTACCATTTTGGTCACAGTGTGTCTGGACATTTTATTGTAATCCACCTACTGCTTTGGCATAAGACCAAATTTCTTAGGATTTTCTGCCGAGTCAGTACATAGAACTTTACTTTCGAATTCGTTGAATGCCTCTCGCATAGCCCTCCTAACACTACATTTCGCTTCATGTAATTTCTGTGTGTCTGCAAGGCTTTGGCTATGTTTATGTTTGCTGTGAAGTTCCCTTTGCTTCCGTAGCAGTTTTCTAACTCGTTTGTTGTACCACGGTGGCTCTTTTCCGTCTCTTACGATCTTGCTTGGCACATACTCGTCTAATGCATATTGTACAATGGTTTTGAACTTTGTCCACTGATCCTCAAACTATCTGTACTTGAGATAAAACTTTTGTGTTGAGCCATAAAGTACTCTGAAATCTGCTTTTTGTCACTTTTGCTAAGCAGAAAAATCTTCCTACCTCTTTTAATATTTCTATTATGGCTGAAATCACCAATACTGTAACCGTTTTATGATAGCTGATTCCCTGTTCTGCGTTAACTGTTTCAAATTGTTCAGGTCTGTTTGTCACCGGAAGGTCTAACATGTTATCACCACGAGTCGGTTCTCGGTTTAACTGCTCAAGGTAGTTTTCAGATAATGCATTTGAAAAAAATTTCACTGGATTCTTTGGCCCTGCCACCCGTTATAAATGTTTAAGTCTCCCAGTCTATATCTGGCAAATTAAAATCTCCACCCAAAACTATAACATGGTCGGGAAGTCTACTTGAAATATTTTCCAAATTTTCCTTCAGGTGTTCTGCCACAACAGCTGCTGAACCAGGGGGCCTATAGAGACATCCAATTACCATGTTTGAGCCTGCTTTAACCATGACTTTCACCCAAATTATTTCACATTTCGGATCTTTGTCAATTTCCTTCGATACTATTGCACTTTTTATCACTATAAACACGCTTCCCCCTTCACTGTCCAGCCTGTCTCTGCAGTATACATTCCAATCTGAGTTTAGAATTTCATTACTGTTTACATCTGGTTTCAGCCAACTTTCTGTCCCTAGTACTATGCGGGCATTGTGACCGTTTATTAGTGACAGCAGTTCTGGGACCTTGGGACCCTTCTATAGATGCTCCTGCAGTTTACTTTTACCACATTAATATTGTCATTCCCTGTTGTGTTTTGCCTATTGCTACCTTGTCGCGTGTCAGGAGGTGTCTTCTTGGGCCCAGGGAGGGAATTCTCTAACCTAAAAAACCCACATGTGCACTCCACATGTACTCTGCTACCCTCGTAGCCACTTCCTGCATGTAGTGCATGCCTGACCTATTCAGGGGGACCCTACATTTCTCCATCCAATACCGGAGGTCGAGAAATTTGCACCCCAGATCTCTGCAGAATTGCCTGAGCCTTTGGCTTAAGCCTTTCACTCGACTCCAAACCAGAAAACCGTGATCGGTTCTGGGAACAATACTACAAATACACTCCTGGAAATTGAAATAAGAACACCGTGAATTCATTGTCCCAGGAAGGGGAAACTTTATTGACACATTCCTGGGGTCAGATACATCACATGATCACACTGACAGAACCACAGGCACATAGACACAGGCAACAGAGCATGCACAATGTCGGCACTAGTACTGTGTATATCCACCTTTCGCAGCAATGCAGGCTGCCATTCTCCCATGGAGACGATCGTAGAGATGCTGGATGTAGTCCTGTGGAACGGCTTGCCATGCCAATTCCACCTGGCGCCTCAGTTGGACCAGTGTTCATGCTGGACGTGCAGACCGCGTGAGACGACGCTTCATCCAGTCCCAAACATGCTCAATGGGGGACAGATCCGGAGATCTTGCTGGCCAGGGTAGTTGACTTACACCTTCTAGAGCACGTTGGGTGGCACGGGATACATGCGGACGTGCATTGTCCTGTTGGAACAGCAAGTTCCCTTGCCGGTCTAGGAATGGTAGAACGATGGGTTCGATGACGGTTTGGATGTACCGTGCACTATTCAGTGTCCCCTCGACGATCACCAGTGGTGTATGGCCAGTGTAGGAGATCGCTCCCCACACCATGATGCCGGGTGTTGGCCCTGTGTGCCTCGGTCGTATGCAGTCCTGATTGTGGCGCTCACCTGCACGGCACCAAACACGCATACGACCATCATTGGCACCAAGGCAGAAGCGACTCTCATCGCTGAAGACGACACGTCTCCATTCGTCCCTCCATTCATGCCTGTCACGAAACCACTGGAGGCGGGCTGCACGATGTTGGGGCGTGAGCGGAAGACGGCCTAATGGTGTGCGGGACCGTAGCCCAGCTTCATGGAGACGGTTGCGAATGGTCCTCGCCGATACCCCAGGAGCAACAGTGTCCCTAATTTGCTGGGAAGTGGCGGTGCGGTCCCCTACAGCACTGCGTAGGATCCTACGGTCTTGGCGTGCATCCGTGCGTCGCTGCGGTCCGGTCCCAGGTCGACGGGCATGTGCACCTTCTGCCGACCACTGGCGACAACATCGATGTACTGTGGAGACCTCACGCCCCACGTGTTGAGCAATTCGGCGGTACGTCCACCCGGCCTCCCGCATGCCCACTATACGCCCTCGCTCAAAGTCCGTCAACTGCACATACGGTTCACGTCCACGCTGTCGCGGTGTGCTACCAGTGTTAAAGACTGCGATGGAGCTCCGTATGCCACGGCAAACTGGCTGACACTGACGGCGGCGGTGCACAAATGCTGCGCAGCTAGCGCCATTCGACGGCCAACACCGCGGTTCCTGGTGTGTCCGCTGTGCCGTGCGTGTGATCATTGCTTGTACAGCCCTCTCGCAGTGTCCGGAGCAAGTATGGTGGGTCTGACACACCGGTGTCAATGTGTTCTTTTTTCCATTTCCAGGAGTGTAGTTGGCTCAGATTCCATCCCATGAGCGAGGCTTTCTGCCTTCACCAACTCTGCCAACCGCCTGTATGAACTGAGGATAACCTCTGAAACCAGACGGCAGGAGTCTTTGGTGCCGACATGAGCAACAATTTGCAGTCGGGTGCACCCAGTGCTCTCTATCGCCGCTGGCAGGGTCTCCTCCACATCTTGGATGAGACCTCCCAGCAAGCACACAGAGTGAACACTGGCCTTCTTCCCCAACCTTTCCGCTATTTCCCTAAGGGGCTCCATCACCCACCTAACATTGGAGCTCCCAACCACTAATAAACCCCTCCCCCCTTGTGCCTGCTCGGACCTTGCTGAAGCAGCGGCCACATGTCCACTCACAGGCAGAGCGAGTCTGTGATGCCACACGACCAGCCTCCACATTGACCCTCCGCCTCGTGCGACACGAATCCCGTTGAACCCGCCACTCCCCTTGGGGAGAGGGTGGCCCAACTGTGCCCCGTACCCGCGAAGATGTCTTGACAGGAGGGACTGTGGGTGAAGCATGTAACGGCTGGGGTGTACCATGCGACGCACTGCCGCTACACTCCGAGGCAGCAGCCTGTTGACAGCTGACCGTGGCCATCAACATGTTCAGCTGTTCGCAAACAGTGGCCAGCTCCTCCTGCGTTTGTACACAGCAGTTACACATCCTATCCATCCTAAGAAATCAACAATTTACTGTAGAGATTTAAGCAATCAACTTTTAACTAGACTGCTAATTCACTAAAGGCAGCTGAAAGCTGACTTAACTGTGGTTACTAGACACTTCTTGTTGGAAACAATGAAAATAAGCACTAACTGTCTCTGGACTGTATTCAAAACAAACACAAAATCTATGGAACACTATTACTAGTACTCGAAAATTAAAGCTTACTAAAAGCAAAAACACATGGAAAAATTAGTGACAAGTAAGAAAAACACAGTTAATACTTAAATTTATGTACCTTGCTGCACAGGAGATGTGAAGCAGACAGCAGATGCATAAAAAAGTATTATTTTAAAGAGGAGGAATATATTTTGTTGGCGGAAGATTAATTTGTAGGTTTCAAAGGTAGATTACTTTATTAAACCTACTTCCCGTGCAACTGTGGGGTTCCTGAGTTAAGATACAATGTGCCTGAGAGTTACTATTGGGGAATCAACTGTTACCTCAGCTTCTCAATTTTAGTGCACTAGCAATAATCACTGACCTTCTTAGGAATGTATAGATAAAGAACATGTGAAAGTGGATGCCAACAAAACCATTCATTGAACATGAAAGTAACAAGTGTGAAGGACCAAAATTATAAACCACCACCTAACAGTTGAAGTTTTCAGGGCATAACTTCTATCATGCTTTAAATATGGCAGAAAACTTCAATTGTAAGGTATTTATTCTGTCTCTTACTCAGAATTAGCAGAAGAAATGCTTTAGCGTGCAGAAATCCAAAGTTGACACATTATATTTGCTGTGAGAGGCAAATCATCCTGTAACTTTTTTTACATTCATAGTTTGACATCCTTCTGGAAATATATATTTAATTATTATGACTTGATTATAATTCCTCTCCATAATAGAATAACATCATGTCTTCAATCTCTTCATCATATTTCGATCTAGTTGTCTTATAAACTTGTTATACTGTGGTAGGCATGGTCTTTGTGTCCATCTTGGATACAATAATCTGTTCACTAAGCTATTCATAGTAGCTTATCCGCATTCCTATTTTTTTTAATATATTTTTTTATTCATTATTAAACCCACTCCTGGATTACCATTATTTGATTTTGTATTTGTAATCCTGTATTCACCTGACCAGAAGTCTTGTTCCTCCTGTCACTGAACTTCACTAATTCCCACTATATCTAAGTTTAACCTATCCATTTCCATTTTTAAATTTTCTAACCTACATGCCCAATTAAGGGATCTGACGTTTCACACTCAAATCTGCAGAATGCCAGTTTCGTTTCTCCTGATGACAACGTCCTCCTGAGTTGTCCCCACCTGGAGATCTGAATGGAGGAGTATTTTACCTCGGGAATGTTTTACCCAAGAGGATGCCATCATCATTTAACCCTACAGTAAAGCTACATGCCCTTGGGAAAAACTACGGCTGTAGTTTCCCCTCACTTTCAGCCGTTCGCAGTACCAGCACAGTAAGACCATTTTGGTTGATGTTACAAGGCCAGATCAGTCAATCATCTGGACTGCTCCCCCTGCAACTACTGAAAAGGCTGCTGCCCCTCTCCAGGAAACACATGTTTGATTGGATTAGAATATACTATTTTGCTTCCAGTGAACATTTAATGTAGGTTAAAATTGTATGTTGGCCAAAGCAGATAACCTAAGTGTTTTCTTTCAGGCATACTGATATTCTGTCATTCTTAGTCACAAATGAAACTAGATTTCAAAGTTAGGTTGTGTTCTGACTGAGTTCAAATCCAGCTTTTGTCATCATAAATTTATGAATATCATCTTTCCTCATTGTTCGATTATTTTTATGAGTTTTAATTGAATTTAGATGTTAGGTTTTGTGTTGCCAGTTTTCAATTTTATATTCCTACTTTTTTTTTGCCTTCCCCCATTCTGATCCATTTGTTAACTCCCTCCTCTTTCCCATTTCTTGCGAAATGTAGCCTGCAATATATACTTGAAACATAAGTGCTGTAATGAGTTTAATGCTTTGGAGATCACATCTGAGCATAGCTCAGGCTGCAACTTTGTTTTAAAAAGACTGTGCCAAGTATAGGTCAGACTGCAATTTTCTTGACACACAAGCCACCTGTCACTTGAAAACTGGGCTCATTTCATATGAGAACAATGTACAGACATCTCACGACCTGCCCCTCGACTGGTGGTGCCTTCTGTTGTCCATTTCTAGAATATTTTGAAAGAAGCATTGGTGAACATAACAGCTGCTGTTGTGAATGGATGAAACTGTAGTAGTAGATGTCCTCAGAGTAGTGAAGCAACTTAAATCATTTAACAAAAAAAAGTTTTCTAGTCCAGACTGTATACCAGTTAGGTTCCTTTCAGAGTATGCAGATACAATAGCCCCATATTTAACAATCATATACAACTGTTGGCTCGACAAAAGATCCATACCCAAAGACTGGAAAGTTGCACAAGTCACACCAATATTCAAGAAAGGTAGTAGGAGTAATCCACTAAATTACAGGCCCATATCATTAATGTCGAAACATATATTGTTTCAAAACGTTATGAATTACATCGAAGAAAATGGTCTATTGACACACAGTCAACACAGATTTAGGAAACATTGTTCTTGTTAAACACAGCTAGCTCTTTACTCACACAAAGTGTTGAGTTCTGTTGACAAGGGATGTCAAATTGATTCTATATTTCTAGATTTCAAGAAGGCTTTTGACATTGTACCACATAAGTGGCTTGTAGTGTAATGCGTACTTATGGAACATAGTCTCCTTTATGTGACTGGATTCATGCTTTCCTGTCAGAGAGGTCACAGTTTGTAGTAACTGATGGAAAGTCTTCGAGTAAAACAGAAGTGATTTCTGGCGTTCTCCAAGGTAGTGTTATAGGTTCTTTGCTGTTCCTTATCTGTATAAATGATTTAGGAGACAATCTGAGCATCCATGTCATTTATTGACTAGAAAGTCATCAGAAGATCAAAACAAATTGCAAAACAATTTAGAAAAGATATCTGTATGGTGCAAAAATTGGCAATTGACTCTAAATAACGAAAAGAGTGAGGTCATCCACATGTGTGCTAAAAGGAATCTGTTAAACTTCGGTTACATGATAAATCAGTCAACTCTAAAGGCCATAAATTCGACTAAATACCTAGGAATTACAATTATGAAGAACTTTAATTGGAAGGAATACACAGAAAATGTTGTGGGGCAGGCTAACCAAAGACTGCACTTTATTGGTAGGACACTTAGATGATGCAACATATCTATGAAAGAGACTACCTACCCTACACTTGTCCGTCCTCTTTTAGAATACTGCTCTGCGCTGTGGGCTCCTTACCAGATAGGACTGACAGAGTACATCGAGAAAGTCCACAGAAGGGCAGCACATTTTGTATTATTGTGAAATAGGGGAGAGAGTGTCACTGAATGATACAGGATTTGGGGTAGACATCATTAAAACAAAGACATTTTTCATTGTGGCAGAATCTTCTCACAAAATTTCAATCACCAACTGTCTCCTCCAGGTGCAAGAATATTTTGTTGATGCTGACCTACATAGGGAGAATGATCACCATATAAAATAAGGGAAATCAGAGCTCACACAGAAAGATATAGGTGTTCATTTTTTCCACGTACTGTGTGAGATGGGAATAATAGAGAATTATTGTGAAGGTGGTTCAATGAACCCTCTGCTGGGCACTTAAATGTGATTTGCAGAGTACCCATGTAGATAAGATGCAGATAATACTGACATAATTTCATGTATGTACTGGTTAGGTTTCACTGCTGTAATTGTGTTATGTCTTACAAACATGTCTAGTTTTTTGAGTGAGCAAGAAATTTTGGAAGCTCAAGTGAAAGAAATTGCTCAGTAACTTACCTCTCACTTTTTTCTTGGAAGGATAATTATACTTTCTGTCATCATTATTTTAAAATTTGTAATCTATCAAAGAAGTAAATTAAATGTGGAAAATGAGTCTTGAAGCTTGTATCTGTTTTATTGTATGTTACTCTGGAAGATACAGTTACATATGTGACACTAAAAATGGTCAGTCTCCTACGTCCAATATTCTTTTACATATGTAGTCTCCAAAACATTAACCATGTTAATACTGCTGCTGGAACGTGGTTCTACTCACACTAGTAATTTCTAATATAATTTTTGGAGATCTCTGAAGTTTTGGGAGACAATGAATCTCATATTTTTATGATGAAAAACATGTTCTTGAGTTAAAAGTTATATCTATTTCATTTTACGAATATAATGCTACTTGGAATTTTGTATGTGATGGCTTAATTGGAATTAAAACTGTGAATGTGAATTGGTTGCTCTGTTTTGAGAGAATGGATCACATAAATGCTGTTTTTTAAGATAAATATATTTTTTTGGTCATAATATTCTCTTTCTGTTATTAGACAGCAGAAGACATTTCAGAAGTCAATAATGTTGCAGCTTCTGCAAATGAAAAGTTGTTGGCAACAAGTCACAAGGTAATTGAACAGGCCCACCACTTTTTGAGATATACATAGTAACTAAGATATATATGGGATTTTTTTCTATTATGCAGATTTCTGCATTGTGACAAGGGATATGTTCCCCTCTAAGCAACTTTCTTATGAGGAGGAGCTAGAGGTGCTATAGGTGTGTAACAGATTTGATAAATCTGTTGCTGCAATTGATTTACTGGCAAATGCAGAAACATGGGATATTGCAAGTTGCTACAACACTTTGTCTGTTGTTTATTACATAATGTCAGATTCCTGGAGCATCTGTCTGTCGCACCTTTCCCATCACTTTCACTTGATGTGTAAATATCATATTTTGGTTGGAATGGGGGCAACAACATAGAAATATTTAGATGACAGCATGCTTTTTCAGGCATTTGCTGGAATTTTAAATTTTGGAGAACCACAATTGATCGACCATATTTTTGACAACAGTCTTGTGTAAACAGTTCGAGGATATAACAATTCTCTATTTATGGTTGGATTTGCTGTCCAGTTTATTGTTTTGTCATAATAGTGTCAAATGTAGATTGTTGTAACTTGCCTTTTGGTTAATCTTACGAATATGACCAAAGATGGAAATGTGAGTTCTGTTGTTGCATTTTGCAGCTGCTATGTTTATCAGGACATACTGTTACATAAGTACTGTTGTTGTTGTTGTTGTTGTTGTGGTCTTCAGTCCTGAGACTGGTTTGATGCAGCCCTCCATGCCACTCTATCCTGTGCAAGCTTCTACATCTCCCAGTACCTACTGCAACCAACATCCTTCTGAATCTGCATAGTGTATTCATCTCTTGGTCTCCCTCTACGATTCTTACCCTCCATGCTGCCCTCCAATACTAAATTGGTGATCCCTCAATGTCTCAGAACATGTCCTACCAACCGATCCCTTCTTCTAGTCAAGTTGTGCCACAAGCTCCTCTTCTCCCCAATTCTATCAATACCTCCTCATTAGTTATGTGATCTACCCATCTAATCTTCAGTATTCTTCTGTAGCACCATATTTCGAAAGCTTCTATTCTCTTCTTGTCTAAGCTATTTATCGTCCACATTTCACTTCCATACATGGCTATACTCCATACAAATACTTTCAGAAACGACATCCTCACACTTAAATCAATACTCGATGTTAAAAAATTTCTCTTCTTATGAAACGCTTTCCTTGCCATTGCCAGTCTACATTTTATATCCTCTCTACTTTGACCATCATCAGTTATTTTGCTCCCCAAACAGCAAAACTCCTTTACTACTTTAAGTGTCTCATTTCCTAATCTAATTCCCTCAGCATCATCCGACTTAATTCGACTACATTCCATTATCCTCATTTTGCTTTTGTTGATGTTCATCTTATACCCTCCTTTCAAGACACTGTCCATTCCGTTCAACTGCTCTTCCAAGTCCTTTGCTGTCTCTGACAGAATTACAATGTCATCGGCAAACCTCAAAGTTTTTATTTCTTCTCCATGGATTTTAATACCTACTCCGAAATTTTCCTTTGTTTCCTTTATTGCTTGCTCAATATACAGATTGAATAACATCAGGGATAGGCTACAACCCTATCGTACTCCCTTCCCAACCACTGCTTCCCGTTCATACCCCTCGACTCTTATAACTGCTATCTGGTTTCTGTACAAATTGTAAATAGCCTTTCGCTCTCTGTATTTTACCCCTGCCACCTTCAGAATTTGAAAGAGAGTATTCCAATCGACATTGTCAAAAGCTTTCTCTAAGTCTACAAATGCTAGAAACGTAGGTTTGCCTTTTCTTAATCTTTCTTCTAAGATAAGTCGTAGGGTCAGTATTGCCTCACGTGTTCCAACATTTCTACGGAATCCAAACTGATCTTCCCCGAGATCGGCTTCTATCAGTTTTTCCATTCGTCTGTAAAGAATTCGCGTTAGTATTTTGCAGCTGTGACTTATTAAACTGATAGTTTGGTAATTTTCACATCTGTCAACACCTGCTTTTTTGGGATTGGGGTTATTATATTCTTCTTTGAAGTCTGAGGGTATTTCACCGGTCTCATACATCTTGCTCACCAGATGGTAGTTTTGTCAGGACCGGCTCTCCCAAGGTTGTCAGTAGTTCTAATGGAATGTTGTCTACTCGGGGGGCCTTGTTTCGACTCAGGTCTTTCAGTGCTCTATCAAACTCTTCACGCAATATCATATCTCCCATTTCAACTTCATCTACATCCTCTTCCATTTCCATAATATTGTCCTCAAGTACATCGCCCTTGTATAGGCCCTCTATATACTCCTTCCACCTTTCTTCTTTCCCTTCTTTGCTTAGAACTGGGTTTCCATCTGAGCTCTTGATATTCATGCAAGTGGTTCTCCTTACTCCAAAGGTCTCTTTAATTTTCCTGTATGCAGTGTCTATCTTACCCCTAGTGAGATAAGCCTCTACATCCTTACATTTGTCCTCTAGCCATCCCTGCTTAGCCATTTTGCACTTCCTGTCGATATCATTTTTGACACGTTTGTATTCCTTTTTGCGTGCTTCATTTACTGGATTTTTATATTTTCTCCTTTCATCAATTAAATCCAATATTTCTTTTATTACCCTAGGGTGTACAATCTCTGGTTCTTTCAGTTTATCCAGGTCCCATCTCTTTAAATTCGCTCCTTTTTGCAGTTTCTTCAGTTTTAATCTACAGTTCATAACCAATAGATTGTGGTCAGAGTCCACATCTGCCCCTGGAAATGTCTTACAATTTAAAACCTGGTTCCCAAATCTCTGTCTTACCATTATATAATCTATCTGATACCTTTTAGTATCTCCAGGGTTCTTCCATGTATACAACCTTCTTTCATTATTCTTAAACCAAGTATTAGCTGTGATTAAGTTATGCTCTGCGCAAAATTCTACCAGGCGGCTTCCTCTTTCATTTCTTAGCCCCAATCTATATTCACCTGCTATGTTTCCTTCTCTCCCTTTTCCTACAGACGAATTCCAGTCACCCATGACTATTAAATTTTCGTCTCCCTTCACTACCTGAATAATTTCTTTTATCTCATCATACATTTTATCAATTTCTTCGTCATCTGCAGAGCTAGTTGGCATATAAACTTGTACTACTGTAGTAGGTGTGGGCTTCGTGTCTATCTTGGCCACAATAATGCGTTCACTATGCTGTTTGAAGTAGCTTACCCATACACCTATTTTTTTATTCATTATTAAACCTACTCCTGCATTACCCCTATTTGATTTTGTGTTTATAACCCTGTATTCACCTGACCAGAAGTCTTGTTCCTCCTGCCACCGAACTTCACTAATTCCCATTATATCTAACTTTAACCTATCCATTTCCCTTTTTAAATTTTCTAACCTACCTGCCCGATTAAGGGACCTGACATTCCACGCTCCGATCCGTAGAATGCCAGTTTTCTTTCTCCTGATAACAACGTCCTCTTGAGTAGTCCCCACCCGGAGATCCAAATGGGGGACTATTTTACCTCCGGAATATTTTACCCAAGAGGACGCCATCATCATTTAATCATACAGTAAAGCTGCATGCCCTAGGGAAAAATTACGGCCGTAGGTTCCCCTTGCTTTCAGCCGTTCACAGTACCAGAACAGCAAGGCCATTTTGGTTAGTGTTACAAGGCCAGATCAGTCAATCATCCAGACTCTTGCCCCTGCAACTACTGAAAAGGCTGCTGCCCATCTTCAGGAACCACATGTTTGTCTGGTCTCTCAACAGATACCCCTCCATTGTGGTTGCACCTACGGTACGGCTATCTGTATCGTTGAGGCACGCAAGCCTCCCCACCAATGGCAAGGTCCATGGTTCATGGAGGGGGACATAAGTACTAATATCATATTTTTAATTTAGGTAGTTTTTGTGTTCTGATGGAAGCCATGTTCTCTGACCTCTGAGCTGAATTTTCTGTAATTTTCGTCATGCTTACATCAGTTTTTCTTATCAGATAACTAACAAATATGCTGTCATTTGCTGTTTTGTACTTTTGTGACGTATCATGATATAGTTTGTTGCCTTGTACATGTTTGTAGACATGCGTTAGTTGAGAGAGCTGCATGATTATCAGGCCATATTCTTATTATCTGATTAAAACAGAACAGGGTGTGAGCAGTTCTAGTAATAGAATTTCGAGAATATATTGAGAAGCTTAAGTTTTTGTTTTAATAAGCTGTATACAATAGAAGTGTATAATAAACAAGTTTTTGCAGGGGTTGCAAGGGTAAAAATCCATATTTTTATCCGGAAAATAAGTGGAAGACCTTCCTTACTTGAATAGAAAAACACTTTCATGTGTTGTTGGAAAAATAATCTTCAGAAATAAAAAGTCGGACAAAATCCTTGTGCTGGTGGAAAATAAACAGCAGAAAAAAAGATGAAAGTTCTTGTAGGAAATTAAAAATGATGCTGACATACTGGATGGACTGTTTATTGCACTGATGAGATTTGGAGTGGTGTAAACTATTCCAGAAAGTTTGTGTAACAACAAGAGAGTATGCTTTATGCATCAAAAATGTAGGTGATATCCCAGAGGAACTGTTCAAAAGTAGTGTGACTGGAGGAGTAGAATTAAGACACATGGAAGGAGAGATATAATGTGCAACACTGGAAATGAAGAAGGCTTCATCCAAAGTGTTGGCTTCTGTTATATTGGGCACAGATGTGTACAGATTATCATTCTGAGAACAATGCTAGATGTTATGAAGAGTGGTTCAGAAGCATCCTCACAAGCTTACCTAACTGATCTGTGGTTGTTATAGATAAGGATCTGAAACACAAACAATAAATTCAATGTCACAAAATCCGAGTATGAAGTAGGAGGAGGATTTCATTACTAAATAACTGGAAAGTAACAGTGTACATCTTTCATTTGTTACCATAGCTTAGAATGACACTTCATGTTACTAACATACCATCTGTAAGAAAGTATTTCGCTTACTGGACAAGAAAATTAAACACCTACGGTCACCTCTGGCACTCTGAAAATTCAATGTCATCAAAGAAGAACAAGATAAAACAAGACTTCCAGCATAATTGATAAAATACAGCTTTGCTATTCCACTCTGCAAAGAATTCCCCAGATTATGTGGAGAAATGCAGTGATACTGAAAACAGATACATAGAAAGAGTATCAAATAAGTTGGTAACTAAAATAGTGGAGAGATGTCAGTCAGCAGCAAAAGTAATAAAAGTAGTTTTATTTTATTTTTTATTTATTTATTTTTGTGATTCATCATTCTGATGAGGTAAATTTATTCCAGCTCATTGCTGCACATCACAGCGCATGTCTTCATGTACTGTTACAAATGTGGAACTCTTTCCATTGTTCATCGCTCCAATAGAGTGCTACTTGTATATTGAGTATTCATAAACAATTTCCCATTTTACAGCTTCTGAAAAGGAAGAGTCATGTCCTCTACAAGCAACAGCCACTGAATTTGGCAGTGCTGTATTAGAACCTGAAAACAAATTTGCCACTATTCACTGGTGGAAGTGGCACTTATTGCACATTATAAAAGTGACAGCACACTGATGTGACAACTAAGACCAACCAAAGGCTTGCATAGATTGCAGCTACTAATGCAGCTGCTTTGTGAGCTCTTAACTGTTAACTATGGACATTATTCATTAGTAATGATACATTATGTAACCAACATTCAAGCTCTACATCCATGTTTCCTTCAGCGGAATAGAAAAGTAAATTGTTCACATAATTACAATGTTGCTTCTGTGACACTTTAAAGTTGACACTTGCCAAAAAGAACTCAAAAAGGGATTCTTTGTCTTAAATGTTTCTGCTTAGGTCACCCCCTTCCAGCCAAAATATGATGTTCACATACAAAATAAAACTAGATATTTCCATGGTTCCAGTAAGATACAACAGAATGATGTTTGTTATGCAATGTTTCCAGAACATGAGCTCGCAGCCAGGGGCCAGTCATTATGAAGTGAATAGTAGGCACCTGATAGTCATTCTGTATTTGCCCAGTCTGTTTTGGATTCTTGTGTTGTAGGTGGTGTGTGATGGTATGCACCAGTATGCTGCACCATTACCTTTGATGAAAAAAAAAGCATTAAAATAATATTTTAAGATGTCTAAATTTCAAAAAACCTCCACCAGAAGGTTACAATACTGGAACTTCTTTTTTACAAATCAAGCACTGGTATTTGTTTACAATTTTACAATCTGGGATGAATAACATGTACACTTTTTTTTTGTTCTGAAGGCCATATTGCTACAGTGTACACTTTTTTGCTTGTTTCCTGGAGGCTATACAACCACAATGTACATTTAAATAGGTCCATGTCTTCCCTCAAAATGGTCGTCATGATTTATTTAGGTGAACAAAATCTACTCACCACATATGAGTACTTTCATGTGGGAAAAGAGAGATAAACCAGATGATGTGAGATCAAGTGAGTAGGGATGGTGTGACAAACTGGTGACCTGTTGCCTTCCTAGTTGGTTGGTTGGTTGGTTTGGGGAAGGAGACCAGACAGTGTGGTCATCAGTCTCATCGGATTAGGGAAGGATGGGGAAGGAAGTCGGCTGTGCCCTTTCAGAGGAACCATCCCGGCATTTGCCTGGAGTGATTTAGGGAAATCACGGAAAACCTAAATCAGGATGGCCGGACGCGGGATTGAACCCTCGTTCTTCCAAATGCGAGTCCAGTGTTGCCTTCCTAGTTCATTTTGTACAAGGACAGAGCAGTGTTCAAGGGGCGTTGTTATGTAACAGCAGCCTGTTCCTCCCGTGCTAAATCTCAGGATACTTTATGACAAATTGTCGTGTAAACAGCCAAGAATCTCCTTGTAGTGAGTTTTGTTTATCATTGCACCATCTGGGATGGATACCATTTGAACAATTCCATTTGAACCAAAAATAGTTCAAGCATCACCTTGCCTTTTGACCTGTATTGTCATGGTGTATTGTATTCTAGCTATACTGGCATTTTCCAGGTGGTAGATTGTCATTTAAGTTGTGTATCATATAGGAAACATCATGTTTTGTCTCCAGTTATGATCCATTTGAGAAACGTTGGATCATTGTCACCACTTCTAATTAGGTCCCTACAAATCATCATGCAATCATAATATTGGTCGTCCATCAGGAAATGTGGCACGCAGTGCTGTCTAACACATTACATGGCAGAATTTTGTAGCACATACCATGGCTGACCTGCTGCAGCTGTGAAATCATCTACCATTTGGGAGCAGTTGGCATGTGCCTCCAATGCATTCTCAGAAATCTTGTGTTCGGTTTGAACCATTTGTGGCCCACCATTATTCTCCAAACTGTCTGTGTTTTGCAAAAAACATCAGTGCCACCTGAACACAACCCTGTTACCCAGTGTATTATTACTGTGAACTTGCTGCATCATTTGAAACATTTCAGTAATGGTTTTGCCCAATTTCTGGCAACTGATAATATATTACCATGTATTAGTAATGCATATGAGGTGTGGTTTGGCTGTTTTGGATATTTAATTTATTGTTGACTGTCAAAAAGGTAATATGCGTATTTGAGTGCTGGACAAATGGATCATAGAATTTGCATTAAATTCTGTGAAAAATGGAATGAAGTGCAGCACCCCATTCAAAATGTTGGCTGTGGCTTTTGGCAAGTCTTCTATGACTAAGAAAAGAGGTCATGAGTGTTATAAACATTCCAAAGAGGGTAAAGAAGACATCGAAGACAATGATTGCCCTGGATGTCCTCGCACAGCAATTAGTGACAGCATTGTGGAATAAGTAAAGAAAATGGTTCTCGAAAATTGTGGAATTGCCATGAGAGAGGTTGCTGATGATGCTGACATATCCTTTGGCTCAGACCAAGCCGTTTTTTGAAAGTTTTGGGCATGAAACATGTTGCCTCAGCAAAGTTTGTTCCAAAATTATTGAATTTTGACCAAAAACACCATATGGACATTGTTCAGGAATTGCTGAATGAAGTGGACAATGATACAGAGCTTTTAAATAAGATTATAACAAGTGACAAAACATGGGTATATGGGTATGATATCAAAACCAAAGCCTGTTCATCTTAAAGAGCCAAGATTGACTAAAATTCAACAAATTCAGGCATATGTGAATGTTATTCTCACTCTTTTCTTCAATTCTCTCTCTCTCTCTCTCTCTCTCTCTCTCTCTCTCTCTCTCTCTCTCTCTCTATTCATTTAGTCGGTTGCGACTCTTCTTGACCCCATGAACCAAATCACGCCACTTTTTCCTGTCTTGCACTTTCTCCTGTAGACCTTCCAGGTTGGAACACATTGCTTCTGTGATGCCATCGATCCATCTCATCCTCTGACGTCCTCTTCTTCTAGTTCCTTCAATCTTCCCCAGCATTAATGTTTTTTCCAGCGAGGCATGCCTTCGCATTGTGTGTCAGCTTTTGTTTTAACATTAGACCTTCCAGGGAGAAATCTGGTTTAATTTGCTCCAATATTGATCTGTTGGTTCTCTTTGCAGTCCACGGAACTCTAAGAAGTTTCCTCCAACGCCACAATTCGAAGGAGTCAATTCTTCGCCGTTCAGCCTTTTTAATGGTCCAGGTCTCACATCCATACATCACAACTGGAAAGACCATAGCCCTCACAATACGGATCTTTGTTGCTAGTGTTATATCTCTGGACCTTATAACCTTGTCAAGGTTTGACATCGCCTGTCTACCGAGCAACAGGCGTCTCCGGATTTCATGGCTGCAGTCGCCATCAGCAGAGATCTGGGAACCGAGATAACTGAATGTGGTCACTACCTCCATGGTTTCTCCTGCTATATCCCACGAATTGGTAGGTGTAGTTGCCATAATTTTCGTTTTCTTCACATTCAGCATAAGACCGGCCTTTTCACTTTTGTCTTTCACCTTCAGTAAGAGTGTTCTCAATTCTTTTTCACTTTCTGCCAACAGGATCGTATCATCCGCGTACCTGAGGTTGTTTACATTTATTCCAGCTATTTTAATTCCTGTTTCTCCTTCATCTAGCCTCGCATTCCTCATAACATGTTCCGCATACAGATTGAATAAGTACAGTGACAGTATGCAGCCTTGCTGGACCCCTTTCTGAATCTTTATCCATTTCGTTGTTCCATACATAGTTCTCACCGTGGCTTCTTGGTCGAGGTATAAACTCCGTATCAGATGAATGAGGTGATCTGGTACACCCATGTTTTTCAGTACGTTCCATAATTTCTTGTGATCGATGCAGTCAAAGGCTTTGCCGTAGTCAATAAAGCAGAGGTACACATCTTTCTGGAATTCTCTCGCTTTTTCCATAATCCACCGAATGTTAGCAATTTGATCTCTAGTTCCTCTTCCTTTCCTAAATCCAGCTTGTTCTTCTGGTAGCTCCTTCTTCAATTACAAAGGGTTAATGCATCATGAGTTCCTGTCTTATGGATATACAGTCAGTAAGGAATACTATCTGGAAGTTATGTGCAGTTTATCTGAAACATCCAAAGGAAAGAACAGAATTGTAGAAAAACTTATGATATCAGTCCAAATAATCAAGAATGCAAGCCATTCTTTCCTTTTTGTGAATCTCGGTAAGCAGCCTGGGATTCCAATGTGCACATAATTTGTGAAATTGTGTCTTTTTAAAGACGATTTTGTGCTTAGTTGTTTGATCGCATTCAGAAATTCCAGTGCTAAAGTTGACATTGTGAATTGTCCGTCTTTACGAATCTTTTCGTCCATGGCTTTGATCAAATCTTCTGAGATCACTGATGGCCATCCTGATCACAGTTCATCATGGACATTTTCCTGTCTGTGCTTAAAATCTCTCACCCACTTACCCTGTCACACATTGCATTAAGGTCATGTACATCTCATTTATCTGTCAATAATTTCAACTGCTGCAATGTTCTTTACTGTCAAAAACTGAATCACTGGCCACAATTCATAGTAAGCAGGCTGATAAATTGTTTTACACATTTTGACATGACACTGTAAAAGCACATTGTAACATTGAAAATGTACATGGCATCATTTAGCGTGCAAGGCATGCCAGCAGTTGGTGCACATGTGCATTTCAGTGTCCTACTTTCCAAATAACCTTTGTACATCGTACTTCATCTAATATGTGTTCACTTACTTGATCTTTGTTAGTTCATCCACAATATTCATATGCACTCCTTGTGATAATTCCAATACTGTCAAGTTGTTAAGTTAAAAAACTATATGCAAGCTGGCATTTTATACCATTTTCTTGTAAGCCAAGGAGACTTGCATCCCAAAAATAAAAAAAAGTGAATCTCTTTATTACACAATATTACCTGTATCTGCAATCTGATAATCAACTTAAATGCTGAAGGTGGACAACTTCCTTAATTTCATTCCCCAAAATGAAATCATTGTTAACAGAAAGCAGTCTTACACCTTCAGAATAACCAGTTTTTATCTATCAGGGCACTGTAACATACTAACTACATAGAAAATATACAAGATCTTGCTGCTGAATATGTTCTCTAATATAAGAGTTGAGATCAGGATCCATCACTTTGACACACAAACCATAACTTGAAACTCTCTAGAAGGGCGCAAGAGCTGAAACACAAACATGACCTTTTTCTTCCATATGATCTTCACTTGTGATGATGGCCCGTTCCCTCTTGGATTCTCAATTCTCTTTCACATTCTTTTTATCAGGTTTGTTTTTCTTCTTTATATACATTTGAAATGATTTTATTTCTTTTATTCTCCCTCTCATTAATCCCCCCCCCCCCCCCCCCACTCCTCTTATTTTCTTATTGCCTTTATTTTCCACTTCTGTTTACAGACTCACTATTCATTCAAGTCTTGCTTTCACTTTTTTACCCATTAATTATCCACATTCCTCTATTATTGCTTTTATAATTTGTATTTCAGTTTTTGATCCATTGATACTTGAGAATATTTTCAGAAGGGGGAGCAATTTTTTGTCTCATGTGGCACCTGTACTTCTTATTTCTTTTCCTCCTATTCCTTTCTTTCCCTTTCTCTTATAAAATTTTGTGTTAAACTAACCCAAATTAAAGCAATGCACAAAATCTGTTACTTTCTTTTCAGTAAAAGTATATTTTACATGCTGTTGTACATTTTAAAGCACAGCCTGATCTTCAAGGCTATTGTTTTTGAAAATAGTGTGTGTACATACACAGTTGTAAATAACACAAGGAAGCTAAATCTTTACAATGTCTTTGCAACATGAAGCAGCCCGTTTAAAAGTTTCTGTCACATTGGTAGCACAAACAAATCCCTTTGACAGCCAACTAAAGCCATAAATATGAATTTGTACTTCCAAATGCACACTTGCCAATAAAAAACAGTATTTAAAAGACAGTAATAGACTTGGTTATTATTTTTTCCATTAATTTTGCTGTCTCAGTTTTTCTTAGGGTAGTCACTAGGGCTGCTACGAAATTTTGAAAGTGGTGTACTTTAGACACAGTTCCATTATACGTTTTTTATTACCATTTTCTTCCAATTCAATTAATCTGTCAAGAAGCATTCAAAATTATTCATGACAACATGGTGCTCTTTGTGTTAACTTTTTCTCCTCTCCATTGTCTCAGAACAATAAACTGGTATACTCCTTACCTTGCCAGTTTAACTTGTTAAACTTATTTTTGTGTATTCATTGTTTGTGTAAGAAATTCTGAGTATTAAGTTTCATTTATATCATAAAAATATCCTCTGTCATAGGTCATACTACAAAGTTTTGGCATTGTTTGAACTCAACATTCATTCACTATTGCATAAAGTCACGCTTTTTCACTTCTTGTCTCTTAAGCAGTAACATAATTTGTCATTGTTCGAATTCTGTTAGCTTTATATCAAAAGTTAAAATCTGAAGTTTTAATTTAAGTACTTAATTATGAAATTAGTGAAATTGCAGAAATTGCAACACTGAGAAACATCAGCTGTGCAAATTGTTAAATACTGGATGTGGTTACACAATTGATAAGGCATTGGTCTCTCATTTTGGAGGAGTGAGTTTCAAATGATCATTTGATCATTCATATTTATGTTTTTTGTGGTAACCCAAAATCACTTCTAGCGAATGTTTCCTTTCAAAGGATGTGACTGATGTTCTGCACCGTGCTTGACCTATGCGAGTGTGGAGTCCTGTAATAAACTTATATTTGTGGTACCTTAAATTCTAATTTTACTTTTCTTCTAAATGAATTCAAACTCTGAGGATGTGTTGAATAATGTAATATAACTAGGCGATAGAGATTGTAGTGTGGTGGCACAAGCACAGGTCCAACAATACTCTCTCTGGTGTGAATAAAAGTCAATTTTATACAATGTTTCATGCAATGAAGAGTCAACAAATGAAGTGGAAATGTGAAAACATCACCACTTCAGTGCTATTTACTTAGACTGGTTTCATGCATACCATTACTGAGACCATAAACTTCTCACTCTACAATGGTTATGTGAAATCTTTCATTGATTAATTTATTGATTGATTTTTTATTGGTCCAATTCTGTCATACTGCACAAACACTACAGCTGATACTGGACAGGTCAAAATAAGAATACATTGTAGTATTGTGGCGTACTTAGTGGCAAAATGTAGTGTTTTCGGATAGGTCCCACTCTCATCTGCTGTATACTGATGCATGCATACATGTTGGATGCTATCATGGTTACTGTAATCTGGCAGCCTGCACCTGCATTTTTGTGCGGCATAGTGGACAAGATCCAAGGGTGATAGTTTGGGCAATTTGTTGGTTGTGAATTTGTTTGTCATGATCCTCCAGTAATCATACTTGTAGAATTACATAATAACCATCCCCTCTTTGATTGCATGCTATGACATTTAGCACATGGGACTTCACACAATGCTAAGTACTCAGAGCTTTATGTCATTTGCATATTGGCATGTACCTGATGTATGCTGTGAAGTTCATTTTAGAACTGTTCCTACTTTTCTTGAAAGCATTTACATTTCTGAGATGTAAATCATGAAATTGTGGGCATGTTCTGGTTATTTGTTACAGCCAGACACATCCAAGGAGTCTTTAAAAATATCTGCAGAGGAGGAAACAGAACAACACAAGACTGAAGAAAAAGTAAGTAATCATTCAAAACAAAAGTGGATGATGTTTTTATTATTTTCTAAAAATAAGAATGTATGCATAATGCACATGCACATGTATACATCATCACCCCCCCCCCCCCTCCCCTGCTCCTCCCCCCCCCTCCCCTAGTCATGCACACACAGTTCTGGAGTTTAAAATTTTTGTGTTTGGATCATTAAATTTCTCCTTCGTTCAAGAGGAATGGAAAGGAGGAAAGTGAATGAGTATGATGTATCCAACCCTGGGTACTAAAGGAAAGGATAAATCTCTGGATCAAGGAACAGGAGTAATGGTACTGAAACGAAAGTAACAATGGAAGATTTAACTGTAAATAAGCTTGTGTGGAAGGGGTATGTGGGGAGGATGTCCTACAAAAATTAATGCAGAGATCAGAAGATTTGATATTGTTTCACTACTGTACTTACTGAACCAATCTAGTGTTTGTTCTACCAGTTTCTTCTCACTCCTGGTTAGTCATGGGAGTTCCTCTAAACAACTTTTTCTTGGAAATCCTGTAAGGATGATTCTACTATTCTTTTGTATTATCAAAAATCTTTTCCTCCTCTAACTGTACACTTGAAATTACTGAAATATGTCATTTTTCATTACATCTAAAACAGACAGGAACCAAGTGACTTTCAGGATAAGGAGTCACCATCTACAAAGTGACAATGGCATTTCAGTGCATATGAGCAGGTAGTGGCACAGGGCACATTCTTGCCCTTGGAATAAGAATCACCCCTAAAAGACAGGGGAGCCAATGAAGGCATAGACTTCCAGGAATAACCATCGTGAAAGTATTTTGCATTATCTGAAACATTGCTAATCTCACAACAAAAATCTTTTTCAACTAGAAGCCATGATGGGAAGTCAGAAACGGAAAACTTCTCCGCTTGGTATCCAGTTCACTATTGCCATGGACAGCACAAACAAGTCATTAGATTCTGGAGAACTTTTTTAGCATTCCTCTAGAAAACAGAAAACATGGAGTTCTCCAAATCTCAATTTACATGTGTAATTTCAAGTAGATCTTCTTCCAATATCTAGAGAATACTACCAAAAAATCCAGAATGTTAAGGAATGTAATGCTGAGTTATATTCTGGCCACAATTTATCTAAAATCAAACCAAGGACTCTGAAATGTGATATTGATAAAGTCAAACAAGAAAGTAAGTTTAGAGATAAATTGGAAGCCAAAAATCCAGAAAATAGGAAACAAGTGAAATTATATCTTGCTCAAACAACAAAAAGAAACAATCAAAACACCTGCTTGGTGGAATCTGGAATGTGATAAAGCAGTCACAAAAACATGAAAGCTTGGCAAAAAAGGGAATAAAGACAAGAATTCTGAAAACAGAACAAGATTTCTTAAAATGAAGGAAGCAGCCAGACTGTAGAAATATTGTGAGAAATTAGGATAAAAACCAATAAAAACAAATAGACCATGACTTCAAAGTGGACAATAGTATAAATCTGTCTAAGACTTTTGAAAGAAACTTAAATAAATATTCTTCACCAGACCTTTGCTTTAAAGACCAAAACTGGCAAATATCACATAATAACCAAGAAAACTGTTACTGTGGTGACAAAAGTCATGGGATACCTTTTGTCCAGTAGCCATACATAATTGTGAAAGTGTTGCTGGCGCAGGAGTTTGTGCACAAACTGATCTCTCAATTATGACCCATAAATGTTCGGTAGGATTCATTTTGGGTGATCTAGATGGCCATATCGTTTGCTTGAATTGTCCAGAATGTTCTTTAAACCAATCACGAACAATTGTGGCATGGTGACATGGTGCGTTGTCAGCCATAAAAATTCTATTGTTGTTTGGGAACATGAAGTTCATGAATGGCTGCAAATGGTCTCCAAATAGTAAAATATAAACATTTCCACCAGAGGACCCAGTCCATTCCATGTAAACACAGCCTGCATAATTATGGAGCCACCACCAGCTTGCACAGTGACTTGTTGATGACTTGTATCCATGGCTTCATGGGTCTGCACCATGCTTGAGCCCTACAATCAGCTCTTACCAACTGACGGTTTTCCAGTCATCAAAGATCCAACCAATATGGTCATGAGCCCAGGAGAGGCTCTGCAGGCAATGTCGGGCTGTTAGCAAAGGCACCAGCATTAGTCATCTGATGCCAGATAGTGCTACACTGTCCTAAAGATGTCTTTGTTGTATGTCCCACATCGATTTCTGTGGTTATTTCAAGCTTTGTTGATTGTCTGTTAGCACCAACAACATTGTGCAAATGCTGCTGCTCTCAGTCGTTAAGTGAAGGCCAGCGGTCACTGTGTTATCGATGGTGAAGGTAATGCCTGAAATTTGGAATTCTCAGCACATTCTTGACACTGTATATCTTGGAATACTGAATTCCATAATGATTTCTGAAATGGAATGTCCCATGTCTTTAGCTCGAGCTACCATTCCGCATTCAGAGTCTGTTAATTCGCATTGTATGGTCATAATCATGCGAGACACCTTTCCACATGAATCACCTGAGTACAAATGACAGCTCCACCAATGCACTGCCCTTTTACACTGAAGAGCCAAAGAAACTGGCACACCTGCCTAATATGTAGTGCCCCCATGAGCAAGCAGAAGTGACCTAACAGCATGTGGCATGGACTTGACTAATGTCTGCATTTTCATCAGTGTCTACAGTAAAGTTCAGTAGCATGTGTCAATAGCCTTTTGTTTGTCTTTATAGTGCAGTTCTCCATGTTCCTTAGTATGGATAGGGACTGTGATAGCTGTGTGTGGAAGCGAGCCGAGCTGGTGACACTTTGCTCTCAGCTCCAGGCTGTGATGGCTTCGGGTACATAGTTTGGAGCTGCAGTGGATGGGCATCATTGTTATGAGCGAGCTATGGGGATCCAATGGATGTTCAGCACATCTGAGTCCACCAATGGGTCGGCACTGGTGGCCAGCACAGTTACTGCTCACACTGAGGTTGACCCCTACCCATGGTCGAGTGGGAGGCCACCTCAGGGTGTGGTACGTGATGGAAGACTTCCCAGGGCTGCACATAAGGCCTTCCCGATTAATCTGACAAATAAGTTGCAGGTGCTGTCTGTGACCAACACAATCCCTAAGCCAGATGAAGCTTGTCCTGTATCAGAGGAAACCTCTCAGCCTGCAAGGTCCAGGCACTCACAGAGGATTGGATTATTGATAGCTGTTAGGCAATTATGAGGCTGCTCAGGAACATGGCTGTCATGGAGGGGAAGAAAACCAATCTGCACTCCATGTGCAATCATTCCAGATGTGGAACAGGTCCTTCTGGATGCCATGAAGAGCACAGGTTGTTGCCAGCTGCAGGTGATGGCTCATGACATTACCAATGATATGTGTAACTTTGGATTGGAAGAGATTCTTTCTGGTTTTGAGCAGCTAACAGAAGCAGTAAAGGCTGCCAGTCTTGTTTGTGAGATGAAAGCAGAGCTCACCATTTGCAGCATAATTGACAGGACCGATTGCAGACCTCTGTTACAGAGCTGAGTGGAGGATCTGAATCAGAGGCTCAGACAGTTCTATGACCATGTAGGCTGCAGATTCCTTGACTTAGGCCATAGGGTCATTTGGTTTTGAGTTCCGGTGAGTAGGTCAGGAGTCCACTACGCACAGGAGGCAGCTACTTTGGTAGCAGGGGCTGTGTTGCGTGGGCTGGGTGGCTTTTAGATTAGAGGATCTTGGGGGAAACACATAAAGGGTTTGAGTTTTGAAGGGTGCTGGTAAAACACAGAAAGAATGTAGATCCAGGAACCATCAGTAAAACAGTTGTGAATTGTCGTAGCTCTGTTAGGAAAGTACCAGAGCTCCAAGCACTAATAGAAAGCACTGATGCTCAAATCATTATAGACACTGAAAGCTGGCTAAAGCCAGAGATAATTTCAGCTGGTCTTTTGTGGAGTGCCTAATGGTTTTTCGAAAGGAAAGGCTAAACACAGTTGGCAGTGGTGTGTTTGTTACTGTTAGAAGTAGTTTATGTCACAGCGAAATTGAAGTAGATAGTACCTGTGAGGTAGTATGGATAGAGGTCTTTCTTGGCAACTGGAATAAAATAATAATTGGATCCTTTTACTGACCTCCCAACTCAGATGATACAGTTGCTGAAAGGTTCAAAGAAAACATTAGTCTAATTTCAAACATGTATCTACTCATACAATTATACTTAGTGGTGACTTCAAAGTATCTTTGATATTTCGGTGAAAACACGTTTAAATCTGGTGGTACACATAAAATATCATCCAAAATTGTGCTAAGCGCATTCTCTGATAATTATTTTCAGCAGTTAGTTCACGAGCCCACTTTACCGTCATGAAGACACACTTCACCTCTTAGCAGCAAATAATCCTGAGCTAATAACGAGCATCAAAATGAGTAAAGGGATTAGTGGACACATGGTTGTCATAGTGAGATTGAATTTTGTAACTCCAAAATTTTCCAAAAATAAACAAAAAATATACCTATTCATAAAAGCAGTTACAAACTCACTTGATGCCTTCCTGAGAGAGAATCTCTGCTCCTTCCAAATTAATGATGTAAGTGCAGACCAGATGTGACTTGAATTCAAAAAAATTGTATCGACAGTAATTGAGAGATTTATACCAAATAAATTAAAAAAAAAAGTGTGCTAAATTTAAAGGAAAGCAAAATATCAAAGATTGTCAATCTTTTACGCAAGCTCAAAATTTAGTGTGGACTTCAATGTGAGATACTTACTATAGTTTCCACAATGAAACTTTGACCTAGCAGAAAATCCAAAGAGATTCTGGTCATATGTAAAATACGGTGCAAGAGGCAATCAATGCTTTTTCTGCACAACAGCAGTGGAAATGCCATCAATGACAGTGCTGCCAAAGCAGAGGTACTAAACATAGCCTTCCAAAATTCCTTCACCAAAGAAGACGAATTAAATATTCCAAAATTCTAATCAAGAACAGCTGCCAACATGAGTAACTTAGAAATAGATATCCATGGAGCAGTGAAATAGCTCAAATCACTTAATAAAAGGAAGTCTTCTGGTCCAGACTGTAAACCAATTAGGTTCCTTTCGGAGTATGCTGATGCAATAGCTCCACACTTTACCATCATATACGACTGCTCGCTTAACAAGAGATCCATATCCAAAGACTGGAAAGTTGCACAGGTCACACCAATATTCAAGAAAGTAGTGGGAGTAATCCACTAAATTACAGATCCATATCATTAATGTCCACATGCAGCAGGATTCTGGAACATATATTGTGTTCAAACATTGTGAATTACCTCATAGAGAACAGTCTATTGACACATAGTCAATACAGATTTAGAAAACATTGTTCTTGTGAAACACAACTAGCTCTTTACTCACACCAAGTGTTGAACACTATTGACAAAGTGTTTCAGATTGATTCCATATTTATAGATTTCCAGAAGGCTTTTGACATTGTACCACACAAGTGGTTTATAGTCAAATTGCATGCTTCTGGAATATTGTCTCAGTTAAGTGACTGGATTCATGATTTCCTGCCAGAGTGGTCACAGTTCATAGTAATTGATGGAAAGCCTCCAAGTAAAACAGAAGTGATTTCTGGTATTCTACATGGTAATGTTATTGGGCCTCTGCTATTCCTTATCTACATAAACGAATTAGGAGACAATCTCGGCAGCTGTCTTATGTTGTTTCCAGATGATGCAGTCATTCATCATGCAGTAAAGTCATCAAAAGATCGAAGCAAATTGCAAAGCAATTTAGAAAACATATTTGTATGATGCAAAAATTGGCAATTGACCCTAAATAATGAAAAGTGTGAGGTCATCGACATGAGTTCTAAAAGGAATCAGTTAAACTTCGGTTACATGATAAATCAGTCAAATCTAAAGGCCATATATTCAACTAAATACATAGGAATTACAATTACGAACAACTTAAATTCAAAAGAACATGTAGAAAATGCTGTGGGAAAGTTGAACTAAAGCCTGTGTTTTATTGGCAGGACACTTAGAAGATGCAACAGATCTACTAAAGAGACTGCCTTACAATAAGCTTGTCATCCTCTTTTGGAGCACTGCTGCATGATTCTTACCAGATAGGATTAACAGAAGACATTGAGAAAGTTCAAAGAAGAGCAGCATGTTGTGTATTTTTGAGAAATATGGGAGAGAGTGTCACAGACATAGTACAGGATTTGGGGTTGACATTGTTAAAACAAAGGCTTTTTTTGTTGTAGGGCTTTTTTCGTTGTAGAGGAATCTTTTCACAAAATTTCAATCACCAACTTTCTCCTCTAAATGCGAAAATATTTTTTTGACGCTGACCTACATAGGGAGAAATGATCATCATAATAAAATAAGAGAAATCAAGCTTGCATGGAAAGAGATTGGAATAATAGAGAATTATTGTTTAGGTTGTTTGATGAACCCTCTGGCAGGCACCTCAATTTGCAGAGTATCCACCTAGATATAGATGTAGATGTATGAAACAGCCAGGGTGTGTGCGTCTGTGGATCTTAAGAAAATGGTAATATTTGTGAGAGTGTGGTTTGGATGGAGTAAAAAGTTCTATGGATGTGGGTGGCCCAAGATTTTAAGGGGAACTGCAGGTCAGTTTGAATCACAGAGACGGGATCTTGATGGCAGATGCTGTACATAGAGGTGTCAGAGAGCTGGCATAGAACTACATTTACATACTATGAACAGTCAAGTACGACAGTGGTAGATCGCTTGTCTGGTGGGAGGATAATGATGAAGTCATCAGTTTTCAGGGATTGAAGAGCCTGAAGTTCAGCAGATGACAGATTATGGTCGTGTTGTAGGGATCTGAGGAAGGGTTGTGAAGCAATGCTGAATGTGACAGATTCTTGGAAGGCTTGGAGCGAATGATTCTAAGGTGGTGGTGGGGGATGAAGTTGGGATTGTGGTTGGAGCTGTTCAAGGCAGGGTTCAGTGTCAGGTTTGCTGTTGGAAAGGTTTTTGCTTTGGGTTGCAAAGTGATATTTCCAATTGATATTACATGTGAAGGAAATTAGGTCTTTGCCAAAGCAATGTGGTTAAATGCAGATGTAGGCCTAAAAAGTGAGGCCGTTGGATCATACAGATAATTCAGGCTGAAAGTGCCTTAGATGAGACATTGAGAACACTGTACTGTTGTGACTTGTTCTTGTGACCATAAGTTACATGGATCTGTGAGGCAATGATGAAAGCTGGTTAGCCAAGCTCAGTTAGTAAGAGAGAAGTGGTGGTTGAGGGGGTGGCTGTTTAGGGAGCTGCAGAAGGACAGAAAGGGAAGCACCACTGTTGAGGTAGCTTAGGAGAAGGTTGTATAGCTATTTGAGGTAAAGTCTGTCATGTTGTTGCAGTTTAAAGTTGGCTGGGTGGATGATACCATCCAAGGAAGCATGAGGGGCAGATAACAGCTGGATTTTATAGGAGGAGAGAAGTCTGTTGAAGATGAAATAGTCAGATGAGGCATAGACGTCACAGATTAGCTGGGTAAGTGCAAAAGATTGCTGTATTTGAAACTATAAAAGAAGTTGGTGTAGAGTAGGATTACATCCAGAAACAGGGACCTTCAGTGCTAGGCATTTGGGAGTAACTCCCAGGGACAAACAGGTTTCAAGAAACAAAATGTTGAACTTTGTTTTGATAGTGCAAAGGCATGTTTTAAAAAGAAACAAATGTAATATGTTATGGGATACATCATCACAAGAGAGGAGGGTTTGGAGTGCAGAAAAGAAGCAGCAGGGTTTGGAAAAAGATAGAAAAATGGAAGAAAAGCAAGAAATTTGTATGAAAATTGTGAGAACAGACTAAGTTGAGCAAGAGGTAATGAGTGGGTGAGAATTTCTTGCCAGATAAGTAGCCTATATGGTATGAAAAAATTATGATGGGAAAAAAATCAGTTGGAAAAGTCATGAAACAAGAAAAAAATTAAAAACAGGGCAAACAGAAAGAGGAAGTCATTGGGGAAAAATTAATATACTGTGTTTGGAAAATAAAGTAATGCAGGAGACAATAGTAAAAGTCGATCGTAGAGGTTTGGCAAAAAACAAATACACAAAAAAGTGAAATAATTGCACACAAGCAAGCCCCAAGTGGAAGGTGGGAAAGAAAACCGCTGCCACGTTTGCAAATAAATATGATTGGGAGAAGGCCCTGCAGTGTATTAAACCATAACCAAAGTGCAAATTCTGAAATACCAATGGACCCATGAAAAGATGCAGGGGCAAGATGTTGGTTAATATAGGTGGTACAGATAAATAAACAAATGGACTAGCACATAAGGCTGAAAAAGGATGACAGTTTGAACAAGATAGATGACCATAAAGACTGACAAGGGGATGGCCACACGGGGTAGTACATCAATGAAAATAACCAATTTTTGAAAATATTGTGTAATTGGATAGATAAAAGTTCTACCTACCAAATGACAGCAGGATCAAACCCATGCAAAGATAATGAAATTTGCAAGCTTTAGGGCCCTTCTTCTGGCAGAAGGGTTGAAGTTTAAGGAAGAGGACTTGTGATGTTTAGGAAATGGGAAGATTTCGAAAGTTACCCAGAACTCCAAATCAGGGGAAACATTCTGGATGGAATGAGGAGGAAAGACTGATCGCTGGGCACTGTGCCAGGCAAGATTTGAAAACCTGATAGCTTAAAAGGTGGATTATAGCTTAAAGGTGGATGATATGGATATATGAAAGACAAGAGATTACTGCCAAAACACCATGCATGATTTAATAAAAGCAGAAAGCTAAGTGCATTGCATGTGATAGAGGTGGTAATATTCAGGTCAGAACATTAAAGATATAGAACATTAAAGGAGAGTGAAGAAAGGAATAGTTACAGTGAAGCAGTGCTGAGACCAAAGAAAGTAATGGAAATTAAGGCAGGTGGGTTGCAAGGACCAAGGACATATTGTAACACCAGTTCCCACCTGCAGAGTTCAGAGTTCGTCTTTCTTCACTTGCTTTTAGTTTTTTTGATCCTTCGTAATATGACGGAAAGTCATCGAGTAAAACAGAAGTGATTTCTGGCATCCCCAAGTGCTATATAAATGATTTAGGAGACAATCCAAGCAGCCGTCTTAGGTTGTTTGCAGATGATGCTGTCATTTATCAACTAGTTAAGTGATCAGATGATCAAAACAAATTGTAAAATGATTTAGAAAAGATATCTGTGTGAGGTCATCCACATGAGTGCTAAAGGGAATCCATTAAACTTTGGTTACATGATAAATCAAAGTTGGAAGAAACACATAGAAAATGTGGGGATGACTAACCAAAGACTGCGTTTTATTGGCAGGACACTTAGAAAATCTAACAGATCTGCTGAAGAGACTGCCTATACTATGATTATTTGTCCTCTTTTAGAATACTGCTCTGCGGTTTGGGATCCTTACCAGTTAGGATGAACAGAATACATCGCAAAAGTTCAAAGAAGGACAGCACATTTGATATTATCTTGAAATAGGGGAGAGAATGTCACTGAAATTATACAGGAATTGGGATGGACATTATTAAAACAATGGCATTTTTTGCTGCGGCAGAATCTTCTCATGAAATTTCAAACTCCAGCCTTCACTTCTGAATGTGAAAATATTTTGTTGACACTGAACTACACAGGGAGAAATAATCATAATAAAACAAGGGAAATCAGAGCTCGCACGGAAATATATAGGTGTTCATTTTCTCCAAGTGCTGTACAAGATTGGAATAACAGAGAATTATTGTGAAGATGTTCCATAAAAACACGGGAGAACTGCCGGATATCAGCAACTTCCTGCCACGATATTTCGGCGCAGAGTCTTCTGGCCATCTTCAGGTGAATGCCACTGTACTACTACAGTGTACTACTACAGTGGCATTCACCTGAAGATGGCCAGAAGACTCTGCGCCGAAATATCGTGGCAGGAAGTTGCTGATATCCGGCAGTTCTCCCGTGTTTTTATGGAACAATCAGTACGCCGGGAAAGCTTTAAACATCACATTGTGAAGATGGTTCGACGAACTTTGTGCCAGGCACTTAAATGTGATTTGCAGAATATTCATGTAGATCACATATTACATTTGTTCCTTTTGAAAACATGCTTTTGCACTATTAAAACAAATGTTCAACATTCTGTTTCTTGAAAGCTGCTTGTCCCTGGTAGTTACTCCCAAATGCCTAACACTGAAGGTCGCTGTTTCTGGATTTAATCCTATTCTACACAAGCCTCTTTTATAGTTTCAAATACAGCAGTCTTTTGCACTTACGCAGCTAATATGTGACATATATGCCTTATCTGTCAATTTCCACTCCATCCAACTTCTCTCCTTCTACAAAATCCTGCTGTTGACTGCCCCTTATGTTTCCTTGGATGATGGCATCCACCAAGCCAACTTCAAACTGCATCAGCAAGACAGACTTCACCTCAAGCAGCTATCAAGCCTTCTCCTAAGCTACCTCAACAGTGGTGTTTCCCTTTCTATCCCTCTGCAGCTCCCTAAACAGCCACACCCTCAACCACCACTTCTCTCTTCCAAACCAGCCTTCATCACTGCCTCACAGACCAATAGAACTTATGGTCACAAGAACAAGTCACAACAGTACAGTGATCTCAATCTCTCATCTAAGGTACTGTCTCATCCTGAATTACATCTGTTATCCAAGGGTCTCACTTTCAGGCCTACATCTGCATTTAATCATGCTGCTTTGGTGAAGACCTAATTTCCTTCACATGTAATCCAAATCTCATGCCATTCCTTGACATTGATTTCACCCTCGCTTCTAATCACATTAAGCATACTAACAAACTACAGTATTTACATTTTGACAGTTGCCATCCTTTCCATGCTGGACATTTCTCCCATGCAGCCGTGGCATTAGAGGCTAATATATTTGTTCAGATGCAGACTCTTTATCACAATTCACCACCATTCCCACTTAAGCCTTCGCTGGATGTAATTACCCCACCAGCCCAGTTCAAAAGCAGATTTCCCGGGGCATCACATTGTGTCCTGATATGCTGATTCCTCCAAAAAACCGCTTAGGAGTACACCTCATGTCATTTGTCATGTAGAATTATCCTGGTCTTGAATGTATTGATCAGCTACTTCAAGAAGGCTCAGGGATGCTACTCAAGCTTAAAAGAAAACTCCTTGCAAATTCCAGGTTTGGGGAGGAAGATAGTTAATAGTGAGCAGGTTGGGATGGGAGGAAGAGAGATGGGGGGGGCACAGCCTCTCTTTCCTCTCAGCCAGCTGATATATAGTATCCATAAGCAGTTGTTTAACTGCAGTTTCTAAACACTGATAATTTATCTGTAATAATATTTGTATAGTTAACATGCTTTCGATTATTAAGTATTTCAAAAGGTGTGATTTATAAAACTCACTTAAAATTGAATTTCAGTGCTAAATTAAAAGCTCAGAAGTCTCTGAGATTTTATGAAATTCCTGAAATATTCTGGTTCTTCCAGGTAAACTGTAATTCCTGAGGCTGTGACTTCCTAAAATCGTGCTCTGAAATGAAGTCCATTCTGTTGACATTTTGCCCACCACACCTAGAACAGCTTTGTGTCATGCTGCCAGTCTTCGCAATATCCTTGTCAGATCCTTTGCTCCTTCTGTGCCCACTCCCTTACCCTATGTCTCCTACTCTGGTGCACATCCCTGCTTTAAGACTTGCCCTATGCACCCTACTACTGCCACCTATACCAGTCCTGTATTTGGCAAAACATATACTGTCAAAGGGAGAGTCATCTGTGAAATGACACGCCTTATACCACCCGTTACATAAACACTGTTTGGCCTTTTACATCAGCATGGCTACCACCAAGTTGTCAGGATGACTGGGCATAGGCATAGGGTGTACACTGGCAACACACAATATCCTGTAGCAGAGCATGCTCTGCGACATGACAGACATGATCTCTGTGCCTGTTTCATGACACTTGCCATTTGGATTCTTCCCACAGACTCCAGATTCTCAGAACTCCCAATCCACAGGTGGGAACTGGTGTTACAGCAGGGCCTTGGTTCTTGCCACCCACCTGGCCTTAATTTATGTTAATTTCTTCAGACTCAGCATTTCTTCACAGTAACTATTCTTTTCTTCACCGCTTTGTTTTCTACATCTTTCATTTTCTGACCTGTCTATTCCCCCCGCTCCCTACCTACCCCTCCCCCCTGTCAAATACAATGCAGTATTACCCAGTGCAGTCCCCAATAATCAGTCTTTCCTTCTCATTCTGTCTGGTAAGTCTCCCTGGCTTGGCGTTCTGGGTGACTTTTCTGAATTCTATGTGATTCCTAAACTTCACCAGTCATTTTCATTTCCCCTCTTCCCTCTCCTTCAACTTCCTACCAAAAGGAGCCATTGGCTCTAGAAGTTTACACATCTAAATACCTTTGTATGTGTGTTCTCCTGCTGCCACTTGGCAAGTGGATTTTTTATTCATCCAGTTACATTATATTGTCTTTTCATATAGGATTTTGAGACTTGCTTTTCCAGCAGTTTTATGCAAGATCTCTTGCATTCTTTGTACATCCTACTGGTTTCTGCCTAAAAGAGCAAAGGCATTAGTAAAAGCTAAACATTAGATTTCCGACGTGTTTCCTTTCTCCCCAAAGTGTATTCCACTTATTCTCCCAAGTTCAGATCTCCCCCATAAGTTTTCATTATTTCCTCCACGACGATATTCAAGGGAACTGGGGATAATCAGTCTTCTTGCCTGATCCCTGTCTTTATTTCAAAGGGCCCAAAGATTTCTGTCATGGATTGTTTTATGATTTCCCTCATTTTTCTAAAATTCTGAATTCCTCCAAAATCCTAAGTTAAGTATATCTGTCAGTTTAGTCATATTCTTTTTGAAGTCGCCAAAATTACTACTGGCCTTAGCTCTGTACACCAGGATGCATCTATGTGGAAGCACAGAGAATAATGTAAAGTGAAACTGAGTTCTTCACAGCTATATTTGTTTTCAGCTCGTTGTGAATGTACCAATGATGGCATGATTTCATCTCTTGGAGCTACACCTTCAATTCATGATTATTCTGCTAGACAAACCACTTCAAGGGCATAGTTAATCTGGTGTTTGAAAATGACTGGAGGGAACTTTAGTGTTCAATCAGTTTTTGAAGATGTTGAAGAAACTTTTGAGGCAATGTTTCCTGGAAGTGTGCCTTTTAAGTTTATTCTTTCAGGGTTGATGGCAAGATATTTAGTATTTATGTATTAGCTCAATATTTTAAAAAGCAGTTAGTGGGTGAAATTGGAGGAGCAGATTTGTCTCTTTGTTTTGATGAAACTGTGAATGCACCTACAGAGAATGAGCTTCAAACTGTAATGGTATGATTCCAAACAAATGCTTTTGATATGCTATGACATTTACAGATTTTCATCGTTGGTAAAGCCACATTCACACTGCAAGTTAAATGTGCATTGGATGATGTCCAGCTTTCTCATTTGAAGCTACAGTGATGGGTTGTAATGGATGCGTGGTGATGGGTTATGATGGACCCAATGTTAACAAAAATCGTGAATCGTCTTATTAATGGGTCTCTGGTCCTGTTAGGAAGAAAACACTTGATTGATGATGACACATCTAACATACACATAATCCAAAATCATTCCACAAGGAATTACAAGATTTTGATGAAAATACTTCAGACATGATGTTGTTTCTCTATAATTTTTGATGACCAAAAATTTCACTGGGAAGATTTTGAAAAAATACTATCAGATATGAAACTTCTGGGCCATTGTTTTATGAGACCTATTTCTTCTAGATGGCTTCCACCTAGAGGGACTTTTAGAACAACAGTTAGCTGCTGAAAAATACTTTCTTCAGTTCATATCCTAGCACAAAAGCACCTTGACAAGTTCTTTGGAGTAGAAGAATATTGTTAAACTATTAAAAGACTATCAATGCAGAAATTATGTTTGCATGCGAAACTGCTCATACACGCTCAAGATTCACTGGTTTGTTTGAGAAAATAGATCCTTTAATGCATCTAATCTATAATGAGCTCACAAACCTTGTTAGAACACTCATGAATCGATTTTATGTTAATGCTGCTCCATTGATTCTGGGGGTATTTTGTAATAAGCGTTACTTGACATTGAAAAACATAGTGTTCAACACTAGAGGAAGTGAATGTCTTAAGAAGCTAAGTGCATAAGAAATGTATTATATTTCTATGGAACCTAGGAAATGCTATTTTCACACTAGTACAGTTTGGAAAAGTCATCTTTGGATAGTCCTGTGTTGTGGTATTTTTGTTATTTGCATCCTGCAAAGAGCATGAAGGATGATTAAATAAAAGCAGAGTGAAATATAGCTGCAGTTCCTGTTGAATACAGTGAAGGTGATATAGTTGACGAATGAAAGCTATTTACGTAAGAAGAAAAAAAAATCAGGTAATGACAAGAACCCAGTGGATGTTTACTGGAATGAGTTTTTTGAGAAGTCATATACCTCTCAAGAAAATTATGAAGGCTGCACTTGCACTTTTGCATGGTAGTGCAGTTGTAGAAAGGGGATTCTCATTGTCAGGGGGATGATGAATGAAGACAGTGCAGATATTTGTGAAGCAGCAGTGGATTCTCATTTGACTAGAAGAGATGCTGTGGTAAATGTGTTTGATGGGAAGGCTCAGTTTGTAATTATCACTCAGGAACTTCTTCAATTGGTGTCCACAGATCGTGTCAGATATAAACAGTACCGTGAAGATGAGAAGAGAGTGGCTGAGGAACCAAGAAGAACATAAAAAGAAAAAAATGTTGCAAGCAAGTTTGAAGAGTTTGTTTTAAAAGGAAACAATAAATATTGAATACGGTGAACAGATAGTGAGAAAAATGAAATGCGATGGGAAGAAAAAGAGAAAAGATTGACAGATTTCTGGTTGATGCAAACAACTTTTTAAAAGAAGCAATAAACAGAAAGGGCTTGTTGGGAAGTAGTGTGGCCCAAGCAGTGTTGTAGAGTGCATAGAAAGATAGGGATCAAGAAGTACAGAAAATTAAAGATGGACAAGAGAAAGCAGTTGATAAGCAAAACAATAAACAACATTTTTTCCGAGAAGCAAAAATAAAGTAAGCCTGAAAAAAAGGATGGGGATGGATGACTTTCCACACCTCCATATGGCCAATGTAGAACAGCAGCTTGTCATGGCATGGACTCAACAAGTTGTCAGAAGTCCCCTACATAAATATTATGCTGTGTTACCTCTAAAGCCACCCACAACTGCAAAAGTGTTACTGGTGCAGGATTATTCATGAATTGACCTCTCAAGTATGCCCTGTAAATGTTGGATGGCATTCATGTCAGGCAATCTGGATGGCCAAATGCTTTGCTCGAATATCCAATTCTTGAAACCAATAATGAACAATTGTGGCCTGGTGACACAGCACATTGTCATCTGTAAAAATTCCATCATATTTTGAGAACATGAAGTCCATGAATGGCTTGCAAAAGGTCTCCAAGTAGCTGAACATAACCATTTCTAGTCAATGATCAGTTCTGTTGGAGCAGAGGACCCAGTCCATTCGATGTAAACACAGACAGCCCACACTGTTATGAAGCCACCACCAGCTTGCACAGTGCCTTGTTAACAACCTTCATGGGGTCTGTGCCACACTCAAAACCTACCATCAGCTCTTACCAACTGAAATTGGCACTCATCTGATCAGGCCATGGTTTTCCAATCATCAAGGGTCCAACCAATATGGTCACAAGCCCAGGAAAGGCACTGCAGATAATGTTGTGCTGTTAGCAAAGGCACTGGTGTCTGTCGTCTGCTGACATAGCCCATTACGCCAAATTTCGCCACATTGTTCTAACAGATGCAGTCATCCTACATCCCAAATTGATTTTTGTGGTTATCTCACCCAGTGTTGCTTGTCTGTTAGCACTGAGAACTCTACACAAAACGCTGCTGCTCTCGGTTGTTAATTGAATGCCACTGCCCACTGCGTTGTCTGTGGTGAGAAGTAATGCCCGAAATTTAGTATTGTCAGCACATTCATGACACTGTGGATCTTGAAATATTGAATTCCCTAATAATTTCAAAATGGAATGTCCCATGCATCTAGCTCCAGCTACTATTCGGTGTTCAAAGTCTGTTAATTCCTGTTGTGTGGCCATAATCAAGTGTGAAACCTTTTCACATGAATCGACTAAGCACAAATGACAACTCCATCAACACACTATCCTTTTATACCTTGTGTACACTTTACTAATGCCGTCTGTGTATGTTCATATCGCTATCCCATGACTTCTGTCACCTCAGTGTAAAGTTCAATGATTTTCCCGGTTACTTTTTGTTATTCTTATAAGTAGTTTTGTAATATTTTGTATGTTGATTAGAATTAAAACAATAAATGTATTTGAGTTGGCTTGCTATGAGGATATTGGAAGCCAGATTAAAAGAAATGCTTGTGACCTTTCTTTCCTAATGAGAAATTTGAGTCAGCATTCAGTCCATTTTTTTCATGTCCATAACACTAATTTGTAATCAAAATGGTCAGTAATTTTAGTCTTAGATTTGGTTTCCACCCCTGAACTTGCAAATATACTGTCTAGCATTTGCAAATGACTTTGCTGTTTTTTCACACTCGATGGAAACAGTCACTAGACAGACAGAATTGTTGAAAGAGGAAGCTGAAAAAGTAGGTTTACAAATCTCCTTTAATAAAACCAATTTCATGACAGATTTTAAGGAAACCCCCAAAGATAATGAAAACTAAATATGGCTAAATTGAGAGAACTAAAAAGTTTAAGTATGTAGGAAATGTAATTGAACAACACATTTTGGAGAAAGAAGCTATTAAAACAAGATGAAAACAATGTACCACCTCACTAAGGACATTTGTAATAGGAAAGGAGATACAGATAGCAATGAAAAAAGAAAGAAATACATTCAATCTAGCATTAAATGATAACGTGGCAGAAATAAGATTAATCTAAAAAGAAAAGAAATAAGGAACTGGTGAAAAAATAAGTATAACTGAGAATTTTTTTTTTAATCATACGGCTAGGCCCCCCTTTGGGCAGACCATTTGCCGGGTGCCAGTCTTTCAATATGACACCACTTTGGCAACCTGCAGTCGATGAGGATGATAGGATGATGATGAGGACAGCACAACACCCAGTCCATGGGTGGAGAAAATTCCCCGACCCAGCTGGGAATTGAACCCGTCATGCTAACCATTCAGCTACCGGGGGCGGACTAACAAAGAATGAAACGTGGGAAAAACAATGTGCTAGTACAAATAGTTTGCTACATATTGGGGGCGCATAAGAAGAATGGTCAGAATTTACAGGGCTCTGTGAATAGGCAATTTCTAAGCAAATTTCCAACTAATGATACCAAAAACTGGGAAGAATAAGTCAGAACATTATTAAATAACAATAGAGAAGAATATTCAGAGCAAGAAAACAAAATGCTTAAACTAATATGCAGAAAAAAACACAGCAGATCATGTGAATCAGATGGTGTCAGTGTGGAGATTTTGAAATATGGTGATGGCAAAGTTGTGATACTAATGAGATGATTATTTTAAAAAATGGAAAGAAAAGGAAAACATGATGATGTAAGACCTAAATTAACCAATGAACCTGTGTTGCTATGTTGTATTACTACCATATTTAAGAAAGAGGATCACAAAATTTGCTCAAATCATCAAGAAATTTGTCTGACATACTCATTAATGAAAATTTTTATGGAAGTAATAAAAAACAAAATGGAAGCTAATTTTAGAACCCAATAAGAACAATGTGGTTTCACAGCTGATAGGGTATGTATAGACCATGTTTTGACATTATGATTAATTTTTGAAAACTACAGAGAAAAATAAAAAAAAATGTTTTGCTACCTGAGAACTATTTTAGAAAAAGGGGGATGACCAGATATTGAAATAAATAAAAGAATTAGTAATGGACAGAAGGTCGTTGGGATCCTCAACTAATTGTTATGAAGCAGGAATGTGATGATCAGAACCAAAAAAATCTGATTCAAGTCAGTATTATTGAGTCTTGTGTGGAGTAAAGACCTGAACAATTAATCAGAAGCCTGTTAATAAGCTGAAAGTATTAGAGATGATTTTTTTGAGATCAGAATGAATATCAAGAAAAAACAATTAAGGTACTTTGAAGTGTTAAAGAAATTGGAAGTGGAAAGAGGAATATGTGATGTGTTGGATAAAAGGAAATTGTAGTGGTACGGACATGCAAGAAAAATGGAGGAAACAAGAATACCAAAACCTATAATCGAATGGGAAACTGAAGAAGTGAGCAGAACAACCCATGACTATTTGACTCCAAAATCCACAGTTGGTAATAAGAAGACTCTGTGCACAAGAAGAGGCTATTCAAGACCACAGTACATGGAGGAACACTGAAGAGACACTGTTGAATACTTGCAAGCTGATACATTAAATTTTCAGAGATATTGTTATGTTGTGAAAACAATCTCTTAAATGAGGAAATTTCAGTAAAAATAAGTAAAATCTTTCTAAGCATCCTATAAGTTTCTGCTTAGTTCAAAAAATGAATTGGAATCACACATAGTTGATAGGGAAAAATAATAAAATTTCAGTAGCAATGCCAAATGTGTATATAACCATGGAAAGTATGAAGATAGGGAGAATACTTGTGTTTCAATAAAAATGGTTAATGCTGGAGACAAAGTGATACAAAAGGAACTTGCAAAATTATTTTCACTGAATATTTGCAAAGAAAACCAATTGTCCAAAACTGGAACAATGCTATAATTATTCAGCTAGGTCCATAAATAAATTTGTGATAAACATTATGATGTAAAACAAACTGTCCGTTTATCTGCATATTATCCAGGAACCACTCTGCATTCAAGAGAAGATTTAAGTTTTGTCATTGGCATAACCTCCCTTTCAGATATCCCAGCTGTTTTCCTTCTGTCACATTGTCACCACTATCCATGATTTTCCCATTCCTAACTATTGCAGTTTTCTTCCTTCTATCAGATCTGCTAACTTTACTGTATTATTTTTCACTCTTCCTCTGCCCAGTCAGTTTTCTTCTCCATGTGTGATTCCATCTGTACTCGTGGCATATGTTTCTGTTATACACTGCCTGACAAAAAAATGAAGTAGCCAGAAGACAAGGTCAGATGTCAATGTCATTTTGTACACATACTCACCATTGGTGGGTTATTTAGAGTATAAGAGTTGCAATTCTATGTGATTGGTATGACAGCCTCCAAAGTGCATTAGTGTTGTTATCTGTTAAGGTATATGAAGGGTGTAAAACAGTCTCAGATGCTGAGTGATCTCTGTGAAGGACATGGAGGTGCCACATACTTAACTGAAACAACTATATTAGCACCTGACAAGGTTTGAAAGGGCTTCATTGTGGGTCTGCATTTGCCCGGCTGGTCGAATCGTGTGATATCAGGATTTTTTGGGCATTCGGATGTGACAGTGACTCAGCGTTGAACTTCAAGTCAACATGAGTACAGGCACACCTGACGTCTAGGTTCCATTTGACTATTTCCGACCAGCACAAGGGAGGTTCACTGTATTGCACACCAAACAAGTCATGACCCCTTCACATCTCCACCTGCCAATCCAAAAACATAACATTCTGTGTCATTCCACACCATTAGTCAGAGACTAGCAGCAGAAGGAGTCGGGAATTACCATCCCATGCATAGGCTGCTGTTAACACCACAACACAAACAGCTGCTTGTGGATTGGTGCCATGACCAGGAAGCATGGATTGCTGATGAGTGGCATCACTTTGTGTGCAGTGATGAAGCACTTGGTTCCATACTTGGCAGCGACCTGGAGAGAAATCCAATTTTTTTTCAGTGCTTTGGAGAGTCACAGTGCTGTTACTCCTGGTACCATAGTGTAGGAAGTCATTGTGTATGATTTCGGGTCATGGCTGGTAAGGACTGAGGAAGTCATTGCGTGTGACTTCAGGTCATGGCTGGTAATGACTGAGGGAACTCTGATCACACAACTGTACATCATGGACATTCCGAGTCCTCACGTGTTACCTCTTACATGACAGTATTGTGGTGCCGTTTTTCAATAGGACAACATTCACCCACACATAGCATGTTTCTATGAACTGTGTGCCGGATTTTGAGCTACTCCCATGGCCAGCAAGGTTTTCAGACCTGTCCCTGTCAGAAGACGTGTTAGATGTCAACTCAGCTTAGATATAAACTCTGTCCAGGTGCCATTTGAAATATGCTCACTATTTTTATTTACTTAAATTTGGCATATTTCGTGACAGTACCTTTTCCAAGTAATGTTTACAAGACGATATTTGTCTTGGCTTCAGTCGTCTAGTGGAAGTATGATTCCACAATGCAGTTTTGTATAACAGCGACCTGCACATTGTTCTACCGTCAACACACACCAAGTGTTCACTGCCAACTGACTACAGTCAAAGACGACTCCAGCGTCAGAGACATTTTACACAACACACAAGCTTCCACTTGTAATCAGTCTCTTTGATATTCTTCGTCACATCTACTAATAGTAATCAATATGCTGTCACTCTCAAAAATATAAGTAACTTAGCATAAAATAAGGCAAATTACAATTTTAAAAAATTCTGACAAAAATATAAGAAAACATTTACAATTTGGTATCGACAAATCCAGAAGAAAATAACACATCTCCCAGATCCATTACAACTGCTCCCCAGGGCTTTTGTTGTTATGAACATATACAACAAAATCCCGACCACACTCAGTAATGGATCTGTATTACACAATTAGTACATTAATGATGAAGTCTGATAACCTCTTCCAAATTTGGACTCTTTGAATCTGTGGACTTGTTACTGGCTGTTGTTGCAATGATCCTTCCCCATCAATCTCATACACAAAAAATTCAAGTAAAGAAATTATTTAACATGTCAAATATACATGGCATAAAACATACATGAGAAATATTCTAAAATACAGCATACAGATTGAAAATAATAGTAAGGTAAAACTCATTTGCTAGAATAAGATGTCTACAACCACTTCTTTGGTCACACTGTGCCAACTGGTTCTCATAATTAAATTTTTTGTTCCCCATATTAATGTTAATTTCATTTTGCTTACATATTGTACAATAAAAAATGATACTGGACTTATATAGTGTAGTGTTTTTTTATATATATTTGCCCTTTATATATTTTTACTTCTCATTTTTTTTAATTTTATATTTTTTTACTCCGTGTTTTTTTTATTTTGTATACATTTTTTTACTTATGATTTTCTTTTTGAATTTTATATATTTTTTTACTCATGTTTTTTTTATTTTGTATATTTTTTTGCTTATGATTTTCTTTTTGAATTTTATATATATATTTTTTCTTATGCTTTTCTTCCTTTTAGTACAGCTAAAGATACATCAGTATTATCTAAATTTTTTACAATTATTTATGTACACTTGCCTCTCTACTACAATATTACTACAAGCCACATTCTTGTGAAGAGTACTTTCGCTCCCCACAACATTAGTATAAAGAACAATAAATTGCTCATATATCATGAGGCTTTATCTAAAATTGGTATTGAAACTTATACCTTTGCATGCATGTCCTCACATGCATGCCTTCACCCACAGGGAAGACTTAGCTTCCAAAAATAGAAAAATTCAGAAATGCTCACAATGGAGATTTTTTTTGTAAAAAGAAAGTAAAAATAAATCTTTCTCTCATTTTTTGTTACAACAGTGTTTTTTCATCAGTTTCAATTAACATGTGACTTCAAATTATTAATTTATACATGCAAATATACATACTTGGTTGTACAGGTAGTTTTGTTCTAACAAGCGTATTCCAGTGGAGGACTTTTGTTTGAGATGAAAATAGGTTATTTAAATTTTTGAAATTATGATTTCTGTTTATACATTTTCAAAGTGACAACATTCCTGAGACGAAATAATTTCTTTGACTTAGGGTACACCAAACGATAAGAATTAGGGTGTGGATTTTCTATGACTTCAAAAAGCCCAATATAGATATCAAAGATTTTTTTTTTATTTCTGAAGTTAATATTTTTTATTTTTCATGAGATTTTACCAGAACAAGATCCCCAATTTTGAAAGTGGTCAATTTTACCCTATTGTTATGTCTTTTATTCCTCTTTTCCCCTTGTTTCCTCATAGTTTCCCTGACAATATCTTCTCTCTCTTGCATAGTTAAAGGTGTACATTTAGGAAATTCAATAAGTTCTGATATAAGATTTGGAGGTCTGATATTAAACATAATCTCATGCGGTGAAAATCCTGTGGAACTATGTTGTAGGCTATTCATAATATCTTAAAAATTTTGAATGTGCTCAAACCAGGTTGGATTATTGTGGCTACAGTAGGTTCTGCAAAGTCTCCCAATTTCCCTCATATATCTTTCTGCAGGATTGGTGGATGGACAATAAACAGATATAAGTATATGCTTCAATTTTGATCTTTCAATAAACTTTTTCCAAATTTTAGAGGTGAACTGTGAACCATTATCTGATAATATAGCTTTTGGTTTACCCACCTGTGTGAAATAATCTCTTTCAATTTTTATTATAATTTCATGGCTAGTAGCTTTTTTCACTGGATATAGTGTAATTAATTTTGAAAAAAACATCTACCATAACAAATATGTAACAGTGACCACCTTTACTCTTTGGTAGCATTCCATATAAGTCCACAGCGATAAGAGCTAAAGGTTTTTCCGGAATAATGTTTTGCATCTCTCCACCACGTCTTTGATTACTCACTTTAACTCTCTGACATTTGTCATAGGTTGCCAATTCTTTTCTTACCTTCTTTCCAATATTGTAAAAATAAATGTTTTCTTGTATCTTTTGAATGCACTTTTGTATCCCACAATGACCAAAACATTCATGTATGTAAATGATCAGCTTTTCAGCATCTGCCTCTGGCCAACACAGTTTCCAATTATCAGAATTTACATCTGTTCTCCGAAATAAAATCCCCTTATGTAATTTGTAAAATTTATCAAGTTTCTCATACCCCTTCTTGCCTAAATATTCTTTGATTAATTTCCAACTTTGATCTAAATTTCGATTTTTCCTAACTTGGTTACACATAGCTCTAATTGTTTTCTCATTTTGCACCTCTTTCAAGTATCTAATTTTAAATTGCTTGTCCTCCTCTTGTTCAAAAATCTCCTTTTCTCCCCCAATTGGTAACCTTGAAAGTGAATCAGCTACTACATTCTCAGAACCTTTTATGTGCTTGATTTCAAAGTCAAACTGTTGCAGAAACATTGCCCATCTGGTCAATCTACTGTGGTATAATTTGCACTCTTGTAAGTAACTCAAAGCTTTGTGATCCGAAAATACTATGGTTTTATGTCCAATAAGGTAAATTCTAAATTTTGTAAAAGCCCAATGAATTGTCAAAAGTTCCTTCTCTGTGACTGTATAATTTTTCTCATGCTTGAGCAACATTCTGCTTGCAAATGCTATGGTACAATGTATCTTAACTCCATTCTCTACTCTTTCTTGAAATAACTCTGCTACAAGCCCATAATTACTGCTATCAGTGTTCAAACAAAATGGTAAATTAAAATCAGGTCTGTGTAATAAGTGTTGCTTTCTCAACTCTTGCTTCATTTTATCAAACTCTTCCTGACAACTTTTATCCCAAACCCAAACAGTGTTTTTATTAAGTGACTGACTTAAACATGGTGCATTGAGACTCTGATCACTTATATGTTTTCGGTAATAACCGCATAACCCAAAGAATGACTTTAATTGTTTTTTAGTCTTAGGAATAGGAATTTCAGAAATTGCTTTAATTTTTTCTGGATCTGCCAAAATTCGCTTGTCTGTGACAACATGACCCAAAAATTTTAATTCAGAAACTGCAAATTTACATTTCTCTAATTTCAATGTCATCCCCTCTTTTCTAAGTTTTTCACAAACTGACTTCAAAATTGAAAAATGTTCCTCCCAATTTTGCCCTGTAACCAAAATGTCATCTACATAAATTATCAGTTTAGATGCAAGTTCTTACCCCAGTACATGATCCAAAGCTCTTATAAATTCAGAAACAGAAGAATTTAACTCAAATGGCACAACACAATATTGGTAACTCTTACCATTGTATAAGAAAGCAGTATATTTTCTAGAATTAACCGAAAGTGGTACCTGATGAAAACCCGAAGTTAGATCCAAACTTGACATATATTTTATATCTGTAAATTTATAGAGTAACTCATCAATATTTTCGGGATGGTCTGTCTGTCTGAACAAAATTTTGTTTAAGTGTCTAGAGTCCAAAACCAATCTTACTCCACCATCTTTTTTCAAAACAACTACTAGAGCATTATTATATGCACTGATACTCCTTTCTATTATATTACACCCTTCTATCTTTTTCAGCTCTTTCTCAACAGCAGGTCTTTTTGATATTGCAATACTGTATGGTTTTATGAAAAATGGTTCATGAGGTTTTACCTGAAGCTCACACAGATAACCCTTTACCCTACCAGGTATGTCACTGAAAACATCACTGTATTCCCACAGCAGATTTTCTAACTGTTGTTTTTGCTCCCCAGATAAATTTTGTGTTTCTGAAATTTTCAAGTTTACTAAATTCCCAAATTCAACTTCATCAGTATCAAATCTATGAATTTCAATATTCTCCAAGCTATTTTCTTTTAGTAAATTGATACTGTCAAAATTTCCATTATTCTGATCACCAAGTATGTTCACAAAATTTGTCTGAATGTATTCCCTTTCACTAGTTTCTATCAAAAGTTTTCTTCCAACCCAATCAAATGCTATATTTACTTTCACTATCCAATTCATACCCAAAAGAAAATCCTCATTAAATTCCTGAATTACAAAACATCCATGTGTGAACAACTTGGCTTCAATTAAAAGTGTCACTAAAGCCTGGCTTTTTACCAATTTACTGCTCTTCCCAGTAGCACCATTTATCTTTACTCCAACAACTGGCATTTCAACATAATCTTTACCCACTTTCAGTTTCTTGCTTAACCTTTCAGATATTCCCAAGATCTCACTTCCTGTATCAATTAAACATTTGCCAATCCATGACCCAATTTGAACTTTTATATAAGGACTGCAAAATTGATCACTTTTCTCAGAACTTGTATCCTCATGTAATAAATCACTTTCAATTTCCCCAAACCTATACTTATCAGAATCATATGGTATACCATTATATGTATTATTTGTCACAGTTATAAAATTTGCAAAAGATACAAAATTGTCATTAGTACTCTCTATTATCTCAAATAGCCAAGAATTTTTATCAAAATCACATTGTATACTATTGAAGTACTTATCCTTCAGCTTTTCAAAAATAAAATATCTCATCTTTTTCCTCCACTCAGGACATATAGTTTCACATACATTAATAAGCATCTTTCTAAAGTTCGTGTCAAAAGAAATAGTTTCACTGTTCAGCCATAGATTTATAAGAAATGTGTTTGTGTCATTAGTATCTGTAAAAGTTTTACTTAGGCTAGAAGTTATACATGTGTCATCATTATTTGTGTAGTCAGATTCTTTACCAACAACATCAAAATTCACACTTTCACATACACCCTGCTTGTGAGCCTTATTCATCCTGGTAACATCCCTGGGAATATCTATAATATTCTCACTATTTAATCCATTTTCAACCATGTGTATACTCAACTCCATATTTAAACTAATGTAACACCTTTCCTCAACATTATCATCAATACCATTACCATAATTATCAACTTTATCATCAACATCATTATCATTATACATATTCAGCTCATACACATTCAAATTATCCCCCAAAATATTATTTCCCTTTTCTAAAGTTACCAGATCCCTTTCACCAATACATTCATTCTCACAGCATGCATTCTCTCTTTCATTCACACATGCCTCTGAACTACTACAAATTACATCATTTGACAAAGTGTTGTTCTTTTCTGCCCAAGTGTAAAACTCTGTCAAATTAAATGAATCACAATTACTTTTATCTACTGTATGTTCTTGTGTACTGAAAATTTTATCTTTATCAATATCATCATTATTTTCCTCTTGAAATTTCTTCAATAAGCAACAACTAATAACCTCATGTGATAGCTTAGGTTTGGAACTGTCATGTTTGAGTTTATGATAGTCACATCCATTGGTCCTTTCATCAAGCTCACCTTCTGCCTCAACCTTGCGGACCTTCAAGGGGGCGTCTACTCATTTTTTATTTCCTGAATTACAACTGGTTCCTGTTTGAACAGCTGATTGTGGTTCTGCCAATGTCTCTGATCAACATTTCTGTTCCCATTCCTATGCCAAACATTACCTGGTTGTTGGTAGTTTCTGCTGTACTGATCTCTAGCAAAATTTCAGTGATTTTCATCCCTAAAGTGTTCTCTATTTTGTTGATTATTTCTGCGAAAATGTTGTTCTTGTTTTGGATGAAAATTATGGTCCTTCTTTTGAAAATTGTTATATCCCTCTGAATTTTGACTGACACCATGATAATTGTTTTGTTCCCTTTTTTGAAAGTTATCATTTCCCCAATTTTGACCACTACCTTTCTGAGTAAACCCACTGTGTGTTCTTGTTGTTACCTTATCCAACTTTTCAATATATTTGAGAAACTGCTCAGCATTACTATCAAGACAATGAACTAAACTCAACTGCATTGCTGATGGCAATCTTCTCTTTAAGGTATCAATTTTGATCAAGTCATCCAAAGGTTTTGTTAAATGAATAAGTTTTTGAAGTTCACTTTTGCAAATTGTTTCATGCTCCCATCTGATTCTCTATAGTTTTTCCCATTCAAAAATTCACTTTTGATTCTAGTTTGTTTAAGATCGTCCCAAAAATTTTCCAGAAATGTTGATTTAAATTCTGAAAAGGTCATCCCCACAGTTACAATCTGGTTTGCCCAAGTCAAAGCTTCCCCTTCCAAGAATTTTTTCACAAATTTAATTTTCATATCATCTGGCGAGTGTGGTAAAAAACAATCCTTACAATACTGTATAAAATCAATGGGGTGTAAGGGTCCATCTACTGAAAAGTGCTTCACTGGAATATTAGATACAAGATTGCATGTGTTGACATTGTGATTTTTGCTTTGAAATTCAATGTCAAAACTTTCAATTTTGTCACTGAGTTCTTTGACAGATTTTTTGTTTTCTAAATCATTACATTCTACTTTTTTTCCTAGAGTAACCAAACGATTGTCAGTTTTTTGTTCTACATTTTTTACTAGAACTTTTGTGTTCTCATCCAAATTTTTAATTTCCCCTTTTATCTCATTAAAATCAATTAAATTTCTTTCCCTATCTGCCAGTAACTCATTTTTTACAGTATTAATTTCATCGCTCAGTTTGGCATCAATTTCATTTACTTTTGCTTCCACAGATTCAATTTTTTCCTCAACCCTGCCAACTCTGATCGAAAGATCACCCACTTGGGTATTGACTGCTTGGACTTGCAACAAAATGTTATCAATTTTTTCATCCCAGAAAGTCTTATTGTCGTCAACTGATTGATTTCTTTCGTGAAATTTACAAGAAAACTTTTTAAATCAAATTGTTTGTTTCTTTCTGTTTCATTTGACCTGTCCTGATTTTCGAAGTCTATTAAATTACTATTTTCTACTTTAGGCACAATACTCTCGAAAATCTCATAAGTCATTGTGAAGAAAAAAAAATTACACACACACACACACACACACACACACACACACACACACACACACACACACACACATCACTCACATGCACACACCTGTCTCCCTACGTTATGCTCAGTTAACTTCCAGCGCTTTCATGGCCCACATTGAGTGAACTGGGGTGAGGTGGGGGTGGACGATGCAAGGTGGGGTGGGTTGAGGAATGGAGAGAGGCAGGGATGGGGTTGGGGGGGGGGGGGGGGAGAAGCATCTAAGGGCTCACGGGAGAGTGGGGAGCCATCTGTGGGCTAGCTAGAGGTGCAGGTAGAGGGGGCAGGTGGCAGACGGCTTGAATTCACTGGCTAGGGCAAGATGTAGCAACACACAACTAGCTGACATAAATTGGATGCGGTTACTTTGGCAGGGGATGATCCGTGTACACACGCACACACAAAATTGGGTGGGGGGACAGTGAGTTACCTTGGGTTTAGGGCATGGAGATTACAGGAGTGAAGGACATGCTGTAAGGATAGCTCCCATCTGCATCTCAGAGAAGCTGGTGGTGGGAGGATCCAGATTGTCCAGGTTGTGAAGTAGCCATTGAAATTGTACATGTTGCGCTCTGCTGCATGTTGTTCCACTGGGTGCTCCACCTTGTTTTTGGCAACGCTTTGATGGTGGCCGTTCATCCTAGTCGACACTGGTTGGTTGTCATACCAATGTAAATTGTTGGACAGTGGTTGCAGCAGAGCTGATATATAACATGGCTGCCTTCATAGGTGGCCGGGTCTCTGATGGGGCAGCATAAGCCTGTGACGAGACTGGAGTAGGTCTTGCATCTGTGTATTCCACAAGGTATGATCCCTGTGGCTGTGGATCAGGGGAGGGAATTCTCATCACTGCAGATGCATCTGCCACAGATGTTCAGGCTGTATGGAAGGGATTTTTTGGTGTGGAAGGGGTGGTGGCTGTCAAAGTGCGGGAACTGTTGGTGATTGATGTGTTTGATGTGGGTGGAGCTGAGGTGTGGATGGAGCCACCTGAGAGGAGTAGACTGACATCTAGGAAGGTTGCACAAAGGGTGGAGGAGGACCAGGTGAAGTGGAAGGGACAGAAGGTGTTGAGATTGTGGAGGAATGAAGATAAGGTGTCCTGGACTTGGGTCCAGACCCCCGATTTGTAAGCTGTTGAATAATTAGATACTGAGTCAAAGAGGACTAATTCTCTGATTGTAAACCTGGATGATGAAGCCATTGAATTAAATTTGGGAAATGACAGTGTAAGGAACATTCATTTGGAGACCACACGAGACAGAACTGAACAAAGTTTTAGAGAAAACATATTAGTTCATAATAAAAGAAGATAAATACGAGTAAATAATAACAGACATTCTAAAGAATTTACTGAACTAAATTCAGTTCACAAATGTTTATGATGATCTGTAATGAGACATTGTATATTAGACAATAAAGAACAGCCAAAGTTTAAAGAGAAAACTACCGGAACTTACATATGGTAGCCAGTGTATGTCATCAGAAGTGTGTGGGATTGCAGGATTAGTCAAAAGTGTATCATCTGAGAAATGTTACAAAATTTCCTGTGAGCTTTTCATAATTGCCTCAGCCAAATTAGAAATCAGTAACAAATTGCGAGAACAAATATATAGTGTCTGACAGAAAAATGTATACACACTTTAAGGAATGAAAAGTGTTACTTATGTGTTTATTTTACATTTAATAATTTATCACACATGTTGTACAACCTTCAGTTTAGCACATGGTTACTTTAAATGCTAAAAATGTTCACCGTTGGCAGCTATACATGTAACAGAACGACGAGCGGTCAACACAACTATGTCATTAAATGTTACAGTGGAGATTGCGGCACATGTCACTGTAATCTCCTGGCGAAGTTCCTCCAGTGTGCATGGCTTATGTCAATAGACGTTATCTTTCACAATTCCCAAGTAAAAGTCTATAGGTGTTAGATCTGGCGACCGTGGAGGGAACTCAATTGACCGTCTTTGTCCAATCCAATGCCCTGGAAAATTGTCATCCAGAAAAGCTCGTACTTCTAGGTGGTAGTGTGGTGGCACCCCAACCTGTTGGTAGAAGACCTGTCCATCAGCCCCATAAAGCACACATATACGTGGCAAAATTGATGTGCGTAACATTTTCAGTACACTTCTCCAGTGACACTAGCATCAAAGAAAAAGGGTCCTACTAAGCCCCTAGAGCCTAGATGATAGTCCACACTACACATGAACCCCCGAAAGATTGACCATTTTATCCGCATAAACATGCGGATTTTCCGGTGCCAAGTACACACTTTTATGCCGATTCACGGTTCCATTAAGTTTAAATTGTGTCTCATCACTCCACACTACCTTCATCACAAATTGTTCATTATCAGTTACTATTTGCTGGTACCATTCGCAAAATTGCATTTGGCGATCAGGATCATCGTCATTAATCACATGCAGTAATTGTGGAATGCAAACTTTCCACTTTGCAGCTTTGAGAATTCTTCGTACACTTGTATTGCTAACCCCCTCTGCACATGCACATTGCATAGCAGACTTCTGTGGAGAATTAACAAATGTTTCCAACACGAGAGCTGATGAAGCAGTACTTGTAGCTGTACGCTGTCTTCCTGGCCTTCCTTTGTGATTATCACAAATCATTCCATGCAATTCAAACTTGTCAGTGGTGTGTTTAGTCCTTAGGTGGGTTGGTGGTTCTGGTTCAAAACCCCACCTCCACTGATGTTGCACTTCAACTTGAAAAACCACTTGACAATACATTTTCATTGCTCGAATGTCAAGCGTGCTCCAGCCATCTTGTTTTCTCAATACCAAGATGAAAGAACTAACATCTGTTGAGCCAAAGACCATATTACAATGCACTCATAACTAAAATCGAATGACAATATTGATATCTTGATAGAGCCTGACAAAGAATGTATACACTTTTCTGGCAGATTCTGTATTCCAGAAATATTCTCAGATGAAATGGCTATACCTGTGTACACAACTGACAATAAAAAGTAACTGTAAGAGTTGCATCCCAGTTTGCTTCATTAGTATAAGGCAGGTGCCAGAAATAATTGGATTTCATAACAAATGAGAATGCACTGTGCTTTCATTTCAATGTACACCCAATTTCTGCTGCCGTCCACAGTTGAAACATTCTGATAAATTAGATCTTCTCTCTCCTTTTGCTATCTGACAGCTAGGAAAAAAGTAGTTATGAACCAATAACTACAGTATGCAATGAGCAAATCTCTCATGCATATATCAATAAATCATTGGATGTATTCTGATTTGTTATTTGTCCAGACAGTGAAATTAGCTGCACAAAGCAACTATCAGTTTATGAAATTATTACATTCAGAATGAATACTTTCAATTTTAGTAGCATTCACTCTTTAATTCATCATTTAAAATTCTATCTTTCTGAATCAAGTAACATTAGTTGTATTTTCAAATATGTAAATAAATGATTAGTGTGGAAGTAGATGTAGATGTAGATGAGGAAGTAAGTATTATGATATAAGAAGACCAGTTCTTTAATTTAGATCCAGACCAAAAGCATCCATTTAAATGAAAAACTATGTGTGCCTCATAGTTGATTGAGCCATGCAAAGTCAAAATACTATCTCACTAACATCCATCAGCTCTTCAGAATTCTAACTTCCTCACAACATATGAGTGAAAATTAGTTTTCTACTGTGTACTAGTGAGGTATTTCACTATTCCACTGTTATTTGAACATGATCATGTTGACAGTTTGACTGGGCTCCAGTTAGCAACTGGAGCAATAACTAATAAATTAATGCTTGTAAAAAATTATAACATATGCAGCCATCACTTCCAGTAGGTATAACAACAAAAACAATCAATTTTTGACAAAATAATGTAATTGGATAGATCAAAAATCTACTCAACAAGCAGCGGCAGAACACACACACACACACACACACACACACACATACACACACACATAAAAGAAGGTTATAATTAGGCAATCTTGCAGAGCCACTGACACCTTCTTCAGGCAGAAGGGTTGAAGGGGAAGGAAGAGGGATGAAGGAAAAGGACTCGAGAGGTCCAGGAAAAGGGGAAGCTTTTGGGAAAGTTTACCCCGAACCATGGGTCAGGGGAGACTTACCACAAGGGATGAGAAGGAAATGGTGACTTTCCCAAGCTTAGAAAGCTTGCCTAATTATAACTTGCTTTTATATGTGTGTTCTGCTGCCACTTGGTGAGGAGATTTTTTATCTATCCCATTCAATTACTTCCAGTAGTTAGTTTAATGAGAGCAATGTTGTCTGCTTGTTTCCCATTGCTTCTTTCTTCTCCCTGGTTCGAGAGATTATTTGATGTTTGTTAAGTGAACTGAGGCATATGTGACTTTTTGGTAATCCATTAGACATTTAATTCCAACTGTATGCCCAATAACCAATAGGGGGATCAATTATCCCCCACTTGGTCTAGTTAGATGGAATAATTCAGTTTTGTTTGGTAAGTCAAATCATCTTTGTTTTTAGATGATTTGACTGGCACGTCGATACACACGCAAATAAACACAAACATACACACAAAATTCTAGCTTTTGCAACCAACGGTTGCCTCGTCAGGAAAGAGGGAAGGAGAGGGAAAGACGAAAGGATTTGGGTTTTAAGGGAGAGGGTAAGGAGTCATTCCAATCCCGGGAGCGGAAAGACTTATCTTAGGGGGAAAAAAGGACGGGTCTGTATATGTGTGGATGGATATGTGTGTGTGTGCGAGTGTGGACCCGTCCTTTTTTCCCCCTAAGGTAAGTCTTTCCGCTCCCGGGACTGGAATGACTCCTTACCCTCTCCCTTAAAACCCACATCCTTTCGTCTTTCCCTCTCCTTCCCTCTTTCCTGATGAGGCAACAGTTTGTTGCGAAAGCTTGAATTTTGTGTGTATGTTTGTGTTCGTTTGTGTGTCTGTCGACCTGCCAGCACTTTCATTTGGTAAGTCACATCATCTTTGTTTTTAGATATATTTTTCCTTCGTGGAATGTTTCCTTCTATTATAACTATATATATATATATATATATATATATATATATATATATATATATATATATGAGCTAATGATATGTAGTTGTGACTGTGACTGCTGATCTCTCCTCCCCCTCACTGTACTCTCTCAAAATATTGATGGATTGTAATTGAGAACATTCACCAGCTCTTTGCTGAGAGAGAGAGAGAGAGAGAGAGGGGGGGGGGGGGGGAAGGGGGGTTGAGCTTGGACAGAAGAGGAGAGGGGGTGTAGACACCTAGATGACAAGGAAGACACAAAACCAAAGATGTACTAGGTCTGTTCAAAAAATTTCGGAACTTTGGCCGCAAAAGTTTTGTATGCTTACTTTTTACTTATTGTGCATGGCCTCCTTCGAAATACTCTCCTCCACAATTGATACAGCACTCCCAATATTGTTTCTGCTTCTGGAAGCAGTCTTGGTACACCTCTTTCTGGACTGCGCAAAGCGCCATCTGCAATTTTTTTGTATCGTGTATTGTTGCAAATCTTCATCCTTACAATGGGGTTTTCAACTTTGGAAATAAAAAAAGTCCAAAGAGGCCAGGTTCTCATTTGTATGATCCAAAGGCTCTTCACAGATTGTGAGGCAAAGCTCTTGACTCATGAGCTGTGGAATGAGCTTGCTGGCAACATGATGCATGCTAAGATGCTGTGTCAAGATTTCATGACATGATCCAACTGAAATGTTACATTCTTCTGCAGTCTTTCAGATGGTTAGTCCTCAGTTGGCATGCTGCCTGACGTGAGTGTCATTGGTAAATGTAGCAGGCTGTCCTGAATGAGGGTCATCTTTAACTTCTGTCTGGCCATTTTTAAACCATGTGAACCATTTGTAACACTGAGTATGATTTAAAGACTCATCACTGTAGGCTTCCTGCATCATTTGGTGTGTCTCACTAAAGGTTTTCTTGGTTTTCAAGCAAAATCTAATGCAGATGTGCTGCTCCTCTAACTCTGCTATCTCAAAATTTGCAAACTGTGCAACACGATGTTCTACTCAATACAGCACTGAACAATAACTAATAGATATACAGCAGTGAAACCTGTGGCAGTTACTCCACATTTCGCTTCATCATACCATCCAAGCAAAATTACGTATGTTCTGGAAGTCTTTGAACAGACTTCATTTTCTTAAGTCTTTTGCAAGAGTTCTTAGTGTTCTTTGTGTATGATTTTCAGGTTGACACTCACCAGTCCACTCCAGCTGTGGAACCAAGCAGTTATGAAACTGAGGAGGAGCCAGCAGGGACAAAGCCAAAGCAGAAGGTAGAATTTTCAGCAGATATTGAGAGCCAGTCTCAACCGTTACAGCAGCAGGGTCAGGTTGTTGTTGTAGGAATGGATGTGACAGCAAGTTGTGAAGGTGGAGGTCGTTGGTCCAGGCCTGGAACACCGGTGCCACCACCAGATTTTGGAGTACTTCCTGGCTCAGTGTCACGGAGTCGGAGTGCTACTCCAGCACCTGTAGAAACTGAAACACGATCCATTATGTTGGAAGGACATTTACCATCTCACTCACAGTTACTTGTGTCAGATTCTGAGACACATGCTGAACCAACTGGTGCCCCAGGTAGTGCAGATGCTGATCCTCCTGTTGTTCTAAGTGGAAAAGTGACACTTTCACTAATCAGCCTTCAAGAAGCACTTGCTGCTGAGGAGGAACAGGAACAGCAGAAGCAATCTGAGCATCAGAAGCAATCTGAGCAGCAGGAGGAGGAGGAGGAGCAGGAGCAGCAGCAGCAGCAACAACAACAACAACAACAAGTAGGAATAAAATGACTGTTTTACTGACTGCTGCTATGCCAAAAACTAACAAGTGTGAACTTTTTCTGGCATTTTGAGATGTTAAAACTAACCACTTAAACATCAAAACCTGTGCTGAAAGAACTGGTTATTTCAACAGGCTAGTAAAGATACTACATATGACAAGTATTTCTTTGTCATTGTACTAAAAGCATCTTGAGCTATCTCATGGAAACACCTGCAACTGCTTATTGCCATTTGCTCATTTTTCAGATTATGAAATATGCCTAATCAGTAACTAAAGAAATTACAGCATCTATTTGTTATTAACACGTGAATAATTGGAACTTACTCACTTTATCATGATATGTTTTGCATAAATTAATTATTACTATTATCCCCCCCCTCTCATTTTTTCCAGTTGGTGTGAATAGAATTGATAATATTGAAAACTTTTATTTCATAGTTAGAGTTGGGCATTGCTGTTTGGCTAACATCACTAAATGGAATGAAGTGTTACTCAAGCTCAAATATTCAATCTTAAATTAACGGAACAAACTATGTTGTTGTTAGGGTCTTCAGTCTAGAGACTGGTTTGATGCAGCTCTCCATACTATTCTATCTGCTGCAAGCTTCTTCATCTCTAAGCAACTACTGCAACCTACATCCTTCTGAATCCGCTTAGTGTATTCATCCCTTGGTCTCCTGCTATAATTTTTACCCTCCACACTTCTGTACGGTACTAAATTGGTGATCCGTTTATGCCTCAGAATGTGTCCTACCAAACGATCGCTTCTTCGAGTCAAGTTGTGCCACAAGTTCCTCTTCTCCACAATTCTATTCGGTACCACCTCATTAGTTACGCGATCTACCCATCTAATCTTGAGCATTCTTCTGTAGCACCACATTTCGAAAGCTTCTAAACAATTTATCACCCATATTTCACTTCCATACATGGCTACACTCCATACAAATACTTTCAGAAAGGGCTTCCTGACACTTAAATCGATACGTGACATTAACAAATTTCTCTTCTTCAGAAACTCTTTTTCTTGCCATTCCAGTCTACATTTTATATCCTCTCTACTTCTAACATCATCAGTTAATTTGCTCCTCAAATAGCAAAACTCATCTATTGCTTTAAGTGTCTCATTTCCTAATCTATTTCCCTCAGAATCACCTGATTTAATGCAACTACAGTCCATTATCCTAATTTTGTTTTTGTTGATGTTCATCTTATATCGTCCTTTCAAGACACTGTCCATTCCATTCAGTTGCTCTTCCAGGTCATTTGCTGTCTCTGACAGAATTACAATGTCATTGGCAAACTTCAAAGTTTTTTTGTATTCTCCATGGATTTTAGTTCCTACTCTGAATTTCTTATTTTGTTTCCTTCACTGCTTGGTCAGTATACAGATTGAATAACATCGAGGATAGGTTACAACCCAGTGTCTCACTCCCTTCTCAGCCACTGCTTCCCTTTCAAGCCCCTCGATTCTTATAAGTGCCATCTGGTTTCTGTACAAATTGTAAATAGCCTTTCGCTCCCTGTATTTGACCCCTGTCACCTTCAGAATTTGAAAGAGAGTATTACAGTCAACCTAGTCAAAAGTTTTCTCTAATTCTACAAATGCTAGAAAAGTAGGATTCATGCAACACATGTGACAAACAATCATTCAAAATGAAAGAAAAGTAAAGCAATAAAAAGAAGACTGAGGAAATGTTGGATTTATTGCAGAAATATGAGCCATAAATTCTGAACAGCCAAATTTTTATTTAGTCGCATGTAATGTAATTAAGGTATTAGACAGAAATGCCACTCAGTAGAGAGTAGTCATCCTTTGTCGTCACATGTAGGAAAAAGAAATTCCATGTTAACCAAGTTGTTCTTATTAGTTTTAGTTAATTAAATGCCAGACCAAGGCTCAAGATTAAGATGAAATACTTACAAGTGACAGCAATTATGATACTAAATAACAAAATGAAAATGAAAGCTGCAGAACTACATAGAAAAATCATACATAATTCTAAGCTATGGTAGTAATGTTTCTAAAGGAGAGTGCAATGTTAGATTACACATCCACTAACACTTGCACTTTTGAATTCAGGACTATTGAATCTTTGTGGGCTCGAAATGCATCATTATTTTCCCATGTTACAACTGGACCTACAAAAGCTATAATGTTCGTGAAGGGCATCTTACTTCAGAAAAGATATACTATAAGAAGGCTACATTTATTATAGGATTTTTAGCAGTTTTCTGAATAGCATGCTAATCCCAAATTGTAACAATTAATGCAACTTCATCTTATTCACTTCTTATTTTCCTTTTTTTCTCTAAAGGAGCTTAGTACGTTATTATTATTACTGTTATTATTATTATTATTATTATTATTATTACTGTGTGCCCAAAGGCTGTCTTCTCACAGTTGTTCTCCATGTCCTCCTGTCTTCTAATGCTCTCTTCATGTCCACATGGCTTCCAACCGTTGCTGTCAGTCATCTTTGGTCTTCCCCTTCCTGTCACACTTCTCCTACATGCTAATCCTTCCAAATCATTCACCATAAACTAGTCCTATTGCAACATGTGACCCAGTCAATTCCTCTTTCTTTTTCTTATAACTTCAAATAGTCTTTTTCTCTCCTATTCATTCCTGCACCTCTTCATTAGTCACTCTTCATACCCACATACACTATGTGATCAAAAGTATCCAAACACTCCCAGAAACATACATTTTTCGTATTAGGTGCATTTTGCTGCCACGTACTGCTAGGTAATCCATATCAGTGACCTCAGTAGTCATTAGACATCGTGAGAGAGCAGAATGGGGTGCTCCATGGAACTCACGGACTTAGAATGTGATCAGGTGATTGGGTGTCACTTGTGTCACACATCTGTACGCGAGATTTCCACACTCCTAAACATCCCTAGGTCCACTGTTTCAGATGTGATAGTGAAGTGGAAACGTGAAGGGATATGTACAGCACGAAAGCATAAAGGCGGACCTCGTCTGTTGACTGACAGCCCGCGACAGTTGAAGAGGCTCGTAATGTGTAATATGCAGACATCTATCCAGACCATCACACAGGGATTCCAAACTGCATAAGGATCCACTGCAAGTACTATGACAGTTAGGTGGGAGGTGAGAAAACTTGGATTTCATGGTCGAGCAGCTGCTAATAAGTCACACATCATGCCAGTAAATGCCAAACAACCCCTCACTTGGTGTAAGGAGCATAAACATTGGACAATTGAACTGTGGGAAAATGTTGTGTGGAGTGACGAATCACGGTATACAATGTGGCGATCCGATGGCAGGGTGTGGGTATGGCAAACGCCTAGTGAACATCATCTGCCAGCGTGTGAAGTACCAACTGTAAAATTCGGATGCAATGATGTTATGGTGTGGTCGTGTTTTTCATGGAAGGGGTTTGCGCCCCTTGTTGTTTTCCATGACACTATCACAGCACAGGCCTACATTGATGTTTTAAGTTTTAAGCACCTTCTTGCTTCCCACTGTTGAAGAGCAATTCGTGAATGGCGATTGCATCTTTCAACACGATCGATCACATGTTCATAACGCACAGCCTGCGGCAGAGTGGTTAAATGACAATAATATCCCTGTAATGGACTGGCCTACACAGAGTCCTGATCTGAATCCTGTAGAACACCTTTGGGATATTTTGGAATGCTGACTACATGCCAGGCCTCACTGACCGACATCAATACTGCTCCTCCTTGGAGCACTCCGTGAAAAATGGGCTGCCATTCCCCAAGAAACCTTCCAGCACCTGATTGAACGTATGCCCGTGAGAGTGGAAGCTGTCATCAAGGTTAAGGGTGGTACAACACCATACTGAATTCCAGCATTACCGATGGAGTGCACCACAAACTTGTAAGTCTTTTCAGCCATGTGTCCGGATACTTTTGATCACATAGTGTATTCTTACCATCCTCCTCCATGCTCACTTCTCAAATGATTTCATCCTCCTTCAGCCCTATCTCCTCATTGTCCATGTTTCAGGTCCGTAGAGAGCGACACTCCAGACAACGCACTTAGTTAGTCTTTTCCTGAGCTTTCCAAATAATAAGTTGCTCTTTCTATTGAAAACTGCCTTAGCTACCATAACTAGGGTTTTGACCTCCTGGTGGCACTTTAAATCTTCTTAGATAGTTGGAAGCTGTCACTTGATTAATTTCAGTTTATCATATCTTTATATTAACTAGTTTCCACCTTTGCCAACCATCATGCACTTTGCTTTTCTTACCATCTCATTAAAATTTTTTAGCACTTTGTTTGTGTTACTTTCACTTCCAGTTAGTAATGTCATATCACCTGCAAATTGTACCTATGTTATTCTGTTTCCTCCAATACAGACTCCACTTTTACCATATTGTTAAATGTTAAATGGAAGTTTGTGACTTATAAATGCTCATTTAATGATTTATTATGTCAGGATTGCCTGTTACTACAAACATACACATTTATGGTTTCAGCAAATCATTGTGATATTCAGCAATGAATAGTTTTGTCATTATGTATAAATTCTAGTTATATGCATACTGAACATCACTAAAATATTGTATAATATTCATTAAATGTGATAGAATGATGCAGATGTTATTGACATGTTTTAGTGCACACAGCACTAGTCACAGTTACACCTATGCAATCCAGACACAGTTTTCCTGGGAACCAGAAATATATGATCTTGGCCACACTTCATGTGTTTTGGAATCACTCTTTCAGTGTTAACGGCTACCACTGCCACTCAGCCCAGCAAGTGTAAACTTCCAGACTAGGCTGTGCCGCTGCACCCAACAGTTTTCTCAGAACCTAACAACTCCAAACAGTTTATCCTTGTGTGCTCGGCACCATTGTCTGTATGCTGTCATCCAGCAGCTGTCCATGACCCCAGCTCCAAACTCCAGACATTTCACTGCTCTCAGCAAGCATCCAAGAACAGTCCACCAAGAGCCAAAACGGAAACAGCTGGTGTGGCCCAAGAGCATTCAGCACTGCTATCCTTGTGTTGTCGGCCAACAGCTGCCCATTCTCTTCCCAGGCACTGGCTTCATGCTCTGAACTGTCTGCTGCCCAATACAGGAATTGTAACACTGTCGTGTTTGCTCACTTGTCGTTTCTAGTGGTGCTGTGCTCAACTGCTTTGATGTTCCAAGCATATTCTGCCACAGCAGGGACACACCACCAGTCTTGTCAACAATTGACCTGTGAGGCATGGTTTTAACAGTGTCATGTAATCATAGCATACTGTTTGTGGATAAATTATCACATCTAAAGATGCTAATAATTTTCTGAAACCAGTAATATGGATACTTGTAATAATTGGGTGATCTGACATAATAAATTATTGTATAGGCATTTCTCAATAATTTCTTATAGATAGATGTTAAAGAGTCCACCAACATAGTTGAGCAGTCAGCAAGAGTGACTCATGCGAAGAATCCAGTTCAGTGCATGGTACTGCCAGGGATTTTGGCTTGGTGAGAGAAATGGAAGAGGGTGCACACAGTCTTTTGATGCCAACTCAGAAGCTACTTGACTGAGAAGTAGTGGCTCCAAGGTCTGAAAAGTTGAAAATGAGAGGGAGAGCGATGTTGTGACCCCATGACTCAACACACCACATCCACGATGCCATGTGGCAGAGGGTGACATTCTGACAGGTTGATGTTGCATGATCTTCAGGGCATGATCACAAAGTTTAGATCTTCAGATGTTAAAGAACAATAGCAAAAATAGCAGTTTTGTCTCACTCTCCTTCCAATCATGCTTTCCTCAGACATTTCATTCCCAACACTTACTCTCATCTTTTGTTATAAATATAAATTTTGTACTAATAGCTTCTCCTTTATTCTACAAAACACTCAAAAACATGCTCTATTGTTATCTGTAAAAAGCATTTTCTAAATCTAAAAATATAGTATAGATTACCTCTCTTAATATACCTCTCTCTCCTATACTTCTCAGTAGCCCAATTGTCTCTCTTGTTCCTTTACCATTTCTAAATCCATACTGTCACTCTGCAGTGTGCTGATTTAGCTTTCCATACAACTTTTTGTTCAGCAGTCTCAATAATATTTTGGCTCCATAACAGTCCAGTGTTCTGCACATTTCATGGTATTCTTCTTTTTCTCAATTGGTACCATTACAGAGTCTTCTTGTCATTTTCCCATTTTGTATATCTCATTACAAAGGTGAACTATATTGCTTCTCCACTTGCCTACCCAGCTCTCAATCACTTCTACTAGCAATTCGTCAATTCCACATGCCTTGTTTTTTTTATCTCGTTAGGTGCTTTTTGCACTTCTTCATTCAAAATACTATACTCTTTTTCATCATATGAAACATTCGTCTCTTCTTTACCCTTTGTACTGGTTGATCTTTGATCCATCTCAGACAGATACCACACACATTCTCGCTTTCTCGTTAACGCCTCTTGTGGTTCTTTGCTTATTATGCCATCCAGACTTTCAGGGTGCATATAAATCTTTCTGTTCATAGTCTGAAAAACTGTCTCCCTAGCTAATGTGAGCATAATTTTATACTTTCCTTCTTCCACTATCTTCTTGCATTTCCCTTTTATCCATTTTTCTAGTGCATGTTCTGTTTCTCTTCGTAATTCATTATACAGTTTCCCATTCATCATTTTTCCTCCTCTGTTCTCAACATTCTTCCATTTTCTTTGCTCTTTCATCTTTTTCAACACATTTTCAGTTACCTGTACTACCCATCTCCTTAAAATGCCACCTTTCTGCAGTTTCTTCAGTTTTAATCTACAATTCATAACCAATAAATTGTGGTCAGAGTCCACATCTGTTCCTGGATATGTCTTCCAATTTAAAACCTGGTTCCTAAATCTCTGTCTAACCATTATATAATCTATCTGAAATCTTCAAGTGTCTCCAGGCCTCTTCCACGTATACAACCTTCTTTAATGATTTTTAAACCAAGTGTTAGGTATGATCAAGTTATGCTCTGTGCAAAATTCTACCAGGCGGCTTCCTCTTTCATTCCTCATTCATGGCTAAGCAGGGATGGCTAGAGGACAAATGTAAAGATGTAGAGGCATATATCACTATGGGATACAGCCTACAGGAAAATTAAAATGACCTTTGGAGAAAAGAGAACTACCTGTATGAATATCAAGAGCTCATGTGGAGAACCAGTTCTAAGCAAAGGAGGGGAATACGGAAATGTGGAAGGAGTATATAGAGTGTTTATACAAGGGTGATGTACTTGAGGGTAATATTGTGGAAATGGAAGAGGATGTAGATGAAGATGAAATGGAAGATATGATACTGTGTGAGGAATTTGGCAGAGCACTGAAACATCAGAGTCAAAACAAGGCCCCAGGAGTAGAAAACATTCCATTAGAAATACTGATAGCCTTGGAGAGTCAACCATGACAAAACTCTGCCATCTGGTGAGGAAGATGTATGAGTCATGCGAAATACCCTCAGACATCAAGAATAATATAATAATTCCAATCCCAAGGTAAGCAGGTGTTGGCAGGTGTGAAAATTACCGAGCTATCAGTTTAATAAGTCATGGCTGCAAAATACTGACACGAATTCCATACAGACAAATGGAAAAACTGGTAGAAGCCAACCTTGGGACAGATCAGTTTGGATTCTGTAGAAATGTTGGAATACGCGAGGCAATACTGACCCTACAACTTATCTAATCTATCTAATCTATCTAATGAAGTCACCCAGATTGAACCATTACAGTACCCACATGCCCTATAGCAACAGTTATTTGCATGTGTTTACTGTTGTGCAGTTTAATATTAAACAAAACAGAAATAAGGAGGTCTTATATGCTTTTGTTTTCCATTTCCTTGCAGCCAAAGAATGATGATACTGTTCGGGCAGTAAGAGTTAATGTGATTGAAGCTGAAGAGGAAGAAGAGGAAGAGGAAGAAGAAGAGGATGAGGAGGAGGAGGAAGAAGAAGAAGAAGAAGAAGAAGAAGAGGCAGAGGCAGAAGAAGGGAAAGATAACAGGGTAGAGGAAGTAGTGGTGCAACGGAATGAAGGTAAATTTTTGATACAGTAATTTTCAATTGTATATTAAGAAAAGAAATAAATCATCTTCAGGATGCTAACAAATCATATGCAAAGGAAATAGTATGTATTCAGCCAGTTTAACTGTACAGGTGTGTGTGTGTGTGTGTGTGTGTGTGTGTGTGTGTTAGTGTGTGTGTGTGTGTGTGCACGCGCCCTCTAGCTTGAAAAAGAAGATTTCACCTGAAAAATAGCAAGCAAAGTTATCAATCTCGTTTGCATACCTGTCAATTACTCACAAGGGAACCTCCCCATCGCACCCCCCTCAGATTTAGTTATAAGTTGGCACAGTGGATAGGCCTTGAAAAACTGGATCCAGATCAATCAAGAAAACAGGAAGAAGTTGTGTGAACTATGAAAAAACAAGCAAAATATACAAACTGAGTAGTCAATGGGCAACATATGCAACATCAAGGAGAATAAGAGCTCAAGAGCGCCGTGGTCACGTGGTTAGCGTGAGCGGCTGCGGAATGAGAAGTCCTTGGTTCAAGTCATCCATCGACTGAAAAGTTTAATTTTATTATTTTCAGACAATTATTATCTGTCCGTCCGTCTGTCTGATGCAAGGTAACTGCGCCGTAGTATGGGGACGCCACACCTGAACAAACATCGAAACACACGACGTCAGTCGACTACAGCGCACGGAAGAGAGAGTATTCCTGCTAACGAGGCTCCCTGGCTGGCAGTTGACTGTTCACTACTTTGGACGAGAGTGCATTAAATACGTGAGATGTATTCCGTGGGCAATATGAATCCAGCAAATATAGCTCGGGCCTTCAATAACAATCGCACGGTTTTGCGGTGCGGTCACAAAACACAGGCGCTAAACTTATTACAGTGAACAGAGACGTCAGGGAACGAACGGACAGATCATAACTTTGCAAAAATAAAGAAAGTAAAATTTTCACCTGAGGGAAGACTTGAACCAAGGACCTCTAGTTCCACGGGTCACGCTGATCACGGGACCACGGTGCTCTTGAGCTCCCACAGACCTTGATGTTGCCTATCTTCCACATGGACTACTAAGTTTGTATATTTTGCTTACTTTTTTCATAGTTCCACACAACTCCTTGTTTTCTCGATTGATCTGTGTTCAGTTTTTCAAGGCCTATCCACTGTGCCAACTTATAACTAAATCTGAGGGGGATGCGATGGGGAGGTTCCCTTGTCAGTACATCTACTACCCAGTGAGTTGTTCCTTTTCTTAATATTTAGTGATATCTTGATTTGTGAGTTTCTCACACTATGGCGCAAAATGAGCTTGAAAGTCTGCATCAGAAGACATTTGACACAAAAAGGGAAAGAAGGAAGGTTTTAGGCAGAGGTAGAATATTAAAAAGAAATAGCGGAGGGTGCAAATGACTCTCTGCTGATCAAGGAGAGTGTCCATGCAGTGCTTATCCAAAGCTGAATTAAGCCCAAAAGCTCCAAATGCCATAGTGGTTATTCGGAGTGTTCTCAGAACATTGTTGCATCTGTATGTACATAACTGCTTTAGTTGTAGTCATAACATTTTCCTATCTGTTTATCTGGGAATGACTGCACTGAATTGACATAGACAATAATTTTTGGCCAAACCAGATATTGCAGAGAGTTTCGGAGAGAGCTGTAGGGAATAGTTGACAAGAACAGGGGAAAAAATACAGCAGAAGAAGAATTGGGTAGCTTTGAGAGATGAAATAGTGAAGGCAGCAGAGAATCAAGTAGGCAAAAAGATGAGGGCTAGCAAAAATCCTTGTGTAACAGAAGAGATATTGAATTGAATTGATGAAAGGAGAAAACATAAAAATGCAGTAATGAAGCAGGCGAAAAGGAATACAAACGTCTCAAAAATGAGATCGATAGGAAGTGCAAAATGACTAAGCAGGGATGGCTGGAGGACAAATGCAAGGATGTAGAGGCATATATCACTAGGGGTAAGATAGATACTGCTTACAGGCAAATTAAAGAGACCTTTGGAGAAAAGAGAACCACCATATGAATATCTGCTTGTGACTGTGTATGTGCGGATGGATATGTGTGTATGTGCAAGTGTATACCTGTCCTTTTTTCTCCGTAAGGTAAGTCTTTCCGCTCCCGGGATTAGAATGTCACAAGCGTCTGCTTGTGACTGTGTATGTGCGGATGGATATGTGTGTGTGTGCGAGTGTATACCTGTCCTTTTTTCCCCCTAAGGTAAGTCTTTCCACTCCCGGGACTAGAATGACTCCTTACCCTCTCCCTTAAAACCCACATCCTTTCGTCTTTCCCTCTCCTTCCCTTCGTTCTTGGTATCATTTCATTTGATTAGTAGTATATAATGGAAAGATTGCTGTTTCCGTTGTATGTAAGAATCAAATGAAATGATAACTTGAATGAAATTTGTGTTATGTAGGAAGATAGATCATTCCAGTTACCTAAGAAATTAAAGCTCTTCTCATTCATGGGGTTTGATTTATTTGAAAAACTTCAACAATGGGCATTTACAGTCACTGCCTAACTCGTGACACATTCTCCTGAGGTCTCTAAAAACATTACCAATTATTCTCTCTTTAGCTGATTGATTAACTGGTGGCTTCTCACATTCATCTTGTGATGATCCACACATTTTAAAGATCCTAAGAAGACCACACTATAATTACACTTCAAATTAAACAACATTACTCTAAGACAAAACACGGAGTAAGAAACTCAACTGGTGATGTTAGCGTTCACAAGCCAACTGCTCGAACACATGTAATGCAAACAGTGAAACCTTGGACTTGCCTCATTCTTTCTGTGGGAAGACAGACTTAGAACATTCTTTCCATTACCACTGTAGTGAAGCCTTATGTATCTCAGAGACTTATCACAATATTTAAAAATCATTTTAACTGCCTTGTAGTACCAATGGCTGGCCATCAGAACATGCCATAAACTCATTTCTGAATTAAATGGATTTACCTCATTGTTTCCATGGTGCCCTCAATTAATAAAAAAACATTTAGAAAATGAAAACAGAAAATGATTCCTAAATGGTGATTACACTAGCTGTTGGAAAAGTGCCTATAAAAGAAAACTAAAAATGGGGAGATATTTAGATTAGTGAATCTACTATAGGGAATTTAGGAAAATGAAAAGTTATATTAAAAAAGGATGACAGTATCATAAGTGAGGTTGAGTGTAGGTGATGGACATGAAAATTACGGAAATCTATTCGTACACCATGTGCTAGTTACAGATTTGAAGCAAAATTGCTGTACCAAACAATGAACAATATTTTGATTTTTTGCTAGCCCGGTTGCAAAATAATTTCAGATGTATGTCTTATTCTTCATTCACACAAGGCATTTTTGAAAAATACCAAGCACAAAAGAAGTTTTTTCCCAACTTTATTAAAACAATTACTTTTAGAAAATTTGGATAAAATAAATACATAGAACTAGTTGCAGAATGGCGGTATCTCAATAGATAACTTGCACTGTTCTGTAACATTATCCTGACCATTCATTGGTACCTTGAGTAAATGTTTTTGCAGCAAACAGAGGCTAGGCTACTTGGAAATGAGTCAGGTGCTACTTGGAAATGAGTCAGGTGCTGATAAGTTCTCATGAGTATATGTAGCCAGAAATCTGGGGAATTTATGATCAGGGAAGTAGTATGAGGTAGTTTCTTTACCCTCCACATGCAGACAATCATGTCATTCACCAATCTGGATGGATTACAGTGCTACTAGAAATTCTATAAAGTGGTCCAGGTCTCATCTCTTTAACAGGAAAGAAAGATTTCAGTAGGAAAAAGTTCCATGTTAAGATATAAGTCCTCATTCAACTGCAAACTTGTTGCATAAAATATCCCATCTTGTGGCTCTCACATTTTGTTCTGTGTATTTATGACCTTTCGTCACCTATATTACAAGACGCTACTACTACTACTACTACTACTACTAGTACGAGTACGCTAAGTTTGGGCTTTTTGCAGATGGCACAAATGCCACAAAAATTGGAAACTTAGTATAATTTTAAAAAGAGCTTTTAATAAAGCGTTACCCTAAAATACCTAAAATAAAGGCAACCACCCACCTATAGCTGACTGATGTGTGGCACATAGAAACACACAACAGAAAATTATTTATACTAGCAGTTAAACTTTTAAGCTTTCTCTAATCAAAGTAAGCACATTCACAAGCACAACCACACAGATACTCGCACACACATGCTTGTGGCCATGACAGGACTGACTGTTGATTATCGATAGTAGATGCCTGGGCAAATCGAGGCAGTCGGGTGGAAGGAAAGGACACTTGAAACAAGGTGTTGGTGTTGGTGTAGTTTGATGTAAGCCTTTTCCACAGATGGCTCAGCAACTTCACAGTAAGATTTATGGAGTTCATGGGGTAGAGCATATGAGAGATAGGGAGAGTGATGAGTGAAGAGGCTGGAGAGGGGTGGGGCAGAGAGCAGGGAGAGTGGTTGGGGGGGGGGGGGGGAGAGAGAGAGAGAGAGAGAGAGAGAGAGAGAATACCCACTGGGAAAGGGGGGGGGGTCAGTGAGGAAGAGTGGTGGGAGAAGGAAGAACATGACTGGATGGGAAAGGAGGAGTTTGAAATGATTTAATGAGATATTTTGTAGATGAATCATTGTCATTAGAAGTTGAAAACACTTACTATTTGCAGTACCGAATCTGCTGCAGAATTCCACCAAATTTATGCATAAAATATGAGGAGATGTAGATAGAAAAGACTGGCACTGTGAGACCCTTCATATGATGGCTTTATAAATTCAAGGAGCATGCCACAGAACGGCAAACAGAAATGACTAAACAAATATTTATTTGGAATGCAAATGTTGCCATTCAAGGGCAATATGAAATAATAAACTGAAATACTTTGCTTACTTATATACCAGAATATTGTATAGAATAATATTTTGGAATAACTCATCAGGCCAGGCTTAAGTTCTCTGAAATGAAAAATTTGTAATGCAAACTATTTGTCATGGGAATTGTGCATGTGCTGTCTATTTCTGATGAAGGCCTGGTTGGCCGAAAGCTCACTTTGACAGTCTTTTTGTTGTGCATATCAGTGACTGAACGTCTCCACTATATAGTGAGTAGCAACCATCCTTTTCATAATATTGTTACATTCCATCCTGGATTTTCCATTGTTAAATGTAATTAATTGTAGATAATAGCTGAATTGATTGAACTGCTCAGTTCTGAGAATCAACACTGGCTATAAGAACAATAAATATAATGTCTTTAAATCACTTGCTTTGGTCCAGGAAATTATCCACTGTTCAGGAATACAGCATTCATCTTTTTCTTAGCAGAATCAGTTGACATATATGTTAATAATAATATCACATAATGGCAATTCATTGTAATATTTGATTTCCACAGTAATATGATCTTCGTGATTAAGCCCTAGGAACATCTTAAAAATGTTGTTTTCCTAGGGCTACAGTAGCTTAGAAATTATCTAGTGCGCTTCAATGTTCAAACATTTAAATAACAGTCACATGCCATAAACCAAAGTGGAAACTCCTTCACGTAAGTCACATAAGGTACAAAAAGAAACATTTCAGTAACTGGTAGGCCCTCACATCTTTGAAGCGTGCTCCTAACAAATCTGCAAACATTTTCTTGTGGATTTTTTTTCCCCACTCCTCAGTAAAGACCTCTGCAAGTTCTTTCAGTCTGAGGTGCTACAAGACAGATCCAAAATTGTCTGCTCAGCATATCCCATAAATACTCAATATGATTGAGGTCAGGACTCAGAGCAGGCCAGTCTAATGTTTGAATTATGAGGTCCTGTAAAGTTTCCATGATGGCTGCTGCCAAATGCACTCTCGCATTGTACTCTTGCGGGATAAACTGGGGATCCATTACAACTGCAGTGGATATAACATGACCCAGTACAATCTCGCTGATGTAGCTTTGAGCATTAAGTTGGCTTCTGAGTATCTGAAGGTCCGATCGGCCATCAGTTGTGATGGCATCATCACACCATGCCTAAGCTGCAGCCAGATCATTCCATTTCCTGAATTGCTGCTTCAGTATAACATCCACCATGAGGACAATATACCCATGTAGTCTATTGAACCATGTTAGACAAAAGTGGGACTTGTCTGCAAACAATAAATTGTTCCAGTGACACAGCTGCCTGTGCCTATATTCCTCGGCAAATCAAAGTGAATCTCTCATATTCCGTGCAGTGAACTGAGGAATGTTAAACCGGTCTATCAGAGTCTGTTGTGTATTGTTTGGTCACTGACACTGCAGTTGCTGCTCTTACATCATTTTGTCATTTTGTAGGTCCCTGGTACTCACAGTGCACCAATGGAGAGAACAGTTAACTACATATCAGTTGTCTGAGGCTGATATTTTCTCTTTTTTTTTTTCCCTTACCCTGGCTTTCTTGCGTATGTACCAGTTTTACAAAATCACTTCTGAACCCTTCCAACAACAGATGAAGCCATGTTACGCTCTGTAGACTCTGCAGTAATGTCACTGTCCGAACATGTTCTGCCTCAGTCAGATGCCTCGGCAGACAGAGGCAGTGGTCACATGCGTGTGTGTGTGATTTGCTTTTGTGTGAATATGTATGTGTGTCCAATTCAGAAGAAGGTATTTTGCTCCCGACCAAATTCTTGCCCCTCTAATTATTTTCTGCAGTGTATCAGTGCTTCATTTTTTTCTTTTAATATTTGTAATGAAATACTAAAAAATTATTAAAAGAAAAAAAATGAGGCACTGATACACTGCAGAAATGCACTGTAATGAAATACTCCCCCCCATGAACCATGGACCTTGCCGCTGGTGGGGAGGCTTGCGTGCCTCAGCGATACAGATGGCCGTACCGTAGGTGCAACCACAACGGAGGGGTATCTGTTGAGAGGCCAGACAAACATGTGGTTCCTGAAGAGGGGCAGCAGCCTTTTCAGTAGTTGCAGGGGCAACAGTCTGGATGATTGACTGATCTGGCCTTGTAACATTAACCAAAACGGCCTTGCTGTGCTGGTACTGCGAACGGCTGAAAGCAAGGGGAAACTACAGCCGTAATTTTTCCCGAGGACATGCAGCTCTACTGTATGATTAAATGATGATGGCGTCCTCTTGGGTAAAATATTCCGGAGGTAAAATAGTCCCCCATTCGGATCTCCGGGCGGGGACTACTCAGGAGGACGTCGTTATCAGGAGAAAGAAAACTGGCGTTCTACGGATCGGAGCGTGGAATGTCAGATCCCTTAATCGGGCAGGTAGGTTAGAAAATTTAAAAAGGGAAATGGATAGGTTAAAGTTAGATATAGTGGGAATTAGTGAAGTTCGGTGGCAGGAGGAACAAGACTTTTGGTCAGGTGATTACAGGGTTATAAATACAAAATCAAATAGGGGTAATGCAGGAGTAGGTTTAATAATGAATAAAAAAATAGGAGTGCGGGTTAGCTACTACAAACAGCATAGTGAACGCATTATTGTCGCCAAGATAGACACAAAGCCCATGCCTACTAAAGTAGTACAAGTTTATATGCCAACTACCTCTGCAGATGATGAAGAAATAGATGAAATGTATGACGAGATAAAAGAAATTATTCAGGTAGTGAAAGGAGATGAAAATTTAATAGTCATGGGTGACTGGAATTCGTCAGTAGGAAAAGGGAGAGAAGGAAACATAGTAGGTGAATATGGATTGGGGGGAAGGAATGAAAGAGGAAGCCGCCTTGTAGAATTTTGCACAGAGCATAACTTAATCATAGCCAACACTTGGTTCAAGAATCATAAAAGAAGGTTGTATACCTGGAAGAATCCTGGAGATACTAGTAGGTATCAGATAGATTATATAATGGTAAGACAGAGATTTAGGAACCAGGTTTTAAATTGTAAGACATTTCCAGGGGCAGATGTGGATTCTGACCACAATCTATTGGTTATGAACTGCAGATTGAAACTGAAGAAACTGCAAAAAGGTGGGAATTTAAGGAGATGGGACCTGGATAAACTGAAAGAACCAGAGGTTGTACACAGTTTCAGGGAGAGCATAAGGGAACAATTGACAGGAATGGGGGAAAGAAATACAGTAGAAGAAGAATGGGTAGCTCTGAGGGATGAAGTAGTGAAGGCAGCAGAGAATCAAGTAGGTAAAAAGACGAGGGCTAATAGAAATCCTTGGGTAACAGAAGAAATATTGAATTTAATTGATGAAAGGAGAAAATATAAAAATGCAGTAAATGAAGCAGGCAAAAAGGAATACAGACGTCTCAAAAATGATATCGACAGGAAGTGCAAAATGGCTAAGCAGGGATGGCTAGAGGACAAATGTAAGGATGTAGAGGCTTGTCTCACTAGGGGTAAGATAGATACTGCCTACAGGAAAATTAAAGAGACCTTTGGAGAGAAGAGAACCACTTGTATGAATATCAAGAGCTCAGATGGCAACCCAGTTCTAAGCAAAGAAGGGAAGGCAGAAAGGTGGAAGGAGTATATAGAGGGTTTATACAAGGGTGATGTACTTGAGGACAATATTATGGAAATAGAAGAGGATGTAGATGAAGACGAAATGGGAGATAAGATACTGCGTGAAGAGTTTGACAGAGCACTGAAAGACCTGAGTCGAAACAAGGCCCCGGGAGTAGACAACATTCCATTTGAACTACTGATGGCCTCGGGAGAGCCAGTCATGACAAAACTCTACCATCTGGTGAGCACGATGTATGAGACAGGCGAAATACCCTCAGACTTCAAGAAGAATATAATAATTCCAATCCCAAAGAAAGCAGGTGTTGACAGATGTGAAAATTACCGAACTATCAGTTTAATAAATCACAGCTGCAAAATACTAACGCGAATTCTTTACAGACGAATGGAAAAACTGGTAGAAGCCGACCTCGGGGAAGATCAGTTTGGATTCCGTAGAAATGTTGGAACACGTGAGGCAATACTGACCTTACGACTTATCTTAGAAGAAAGATTAAGAAAAGGCAAACCTACGTTTCTAGCATTTGTAGACTTAGAGAAAGCCTTTGACAATGTTAACTGGAATACTCTCTTTCAAATTCTGAAGGTGGCAGGGGTAAAATACAGGGAGCGAAAGGCTATTTACAATTTGTACAGAAACCAGATGGCAGTTATAAGAGTCGAGGGGCATGAAAGGGAAGCAGTGGTTGGGAAAGGAGTAAGACAGGGTTGTAGCCTCTCCCCGATGTTATTCAATCTGTATATTGAGCAAGCAGTAAAGGAAACAAAAGAAAAATTCGGAGTAGGTATTAAAATTCATGGAGAAGAAGTAAAAACTTTGAGGTTCGCCGATGACATTGTAATTCTGTCAGAGACAGCAAAGGACTTGGAAGAGCAGTTGAACGGAATGGACAGTGTCTTGAAAGGAGGGTATAAGATGAACATCAACAAAAGCAAAACGAGGATAATGGAATGTAGTCAAATTAAGTCGGGTGATGCTGAGGGAATTAGATTAGGAAATGAGACACTTAAAGTAGTAAAGGAGTTTTGCTATTTAGGGAGTAAAATAACCGATGATGGTCGAAGTAGAGAGGATATAAAATGTAGACTGGCAATGGCAAGGAAAGCGTTTCTCAAGAAGAGGAATTTGTTAACATCGAGTATAGATTTAAGTGTCAGGAAGTCGTTTCTGAAAGTATTTGTATGGAGTGTAGCCATGTATGGAAGTGAAACATGGACGATAACTAGTTTGGACAAGAAGAGAATAGAAGCTTTCGAAATGTGGTGCTACAGAAGAATGCTGAAGATAAGGTGGGTAGATCACGTAACTAATGAGGAGGTATTGAATAGGACTGGGGAGAAGAGAAGTTTGTGGCACAACTTGACTAGAAGAAGGGATCGGTTGGTAGGACATGTTTTGAGGCATCAAGGGATCACAAATTTAGCATTGGAGGGCAGTGTGGAGGGTAAAAATCGTAGAGGGAGACCAAGAGATGAATACACTAAGCAGATTCAGAAGGATGTAGGTTGCAGTAGATACTGGGAGATGAAGAGGCTTGCACGGGATAGAGTAGCATGGAGAGCTGCATCAAACCAGTCTCAGGACTGAAGACCACAACAACAACAACAATGAAATACTGCATCAACACAAAAGAAATTAGATTGCTCACATTATTAAGGAACCATTTGTTGGGGCATCTTGGTGGACAACTGTTTTTCAGATTTGAACTATGTACTGACATTGTGACAAGTTTCAAAATCAGTTAGTACAGTGACAATGGACAAACTGTTTATGACAGACATGTTCTTGTGCAGTTCTGAAAAATAATGTGTAAGAGATTGAGACAAAGTAAGTGGGACCAGTGCTGCAAATTTGTATATTTACCAAATGTGTTTAACAGTGCTGGTTGCCTTCAAAGTACAAGCCATCAGAGTCTTTCCTTCTTTTGTTCAAAACATTTCTGCATGTTGTTTCCTGTGAGGCTGAGCAGGAACTTTCCAGTTTTATACAAATAGAAGAATGTGTCTGAGTCGATTGATTTCAATGAAAGCTGCTGTGCATAGGGATGTACTTTAAGCAAGTGTTATTGTGGCATGACAGATAGTTTCTTAGCAATGTGATGATTCTATTTTAATTTGTGTTGAGGTAGTAGATGAATAAATTATGTGTTTAAGTCCTTTGTAGGAAAGAAATGCTTTCTCTCTTTTCAATGTAATATAGGGTGTATCTTTAAATGCAAGAGCTTCAGATGTTGAGAACTCTGTTGCATTTATGGTGCTTAACTTTTCAGATCAAGTGGTAAGCGCAGATACTGAACAGCTGGGAGATCGGATTGCCACAGAAATCTCCATGCAGCAACTTGTTAATGATGCACATCCTGGGGGAGATGAAACACCTACCACCACAAATTATACTACTGGTATGTTTTGAAAAAATTTTCAGTATGTTACATTGCCTATAAAACTTCACATAAAAGTAGTATATCATGATCAAAATATTATTAACTCACATCAGGACCCAGTGAACTTCAGCAAATATGTAGGTATAACAATTTGCAGGCTTGTGGAATAAAATGGTCTCATAGGCTCAGTCATAGGTACAGCAAGTAGTGGGAGTAAGTTCATTGGTAGGATACTGGGAAAATGCAATCAGTTTATGAAAGAGGTGGCTAATAAAACACTTGTGCAATATTTCCTAGAATACCAGAAAGAGCTAACAGGGGATACTGAATGTATATGAAGAAGGGCAGCACAATTTTTCATGAGTTTGTTTGACACAGTCAATGCCTTCACTGCATGATAGCAATGTCAAATTTACCAATGACAGTGCTACTAAAATGGAGTCACTAGACATGGTTTTCTGAAGTTCCTCCACCAAAGAAGATGCAGTCAATTTCTCAGGATTGAAATCAGAACATCTGCCAATGTGAGTAATTTAGAAGTAGATACCCTCGGTGTAGTGATGCAACTTAAATCACTTAATAAAGGCAAGTCTTCCACAAACAGCTGCTTGCTCGGCAGTAGATCAGTACTTAGAAAGACTGGGAAGTTGCACAGGTCACACCAATACAGGAAGTTGCACAGGTCATACCAATACACAAGAGATAAAATAGGAGCGATCTGCTGGATTATAGTTCCATATCATTGACATTTCAGTGGGATTGTGGAACCTATACTGTATTTGATCATTATGAAATGCTTTGAACAAAACGGTGTATAAAGGCTTTTGACACCGTTCCTCTTAGTGGTTTGTACTTATATTGCATGCCTGTGGAATATTGTCTCATTTGTGTAAATGAGTTAGGATAACAGCCCTCTTACAGTGTTTGTAGACGATTCTGTCATTACTGTCTGGTAAAGGCATCAGAAGATTAAAATCGATGGAGACCCTTAAAAGCAAAGGGATATATATAACAAATGTTAGTTTTGAGTAAATGATGATCAAAATTGAGACACTCTGGAAAATTCCATGAACAACTTAGAGAAAAAATAATTATTTCCATATTATTGAAGCACTATTGCCTACCTTTCCCAAAACAATCAGTGCTGAATTTTGTCACTTAGTAATTTTTTATTACCAGCTAAAAATCATGGATCACACTGACATTAATAGGAATGCTATAATAGCATGCAGTAACTTAATACTGTTGAACATGATTATGAGTCTACTCAGAATCTGTTTTGAACATGCTGTCATATTCATTTTCTGAATAACAACCAACTTCTTCATGATTTTGATTAAGTGGCTCCAGTGCTCTTACAGCTTCATGGTGTGAATGTTTGTGGTAAAATTCATGATGTGCTGATGACACAAAGGGGAGTAGAGTCTGTAGGTATCTGTACTTCAGATATTTTAACTGAGGTTTTCGTTATTTACTTCTAGAGCAGGGAAGACACTGATATTTCTGCCGCAACAAAGTGATTTCTTGTTAGCAACAAAGTGCACTCTTGTTATTGCCATTTTGAAAATCTTCCCGCCCTTTATTGAGAGATTCTTTGTAAAACAAGATAAAGGATGACTCCTTTTGAAAATGCAACCACTGCATTTTTCTCAAGCCTTTCACTGAGTCCCTGAGATAATCATTGAGTCCACTTAATGTAATGAAGTTGTCGTCTGTCATCTAGACTATCTTCAATTTTCTACTGGCCTTGGAAATGAAGCAATGCCCACTCATCAAGTACAAAACTCCAAAGATATTTCCTGGCAACATTTTCAGTAATTCCAAGATCTTGGTCGTATTACATATGACCAGAAATCATGGATTTTGATCTACAGTTTCAGTTTGTGTATTCTGGGTAATGTAATACCAGAACTTTACAATCATGGATTTTGATCTACAGTTTCAGTTTGTGTATTCTGGGTAATGTAATACCAGAACTTTACAATGTATTAACTTGTATTTTGACCCCTAGCATTGTCCTTAAAAGCTGTGATATGTTTAACTGATATGGGCAATCTACTTATAGTGTAAAAAACAGGAAGCAATTTCTTGGCACCCATGAGCAGCTTAACTTCAATGCCAAAGGCACATTGTTGCAACAGCAGAGGCTAAATTGTGTATACAAAAATTGTAGGTCCATAGCTGTCTTGCATAACATACTGTGCTGCTAGAAAGCACAGGTGTAGGTACTGTCTTCTGTAGGTCAAAACACATTGCTATTTGCAAACTCTCATATTTTGAACAATTCTTTTGCCCTGTATTTTGCTTCTCTAGCTGCCAATGCCTTATGCAAATGTAATTCCTTTCCAAGAGTCAGTGTCTGAACATTTTTTGGGTACCCATGAACTATCATATTCTGTAGCCTATCACAAGTCACAGAAGTATGAATTCAAGGAGTGTGGAAGCGCAGAGTGAAGGCCATATTGAACCCAAATCCCGAGTAACTCTCTTTAACAGGTGGTAAATAATTTTCTGCTTAACATTTTATCTAGTTCAGACGTTTTTGTTCTATTTAGCCTAGGTTCCAAATTTTTAATGTTAGGAAATTTCTTTTTACTATAATGATGGCTATATTTTAGAAATGAGTTTCTGTGATCCTCAACAGCATGAACTTGTTCATCTGGGGGGGGGGGGGGAGGGGGGGGGGACTTCTGTGGGAGATCTCTTAGGCAAAATACAAAATATTGGTAACATATCAGCAAAAAAACTAACTTCTTACATACTCGTTATCACTTTAGATTGTAAGTACAGCTTACTTTTTGCATGCATGGGATCCCTCTTTTTTTTTTTTGCGGTGTTGGCTATTGATAAGTTAATGAATGATGTCTGGGGATCCCAGATTCCAGTATTCATCAAATATTTGTTGTCTTACATTTAAATCTGCAATTGTGAACATACAGCCATACCCTCTTGTGTTCACGAATTTTCCCTTGCAAGTCTGTATATTGTTTCCCATCATTTTGAAGCCTAGAACTTTTATTTATTTTTCAGTTTTTTGGTCTTCATAATCTCTTTGTTCCCTTTTGGTGTGGTGAATTAGTTCCAGTAGATTCATCAGGTTCAAAAGTTTAGTCATCATCAGTGTCTGCAAAAGAAATAAACAGTATTATGCATCCTCTATTCTTAAAAATTTTCTGGCCCTATACCTTTAATATATACACTATACTGTATTCCAGACGCTATCACTTAGTTGTAAAATAGCTAGTGATAGATATTAATAAATGTACCTTACTTATTCAAGCCGAAGCTGCCAGAGTTGGTGGTCATATGTGCTTGAGGTATGCTTGCTTTTGTGAATGAATGGTGTGTTTGTTTCTCCTTCTTTTTCTGACAAAGGCTGTGGCTGAAAGCTGATATGTAAGTGTCTTATAATTCTGCCTGTCTGCACCTAAATGTGTCATCTTTATGTGGTAAGTAGCACACTGTCATTTCCTATATTGTTGATATCCCAACATCGAGTTTCCGTTACTCAGTAATAAATTAGTTGTAAATTTATATGTAATAAAATATTTCAGAAAAACATGACAAAACACTTGCGATCACTTAAATTGAGATTCTGTTCTTTTTCTTCTATTTCAGAAGTTTTCCACAGATTCACACTTATTTTTTACAGTTTAAAAACATTTATAACTCTAATGAATTGTGTAATAAATAAAAGACTAACAATGAATCACAAAGAACCAATATAATAATTTTAAATTAAATAGCTTCTGCTAAAAACTCAGCCATGAAAACAGAGAGCTGTTTGGTAGCCAAGATATACAAGTCCACTTATATACTCTTTGACTTCCAAAGAAAATAAGAGATTATCTTAGCAGTTTTCTTTTCAGTCACCAGATCTCAGAACCAGACTGATTATTACTTGTATCTATTAGCCACACAGATTTGTGTCTGCTTTAACTACTGAAATCTACACTTAATTCAAAAATTAAAAATTTGTCTCTTATACTCCTTGGCTTCTAAGGGTCTCAGTTGAAAAATGATTTAGATGAGATTTCTACATGGTGTGAAAATTGACCCTATATAATTTCAGATACACCATAAATCACACAAATTTAAAGGTTGGCAATTAAAATAAATACTTAAGGATTACAGTTATGTTTTATTGGCAATGGGCAAATGGGCAGATGCAACATATAACATATCCATAGAGAGACTGCCTACACTAGTCATGTCCATCCTCTTCTGGAGTACTGCTGCATAGTTTGGGATGCTTAGCAGATAGTATTGAGAGGAGAACAATTATATAACTCGAAGAAGAGCAGTTTGTTTTGTATTACCATGAAATAGGAGAGTGCATCACAGGTATGATGAGTGAATTGGCGGTGATAATCATTTAAACAAAGGCCTTTTCATTGCAGGAAGATTTTTTCATAAAATTTCAATCACATGCTTTCTCCTCCAAATGTGAAAATATTTTGTTGACTCCCAGTTACATCATATCAAAATGAGGTAAATCAGAGCTCACGAGGAGAGATTTAAATCTTCATTTTCCCCACGTGCTGTTTGTTTGTGAAGTGGTCAAGAAATAACCTGAAAGCGATTCTATGAACTCTCTGCCAAGCACTTACCGTAAGTGTGAACTGCGTAGTAGTTGTTTGGATGGCAACCCATGAGAGAGCAAAAATAGATTCTAATTATCTCTTGAATGCCGTTATTAAGTGAGAAATTTTGGGCATACTGCAATGCCCTATGTATTGGTCCCATAAGGGCTACAAAGGCAAGATTAGACTAGTTACAACATAATCAAAAACATTTAAGTGGTCATTCTTCCTGTGCTTCACCCACAAAAGAATTGAAAGAATAATATGTGGTAAAATATGATGTACCACCTAAACTCCACTTCACAGTGGTTTTCTGTGTGCACTTGTTGATGTGTAGGCTTTGTAACTCTATGTGGTACACTTTCTTCAACACTTGTGCTGCACTGAAGTACGCATATAACATTGCTGTGTTGCCTTGTTTTGAATCTGTGCAGTGGCATAACATTGGTGCCTGAAATCTGGGTGGGCCCAGTACTTTAGGGGTCACATAGAAAAGCAAATAAATATTACATAATTATTATTAAGATTAAAAGAATATATAAAAAATAAAAGTTCATACAAGAATAAATACAGAAATAGATAATAGATAAATAGTCAAACCAAATGCCAGTCTTCACAGGAATAGTCAGATCAATATGATTTGGTAGACTTGCCAATGTGGAGTTGAGTTTACCACAGCTGTAAGAGTGTGTAGACAGTGCTTGTCTGTAACATCTCTCTTAACATTTGGTCTGCAGCATGTCTCTCGATTGTCACAAAACAGTGGTGCATATTAGTTGTCACAAAACAGTGACAACAATGAAAATTTATGCTAAAATATTACATTTATGTAGAAAATTTTTCTTTGTGGATGTGCAGTGTACCTGAGATTGAATTATGCACATTTTTTCTTAAAATTTAACTTTTGTCACATCTTTATTTGACATCAATGTCAATTATCCAATAAGATGATATGGTGTAGTAATGATCAGTCAACAGCCAACTCAGTTTCAAAGGAGCACTCTTCATGGGAAGTTAAGAATAGATATGCTGTTAAATGGTGTAATATTTTCCAGAATTAGTTGACTTGGACAGTTCAGCGTTTAAATTGAGTATTAGAAAAACAACAAACAAATTAGTAAAAATAAGTTTTTTTTCTTCTCTTCCTAAAGCAGTGCTAGCTCAGTGGTTATAAAAGTTTGCTGTGTCACAAGTTCATGCACTTTGCATGTGAAAATAGGTAACAGCAATTATGAAACCAAAAAAGGTTATTATAACAAAATTGCCATAAATATAATTAGGCCTATTAATACTGCAGATTATTCAAATGGTCATGCAGATTACCAGTTAGATGGAGACACCAAAACTGAAAGTTCTTTGTCATACAAAATCCTTATCAGGCAACAAGCCCATTTTCCAATGATGCTAAGTGGGAAATCAGGTCCTTCACATTGACAGTACAAAGAATTTGGAGAGAATGGTTGTGTTATTCATCTAAAAATGACTGTTTATTGTAAACCATGGTGGCTCTTTGGAGGACAGAAATCATTTTCAGCTTGAAGGGAAGAGATTGGTGGTGGCTAATCAATAGTGCGGCACAAAACTAGTTTGTGCATTTGAAGAAATGCCTCATTTCCAGTTAATACTGTGACAAAACCACAATTGACGCAGTTATAGATTTGGAATTAAAGAAACGTGAGAATTTATGGAAACAGGTCCTGCAGCCCATTACAAATGTGACATTAACATTAGGATCCTGTAATATAGCTTCCCTTGCAAATTAAAATCCACTGTTGTGAGATCTAATAAGTAAACCAAAATTCACACAAAAATATCTTAGCCCTTCTACTCAGAATGAGTTAATAAATTTCATACCTTGTGCATCTGAAAAAGAAATTATTAATGACATTAAAGCTTTACCATTCTTTTCTACCATTACAATTACAAAAAGAGGACAATTAACTGAGATATTTAGGTATGTACAGTTTCATGTGATGTCACTGGGAAACCTTGTGACAGGAAGATAAATGAAAGCTTTTTAGATTTTCGTGAAATAATAGATCAAAATACATTATTAACAGAAAAGGAAATACTATGTGCAGTAGACAATAAGGGACTTTTGTTAACTAAATGCCATGGTCAGCGTTATGGCAGTTGTGCAAATATACCAGACTTACACAAAGGTGTGAGAAAGAGAATTCAACAAAGAACTGCAAGAAATGTGCATTATTTAAATCTATTACTTAATGATGGTGCATGTGGAATTCAAGAAGTCAGGTTCCTTTGTGACACAGTAGAAATGTTGTATCTTTTATTGAGTCTTCGTATTAAAATATGAGAAATTTTGGTATGTTTTTGTATCTTAAAAAAGTTTACCCATCCCTTTGGTCTTCGAGATGTCAATCTGTTAAACCACTTCGTTATGTTTATGTTAATGTGCAGGGTGGGGCAAATAAAAGTGATCCAGGGAATAGAGTTCCAGGGAACAAGGAAACACAGCAGAGGAAAGGAAATACTGTACTAACCTGACCATAGCAGATGTTGAAATTGAGCACTATTCTTCTCTTGGCACATTTGGGCCCTAGTCAGCAAGGTGCTGATGGCAGATCGAACATGGACTGCTGGAATTGTTGCAGTCTTATCCGAAATGTCGTACTGCAATTCTTGAAGACTATGAGGGTTATTATGATACACTTTAGACTTGAGGGTCCCCATGCAAAGTAATCACACACTGACAGACTAAGTGACCTGGTTGGCCAGCTACAGCTTCAACCAGACTGACCTCTGCGAACAACTCTGACAGGCATGAAGATTGTGTAACTATGGTCTAAGGTTTGGGGTTTGGCTGACTGTACTGGCAGTTGTTCCATTCTGTTGTGGGGGAGGGGGTGGGTTATAAGCATACATTCGTATCCACTCGTCCAGACCACTTTCAATTGCCCCACCATGTACTTAAGGCTATGTCAAGAATAAGATTGCCGTATAAGAAAAGAGAAGAAAAAGAACACACAGCTGTTTTGAAAAAACCAATTAGCGAAATTTGAATTCATTTTTCAGATAGTGAATGCACAAAGTTTAGAACCTCAGATTATGCAGTCAAAAAATGTAGAGCTTGATAAATCGTGTTGTTCTCTTATTGATAATGCAGCTGATATTTTATCTTGCTGTTGAAAGAATTTTGAAGTTGCAAGGTCATCAGCTATGTCTTCAGCAAATAAGTTGGGCATTTCACCACAATTTGGAGATAAAATAACTAGAAAAGTGAGAAAACATTGTGACGTATTCTGTCGGGACGAGCAGCTAGTGGATCAAAATATGTACGTCAGAACCACTGTTGTTAATCGCTGTTTGGACATTATTGTAGTCCAGTTAAAAAGCAGATTTGAGGATATGCATAATGTTAACCATTTCTTCAAAAAAATTTGTCTAAAATTTCTAAATTCAGCATCTGACAAAGTGATTTACAATGCAGCAGTAATTCTCCAAATGGATATGAGGAGGATGTATCCAGTTAATGCCCAGACCAGCTAACAGCTTTTAAAAAGACACTGAAGAAAATAATAGCCACATCAACCTATGCAGTTGGCTTACCAAAATATTAGTAATATAGATCTGAATCATAGCTGCAGTCGTTCCGTATTAATGCACAGCATTTTATGTGTTTTTAACTGTTCCTGTTACTTCCCTTTGGTTAAACACTCATTTTCGAAGCCCAAACTTATCAAGAACTATCTGCAGAATTCTATGGCCCAAGACAGATGTAATGAACTCAGCCTCCTCAGTACTTAAAGAGCTAGATCCTTTGATGTCAGTAAGATCATCAATACCTTTGCAACACAGAAAGCAGGCCACATGGTCCAGTTTTACTAGCGATCAAAGTAAGTTCAGTCACTTTTTTAAGTGTGTGCATTGATCAACAGATAGAGGTATAGGCCTGTGCTTAATGATATTGAGTGTCAATCACTATAACGTATTAAATTTTTTATGACGGTATTAATAATTTTGTTTGATACTTTGAAAACAGAAAACAAAACAAATAATCCCTTGTTTATATTGCATGGGATTGTAAAACACTTTGCATTAAATTTCTACTTCTGCTTGCTGTAATCAAGTTATATTACTTACTGCTAGGTTATACATTTTATTTTAGAGAATATGAATTTTATTTTTGCAGGCAAGCCAGTACTGAATATGTTACACCTCTGATCCTATGTGTTTGAAAACAAAAAGATCAAAGTGGTGATATCAAGCAGTGGAAGAGCCAGGATGGAATAATGACAATATTATGAAAAGGATAGATTGCTACTAACCATATAGTGGAGGTGTTGAGCCGCAGTCAGGCACAACAAAAATACTACTGGTTGTAAGCTTTTGGACAAAAGGCCACCTCCTGAGATAGACAACACACACACGCGCACGCACGCACACACACACACACACACACACACACACACACACACATGACCACTGTTTTGGCTGCTGGGGCAAGACTGGCAGTGTTAGTAGCCTTTTGTTGTGCCTATCTGTGACTTAACATCTCTGCTATATAGTGAGTAGTAATCTATCCTTTTCATAATATTGTCAGATTGGTAATAGTCAGGTGTCATTACATAAGTTAGCAAACATGTTTTTAAGTCAAAACATTGCATATCCAGTTATTGCATTGAGTCTGTTTTGTGTAACTGTTAAGTTATCTTGCTATAAAACAAACACGAAGAACTAAATATGTGTTAATATCAATGTGAACAATTTTAGAAAACTTCTGTTATGTGATACTGTATTCAGAAGTACTGGTGTGAGGAGAAGAAAGTGGGCCTGATACTGTGATTCATGCAGTTAAGACAGCTAAGCAGATTCTTATTTTCTGAAACACATAGTGTTCTACCATTCTGCTCAACAGTGATTGCTGAAACATGTCCAGAGCTTACATTAACATAGCATTGATTATTGTGACCAACCTCATCTAGATAACATTTGCTGACCTCAAGCTCGCAAGCTATCCAGTGCCACCAATTCTTTGTTACAGTGTTGGAGCTGTGTGTGTTTTAGAGAACAGAAATTTTAGTTTCACTGCCTTGATCACAGTGTCTGCACAGTTGCACACACACACACACACACACACACACACACACACAAACAATTTTCTCTATAGTGCCCCCATTACCACACCACTGATCTACCTTTCCTCTCCACCCCAACATAACACTTCACTGTTACCCTCTACAGTTCTTATAATACCACAGTCAATCTTGCTGCAGCAAGGCCAAGGATAGTTGGTAGCAAGCAATGTTGTGTCCACTGAAATGTCTGATTGTGACATACAGTTAATTCATAACTGTGTTCATCTAGTGCATTGGTAGTCAACCTGGTCCTTATCCATTTTCATTAGGTTTTAATTAAATTTTGACATAACGTATTTGGTTGGTAATTATTTCTATATGCTTTAACTTTTTGTAACTCTGCTTTATAAATTTTAGAAAGGAAAGCTACTTACCTACTTTATAAATCACTATTACTGTGGAACTAGTGGGTGGTTCAAAAAATTTATTACTAACAGACACAAAAGTGGATGCTAGGTAAAAAAGTTTGACTACCACTGATATAGTGCATTCGCAAGAGCCACAGATAAGATCACATAAAGACAGTAGAAGGCTTGGAAGTAATTCTAAGCCACAATTCTATCACTCTAAGTACTGTAAATAATTAGACAATCTAAATGTGTTTCCATGATCTCTTAATAACAAATGTATAGTTAAACATTGATCCATTTTATTTTTTATGTAACTAGTGGTTATAATTAAAGTGTAGTTCTCACAGAGGTCCAATGTGGGTCGTAATTATCATGTGGCTGCAAAACTTGGTGTTACTGCATATCCAGTTTACCCTGGAAAAACATTAATTCAAATTTTGGCCATCAGGTGCGAATCTGGCATTGCACAGTATCCTGTCAACATCTCTGGTGCTCATATTGAACAAATTGTGTAATTAATGGTTAATAATAAAATCAACATTATGCCTTTCACACTTGTTTGACGTTTTCATTCATGTCCCATGCCTAATCCATTACATATGGAAACATTTCTATATGTCTTTCTTACATGCTCAGTGCCAGATTCTCACCTGGGCCAAAACTTAAACTATTTTTTTTTTCAATATAAATCAGATTTTCATTAATGCATTAAAATATCTACCAAATTTTGCTGCCACGCAATAATTATGGCCCACACTGGACCTCTGTGAGTAGCTGTACTCAAATTATAATCACCTGGTAACACTGATCATGCTTAATATGAACAGGTGAAACATTTTTTACTGAAAATAATAATAAACATTCAATCGTAAAAGACAGATAATGTTTATTAACAACAACATGGGAAGAATAAATTGCTACTCACCATGTGGAGGAGGCATAGAGTTACAGACAGATGTTATGGAAAAGACTATTAAAATGTTAGAGCTTTCAGACAAAATCATTCTTCTGCAGTAAAAAATACATTGCCAAAGAAGGACTTCATGTGAAAGTTTTAATATTTTTGCAGTCTTTTTCATTGTGCCTGTCTGCAACTCAATGCCTCCTTTATATGATGAGTAGCAATCTGTTCTTTCCATATTGTTATTGTCATTCCATCCTGCCCTTTTCATTGTTAAATAATATTTATTCATATGTGCATGATAAATGTAACTAAAGTAACAGCTGAGGAAAAAAAATGGAAATATTAATTCCATCCTGCACTTTCCATCGTCAAATAATATTTATTCATGTATGTGTGATAAATGTAACTAAAGTAACAACTGATGAAAATGGATGAAAATATTAATTATATTTTTACATTTTCTTTGCATCAAAATTAGATAACTGTGTGATTACTTTTAACAACAATGTTTGTATCGTCTAGAATTTCTGGGCACAGTGACACCACTGGGTGAGGTAACTACTGGGTGCAGTGAACGTAAGAAAGAAAAGGAGAAAAGAAAGGAAGCAAGATAAGAGTTAAGTGTCCTATCAAGAATGAGGTAATTAAAAAACAAGAACAAGCTCAAATTGGGAAAGGTGGATGAAAATCCACCATGACTTTTTCAAATGAACCAGCCATGGATTTTCCTTAAGCAGTTTGTGGAAACCATGGAAATCCTTAATATGGATAGCTGGAAGAGGATTTATTCTTGTGAACGCAGCCCCAGTGTCTCATCATAGCAACACCTTGCTCTAGAGTTTTACTCAATCCTTTGGTTGTATTGTACTTGAATTGTACCAGAGATTTTCAATAATTGTATTATTATTATTATTATTAATTATTACTATTACTATTATTATTATTATTATTATTATTAATTGTATTGTTATTTTTTACCTTTTTTTTTTAGCAAGTGGAGCTGCTGAGGCTACAAACACATCTGGTACTGAGGAGACTGCAGCAGATATGTCAGCTCTTGAATCCTTCGGAGTTTATGATGAACAACAGGTACACACATTTTTTCCCAAAAAGATTTCTTTTACAGTAGGATGCTGGCTACATCTCCCATGCTATAGTTTAATTTCCATATTCCATTATGAAATTGCCAGTGTAAAAAGACTAATATCCATATATTCTTAATATCTTCTGGATTCTGACTTGTGTTTTAGTTGTGATTTTGTTGAGTTACAGATTGGTAGGAACAAAAACATTGTGTGATGTAACAGCTTGGCCTGGAATTCTGTGCAGAAATATTAATGTTCCGCATTTTGTACCACCTCTTATACTTAAATTCCATGAAAATAGTTTTCACATTTCATACAGTATTTCCTACCATGAGATAACTACTTAAGATAATCTCCCTAGCCTCCCCCTACACCCTCCCACCAGCTTTGTACTGACTGAACAATCCCCGTGCTTCATGTGGGTAGCCCTAAGTATCGACAGCAGGATGACTTGTCTGGCATAACGCTAATGTACACAAACCTTCCTCCTGAATATTCAATCTATCTATTAATGAAAACTATCTCAAAATCCCTACAGCAGTTTCTGAGATTATCTTTCACATGCAAACAGAAAAAAATGGCCTGGGACTTTATTATATAATAGGTACAGATGGTAGACAAGCTCATAAATTGTAAGGCACAATATCAACAGATCGAGATTCAAATGAGATTGTTGTGGGTAAGGGGTTACTAGATTCTCCTTAGCTTAAAAGAGCATGTAGAACAGATACAAAAGAGTGAGAGAAAGAGTGGTTCTCAGTTATGAAAAAGAATGAAAGTTCACTCTTAGTCACTGTTTCCAAGACTTGCCCTATATCATGATACCATCATCTGCCTAAGAACGTTAGATGAGTCATGTGAGAAAAACAGGGAATCAGCAATGAAACACCATAAACAGATGGTATTTGAACCTGAGAAATTACAGCTTGCAGGAATAGTTGTGACTACAAGGGACATGATGTGGGGGTGGGGGAAGAAGATGTTGAAATGAATGGGAGTTGTAAAAAGAAAGCTAAATATTGTATGGGAAATACAAAAAATTGCTAAACTCCTGATAAAACAAACTGGATTAAAAGGAGGGAAAACTACTGCACTGGTAAGTAGTATAAGATAGGTGACAGCAGATTGGCACCTTTCTCACCTGGCTCAGGAGAAAAAAAAGCCACTGTCAGTGCATTACAGATAAATCTGATCCATCAAGATTTATGTCTTATTTTAGCTACCACCTTGAATTAATAAAGAATATGAATTCTACTCTCTGAAAATCACATAGTGTCCAACATTGAGAAGTATAAAAAAAATATCAGTTTTTATATTATTGTTTTCTGTATACAATAAATTTAAACATGAGAACAAATAATATTGCATATTCTGTGTAGTCACTTCCAGAATAGGGGGAGGGAGGGAGAGAGAGAGAGAGAGAGAGAGAGAGAGAGAGAGAGAGAGAGAGAGAGAGAGAGAGAGAGAGAGAGATAAAACATGGCATCCAGAACCTCTGTTATTAATTAAAACATAAAAAAACTCTACAACAGCCTTTTGTAAAGCATAAAAGTATAAAATTGAGCTTAACTGCAATTTTAAAAGAATTATTACTTTAACTCATCAGGTGTTCTGTTTCGTGATGAAAAAACTGCACATATCATGGAGAAGGCCAGACGGACTCTGACAAGCCTTGACTAGGTAGTGTATCATGGAGAAGGCCAGACGGACTCTGACAAGCCTTGACTAGGTAGTGCCTGAACAGACATGGCAGAGACCACCTCTTTGACAACCGTGAACAGTCACCATTGAGACAGCTGAAGCTGTTTAAGCTTAAGTGATGTTTATACAGTTGTGCATATATTTGGTGGAGTAGAATGAAAAATGTGGTATTTGATTTTAGGTTTTCCCAGTGAATGAGCCGTTTGCACTGTTCTCGGATGTCCAGCCAGGTGCAGTTGTTTTTGTAAGACAGTATTTCGACAGGGTACCTTGCCATCATTTTCAGGTGATACCTTTAGAATGAACATCTTTTGCCCTTTTATACTCTTACGGCTCCCTACCCCTTCCTCCACTGTCTGTTGCATGCCGGAATGGGTGGAGTAGTGGGGGGCACTGCTGGCTGCTGGGTACGAACTCTAGTCCCTCAGTACTTCTGTGGCCTGCGTAGAGTGTGGAAGTCACTCTCGATTGATGCTGTGATTTTAGTTGGCTGAGTGCTGGGTCCCAGCTTTGCTGAAAGTGAACCCAGTGTCTGTGTTGATCAGCCTGTTCAGCCACTCGTATTTCAGTAGCCTTTTCCAGAACACAGTCCCAAAATTACTAGGTCTGTCTCAGCACCTCATACTTCATCGAGTCCCCTGTAGCCATACAGTGTTCTGCAACTGCAGATTTTGTTGGTTCCTTAAGCTCGGTGTATCTTCTGTGTTCCTAGCATCTTTCTTCAATTGTCCATACACTGTCCCCAATATATGCCTTACCACATTTACCTGGAATGCGGTAAACACCTGGTTTATGGAGTCCCAAGTTGTCTTTCAGTAGGTCAAGAATATTTGGAGGTGGACAGAAAACGCATTTCATGTTATGTCAAGCTCGGATTCTGCCAATTTTGTTTGATACTTTGCCAGCTTGCTACACATACACCATTATCTTCTCCTCATTATCATTTTTTGTCTTCTGTGCTTGTACTTTCTGCCTGAAAGCACATTGGATTTGTCTCTCACCATATTCATTCTTATTGAAAACTTGCTTAATGTGTTTAATCTACCTTGGTAATATTCCACAGGCCAAGTGTATCAGTTTACGTAGCACACCCTCACACTATGAAAGATGATGGCAGCTGGCAGCCTGGAGATAAAAATCAGTGTAGGTGGTTTTCCTGTACACACTGTGTCCTATATTGCCGTCCATTCTGTGCTTGACTAAGATATCCAAAATAGGGAGTTCACCATCCTCTTCCATCTCTATAGTGAATTTGATACTAGGGTGCAGAGAGTTCAGACATTGGAGGAACTCCTAAAGTCTTTCACTCTCATGTGGCCATGCAACAAATGTGTCATCAACATATCTGAAGCAGCATATAAGCTTCAGTGCAGCTGTTTCTTGAGCTTGCTTTTTTTAACTGGTGGCGGAAGGCACCCCATGGTGACACCATCTGTTTCTTCATAATATTCACCTTTGAAGAGAATGAATGTTAATGTGAGGACAAATTCAAAGAGGTTAGTCACTGTCAGGTTGAATTTCCCACTGATCAGTTGGAGGTTATCAGCAAGTGGCATTCTGGTGAAGAAGGATACCACATTAAAGCTCACCATAAGGTCCTGGTCATGGAGGCGTAGTTCTTGCACCTCTTGAATGATATGTATTAAGTTCCTGATGTTTGGCCTGCTGGTGCATTCTTGTGTCTGTGTTGAGGATGTAGAGGAACATCCCATTTGTTAACGTTTGATATGCAATAGAGCCTTGGTAGTGCAGCAGCTATTGGTCAAAGCTTCTTGACAATTTCCTTTGGCAGGGACCAGCCCAGGAGCTCAATAGTCTTCTTGTTCACACTGTTGGTCTTAGCTGCACTGAAGCCTACATGCTTTTTCAGATATGGCCACAAGGGAGTGAAAGACTTCAGGAGTTCCTGCAAATCTGAACTCTCAGCACCCAAGTATCAAATTCATCATGATGGTGGATGAGAATGGTGAACCCCCCCATTTTAGACATCTTAGTCACGCGCAGAACAGTCAGCACTGTAGGACTGCCCACACTCATTAGTATCTCCATGCTGCCAGCCACCATCACCACACTTTCAAGAAGAATGGGTATGATGAGAGACAAATCCGACTTGCTTTCAGGTAGAAAGTACAAGCCCAGCAGACAGAAAACAACAACAAGAAGGAGAAGGCAATGGCATATCTGCAGTGTGCCAGCAAAGTATCAAACAAAATCGGCAGGATCTTGGCCTGACATAAATGCATTTTCCATCTACCTCCAAAACCATGCCATTAAATACAGAGAAATAACTTGTGGCTCCATAAATCAAGCATTTACCGTTATTTCATGTAAATGCAGTAAGGCATATATTGGGGAGATTGTACCGACAATCGAAGAAAGATGCAAGGAAGACAGAAGACGCAACGAGCTCAAGCATGGCAGCAGGGGACTCCACGAAGTATAAAGAAAAGGAAGCAGTAATACAAATCTCATCATTTTGAGACTGTGTTCTGAAAGAGGCTATTGAAATATGAGTGGCTGAATAGCTGATCAATAGAGACACTGAGTTCACTCTTAGCAAAACTTGGGACCTGCACTCAGCCAACTAAAATCACAGCATCGCCTGAGGGTGACTTGTGCACCCTACGCTGGGCACAGGAGTACTGAGGGATCAGAGCAAGCACCCAGAATCTGGCAGTTCTGTTGCCCCACTACTCCATCTGTCGTGGCATGCAACTGACAGTAGAGGAAGGGGTAGGGGAGATAAGAGTGTAAAGGAGGCAGAATTTAGCAAAGATGCTCATTCTACAGGTACCACCTGAAGACGAAGGCAAAGTTACACTGTCAAAATATCATGTTATAAAAATGATTGCACGCAGCTGGACAGCCAACAGTAAAAGCATGAAAAATGTGGTGTGCACTCAGAGTCACAACAGCACATTTTTAACCTTATTTCTTTAAAAGCCTGAGTAAAATACTACTATCATTAAATGAATGAGTTTTGTCATATGATGACATGGTTGGAGACTGTGGCTATTATGCAAAATAAACTGTTTGGTGGTGTACATCGGCAGCCAGTCACAAATTGGTCTTAAGTTACTTTATTCAAAAAGTACCGTTAGTGGTTTTAAATTTATATAATTCATCAGATGGGATTTCATGGTTTCGTCAAAACGTATGATGTATTGGTTTATTGGTGAGTTGCACTAGGATAATCAAATATTCACAGTTAAAAACATGTTGGCTGCTCTACACCTTGTGTTAGAATGTGCCTTACATGAAATGTCCATCTGGAGCATTTGTTTTCACAATTTTCTTCCAGTGAATTGTATTTGTAATGTTTGTTGTATTTTCACAGTCACATTTGTTGGTTTGCGTTATTAAACACTTGTGTTTGATCACAAACAAATTTCCAATGTGCACCACATGTTTTGACCCACAAGCAAATAAATGAGTATCAAGATGCTGCAATACAGTGATACATTACAAAAGTTTGGCATTCTGGTAAAAGAAGCATACATTACTGTTATGTTAAATTGAAACAGTATTTTGCATTAAACGTACACCATTAAATACAGATATATAAAAGATGATTTTATTTACAAAATGATAGAGAAATAAATGTTGATAAAAAGTATTTTAAATCTGTATGCACTGTTTGAACATTGATGGTGACAGTACATTGAAATTTGTTTATATTTAGTGTCATGGAAATTATTGTCTATTGTAGATATATACAGTATTATAAGATTTAAAAACAAAGATGATGAGACTTACCAAACAAAAGTGCTGGCAGGTCGATAGACACCCAAACAAACACAAACATACACACAAAATTCAAGCTTTCGCAACAAACAGTTGCTTCATCAGGAAAGAGGGAAGGAGAGGGAAAGACGAAAGGATGTGGGTTTTAAGGGAGAGGGTAAGGAGTCATTCCAATCCCGGGAGCGGAAAGACTTACCTTAGGGGGAAAAAAGGACATGTGTACACTCGCGCGCACACACACACACACATATCCATCCACACATACACAGACACAATCCGTAATCTACTATACAATCCGTAATCTACTACACAATTTTATCCCGCTGATATATATTCAATAATACGTAATACGTAATAATACGTAACCCACTTCCAAACCATAACCCAAAAAAAAATTTTTTTTTTCCGCTTTCAACACTACCGCTACTATAAAATCCACCGTTTCTAGTTCACAAACAGTTCCTTTCACCTATTAAACAACCATTTTGGCTAGTTCTAATAACTTTTGCTTTATTTCCATTTCCATTTTTCTCACATCACTGATCATTTTTAGCCGCTTCCCACAGGTTTTAACATCATTATTTCTTCGTCAGACAATTGTTAGCCTCATTCTCATAATCTGCCACCACAAAACCACTCCTTTTAATACATTTACACGTAGGTTTTTCGAAATTTTCCCGAATTTCTCCACCCTTTAACGTGTTTTGGCGGCAACATAACCACCTAACCTTTCTGCACATCGTTGTCTACCTACACAAGTTCATCACAGGATCAACATAGCCCAGCTCTAACCAACACTTTTTCGCCTTTTTTCACACCAGATCTCCAGTTGCTTTCTAGTTCACCTTTATCTCTCCCCATATATTTTTATTTTCATTTTCATTTCAGCCTCGTGTTACACTTTCCACCTTCAAATACCATGTCACCCTCACAACACCCCCACAACGACCCCATTAAGTTTTATTTACATTCCCTCCACAAACATGCCTTCGCCCTAGCCAGATTACACTCCCATATTTTATTTTCTCAGGCTTGTCTGATATTTGGCATTACTCCCAAAGGCCTCACACTCAAAGTTCCCATCTCTGGTTGCAACCCTCCTTTTCAATAGTCCCTATACCAGTTCCAAACTGAACAATCCATTGCCCTCACCCACCTAATCCTTCACCTACACATCAACTCAGCCAATGAACACACCCTTCAACTCCTATCCTTAATAAAAGTCCTCAGTCTTTCCTCTCCCACATCCACAACGGCTGTTCAGAGCATCCTCCTACAGTCCAACCGCAAATTAGAACAGCATGCCACCCTCCACCTTAAAAAACTATCCAATCTCCTGGTTTCCCACCTCCGGAAAGTCAACTCACTCACCCTTCACAACCTTTCCAGCAAACCTCAAGCTCCTTTCATTGCACACAAACCCAGTCTCTCCCATCTACTCAATCTCCCACTTCCAGCTCCACTCCCTCCAAAACCTCAAAATTCCAATCAACACAATCTGGAACCACAACACCCTAATTCAGTAGTTAACCTTTCCTCCAAACCTCTCTCCCAATCCGAAAGCTCTGTCCTATCCAAAGGCCTCACCTTCAGCCCCACTCCCAGATTCAACCAAACAGCCCTCGTCAAAGATTTACTGTCCTACACTCGTACTCTCTGCTGGACATATCACTTTGCCACGAAGAAAAATGATCCTAATCCTACCCCTAATGATCCAACTCCCCAAGACACTATGCAAATTGAACCCTTCCTCGAACAGTTCCGTCCTCCGTCACAGCGGGACTCACCTCCTCTTCCTCAAAATCACCCCCTCAAAACCTTCCAGAAATTTCTGACTTCCGGCCTTGCCTCTCAATCCTTCACAAAAAACCTTAATCCTACTCCCAACATCACTACTGCTGAAGCCCAAGCTATCCGTGATCTGAAGGCTGACCGTTCCATCGTCATTCTTCTGGCGGACAAGGGTTCCACGACAGTGGTACTTGACCGTCGGGAGTATGTGGCTGAGGGACTGCGTCAGCTTTCAGACAACACCACATACAAAGTTTTCCAAGGTAATCCCATTCCTGATGTCCAGGCGGAGCTTCAAGGAATCCTCAGAACCTTAGGCCCCCTACAGAACCTTTCACCTGACTCCATCAACCTCCTGACCCCACCGACACCCTGCACCCCTACCTTCTACCTTCTTCCTAAAATTCACAAACCCAATCATCCCGGCCGCCCCATTGTAGCTGGTTACCAAGCCCCCACAGAACATATCTCTGCCTATGTAGATCAACACCTTCAACCCATTACATGCAGTCTCCCATCCTTCATCAAAGACACCAACCACTTTCTCGAATGCCTGGAATCCTTACCCAGTCTGTTACCCCCGGAAACCATCCTTGTAACCATTGATGCCACATCCTTATACACAAATATTCCGCATGTCCAGGGCCTCGCTGCGATGGAGCACTTCCTTTCACGCCGATCACCTGCCACCCTACTTAAAACCTCTTTCCTCATTACCTTAGCCAGCTTCATCCTGACCCACAACTTCTTCACTTTTGAAGGCCAGACATACCAACAATTAAAGGGAACAGCCATGGGTACCAGGGTGGCCCCCTCGTATGCCAACCTATTCATGGGTCGCTTAGAGGAAGCCTTCTTGGTTACCCAGGCCTGCAAACCCAAAGTTGGGTACAGATTTATTGATGACATCTTCATGATCTGGACTCACAGTGAAGAAGAACTCCAGAATTTCCTCTCCAACCTCAACTGCTTTGGTTCCATCAGATTCACCTGGTCCTACTCTAAATCCCATGCCACTTTCCTTGATGTTGGCCTCCATCTGTCCAATGGCTAGCTTCACACGTCCGTCCACATCAAACCCACCAACAAGCAACAGTACCTCCATTATGACAGCTGCCACCCATTCGACATCAAACGGTCCCTTCCCTACAGCCTAGGTCTTCGTGGCAAACGAATCTGCTCCAGTCCGGCATCCCTGAACCATTACACCAACAACCTGAAAACAGCTTTCGCATCCCGCAACTACCCTTCCGACCTGGTACAGAAGCAAATAACCAGAGCCACTTCCTCATCCCTTCAAACCCAGAACCTCCCATAGAAGAACCCCAAAAGTGCCCCACTTGTGACAGGATACTTTCCGGGACTGGATCAGACTGAATGTGGCTCTCCAGCAGGGATACGACTTCCTCAAATCCTGCCCTGAAATGAGATCCATCCTTCATGAAATCCTCCCCACTCCACCAAGAGTGTCTTTCCGCCGTCCACCTAACCTTCGTAACCTCTTAGTTCATCCCTATGAAATCCCCAAACCACCTTCCCTACCCTCTGGCTCCTACCCTTGCAACTGCCCCCGGTGTAAAACCTGTCCCATGCACCCTCCCACCACCACCTACTCCAGTCCTGTAACCCGGAAGGTGTACCCGATCAAAGGCAGAGCCACGTGTGAAAGCACCCACGTGATTTACCAACTGACCTGCCTACACTGTGAAGCTTTCTATGTGAGAATGACCAGCAACAAACTGTCCATTCACATGAATGGACACAGGCAGATAGTGTTTGTTGGTAATGAGGATCACCCTGTGGCTAAACATGCCTTGGTGCACGGCCAGCGCATCTTGGCACAGTGTCACACCGTCCGGGTTATCTGGATACTTCCCACTAACACCAACCTGTCAGAACTCAGGAGATGGGAACTTGCCCTTCAGTATATCCTCTCTTCTCGTTATCTGCCAGGCCTCAATCTCCGCTAATTTCAAGTTGCCGCCACTCATACCTCACCTGTCTTTCAACAATATCTCTGCCTCTTTACTTCCGCCTTGACTGACATCTCTGCCGAAACTCTTTGCCTTTACAAATGTCTGCTTGTGTCTGTGTATGTGCGGATGGATATGTGTGTGTGTGCGAGTGTACACCTGTCCTTTTTTCCCCCTAAGGTAAGTCTTTCCGCCCCCGGGATTGGAATGACTCCTTACCCTCTCCCTTAAAACCCACATCCTTTCGTCTTTCCCTCTCCTTCCCTCTTACCTGATGAAGCAACTGTTTGTTGCAAAAGCTTGAATTTTGTGTGTATGTTTGTGTTTGTTTGTGTGTGTCTCGACCTGCCAGCGCTTTTGTTTGGTAAGTCTCATGATCTTTGTTTTTAGATATATTTTTCCCATGTGGTATGTTTCCCTGTATTATATTCGTATTATAAGATTTGTTACTTTAACTGCATATAGGTGTAGGAAAATTATTTATATTGGAGTGTGGGAAGTACTTTCTGAAAGTTTATCATATAAGCGAAACCAGTACCCGTATGTTAGAAGTATAGACCCTGACTGTTGAGGCACTTGTCCCACTCTGGCACAAGGCGGTGAATGGCTGTCTCATAAAATTCCTGGGGCTGCGATGTTACCCGGTTCCACACATACAGCTGGATGTTGCCGTGAGAGGTGAATCATTTGTGCCTCAGAGCCATTTTAAGGGGACTAAAAATGGCGTAATCACAGGGAGAGAGGTTCGGACTGTATGGAGGGTGGCCAAGAACCTCCCATTATAATTTCTGCAGGAGTGCCATGACTGTGTTGGCCACATGAGGCTTTGCACTGACATGGAGCAGAATGACCCCATGGGTGAGATTGCCTGGTCGTTTTGATTTGATCGCTTGGCAAAGGGTGGTCAAGGCTTGCGAGTAACAGTGAGCATTCACTGTTGTTCCATGCTACAGGAAGTGAATAAGAAGGGAACCATCTTGGTGAAAGAACATCAGCATAACCTTTCCTGCACTCGTCAGCATAACCTTTCCTGCACTCGTGTGGATGTCCTTGGCCTTTTTTTTTTTTTTTTTTTTTTTTTTTTTTTTTTTTTTTTTTTTTGTGATGTTGACCTTGAATGCTTCCACTGCGCATTCCCTTCCCGAGCATAGTACTGAAGATGAGCATGATAGTGGGCCATTTGACACGCTTCCTGGTGTGGTTGAAGACTGTGGGGCACACTTTGCATATGTGCAGTCATTCCTAAATGAGGGTGTGAACACTTCTGACACTCAATCCGACCACGGCGGCTAAGACTTTCACTGTCATTCAGTGGTACTGAGCAATGAGTGCATCCACCAGCTGGATGATGTGATCGGTAATGCAGCGTAGTGCTCCAGGCCATGCATCATCGGCTAACGACACCAGTTCTATCCTGAAGCACTTATGCCACACCTTGACCCTTGCAAGGGACATGATGTGTTCACCATACACTTGTGACATTCGTCGATGAATGTCCGTTCATCCTACTCCTTCTGCTGTTAGGAAACGAACGATACCTCTTTGCTCTTCTTGTGACGCCTCCATGTCACTGTTTGCAATGTGACTGGCAGTGTTGGATGATTGATGCATGCCGCTGCTAGCTCTGTATTGTCACGCATGCCTTCTAGCGACAGTCTGTGAACGTCCACGCTCTGGTCAGAATCACACCACGTTACGCACACCACGATATTGCCTTCCTGTCACTGATTTGCACATTGCTCGTTCCTTTTTGAATGCCCCTTATAAAAGGAGTATTAGCCAACTCAGTGTGCTCATTAAAGATACAGTCAGGTGTGTGTATTTCTATTTCTTTTAACAGATTCATAGCGGCACTTTTTTGTGCTAAATGCCATATTTCCATGTTGTTCTCAGTGTTTCTCACTGAGAGGTTTACTTCAACAATGTGGGCTGCAAATGTAGATTTGTTGAAGTTGCCAAGTCTTAAAGCATCAAGTTGTTCTTTGTTCCTATTCTGAAAACTTCTGCTTGTCTGTCCATTGTAGAATTTTTGGCATGAATCACATTGGAGCCTGTACACCCTGGTTTACTATCAGGGTTCATCGAAGGACTTACATCATGGATTACTTTTTGTTGTAGCATACTGTTAGTACAGAAGCTGATTTTAATATTCTTCTCTTTAAATAAGTTTCCTACTTAGTACAATAGTAGGCTTATGTATGGGATGACAGTATTTGTAGGTTTGGCTTCTGTGGGAGATTGGTATGTTTTGGAGTAAATGTTGTGTGAATTGCTGTTCAGTGGACCTATGGCTTTTGTTTTTATTTTGTTGAGGAGAGTGTCGAGTAGTATAGGTTCAGGTTCATAGTCATTATTGTAACTAACTGTTTCAATTGCACTGATTTCATCTTGTTGACCTGAGAGATTCATAGGTGCTTTTTGCATTTGGTGTACCATCACTCTGAAATATGCCATTTTGTGTTGGTTGAGATGGCATAATTAGTTGTCACTGATGAAGTCTGTGACAATTGTTTTCTGTAGATACTAAATTGATGTATATGGTTACTATTATAAATTCTAATATGAAGAAAATTAATGCTCTTATTCGTTTCATTTTCAACTTTAATTTAATATTTTTATTCATTTTGCTGAGGTCTGCTGCCAATGCTTCACTTTCACTCTTTGTACTATCAAAAAGTGCGACTGTATCATCAAAATATCTTCTGCTGTAGACTATTTTGTTTGAGACATAGTCATTAATTAATGTCAGCTCTTATCGCAGCCAAGCCACTTCCCATTGCCAAGTCATCGTGCTGTTGGTAGAGCTTGTTGTGGAAGCTAAAGTAATTGTGCTGCATTATAACTGTGTATATTTCTGTGAACTCACAGAGCTCTGCAATACTAATTTTCTTATATCTAAGTAGACTTTTTCCTTACACTGTTAATTGTCTCTTTAACAGCGTACTTCGTATATAGTCTGAATAAGTGCAGTGGTGCAAATGTTCTTTTGGGTGGGATATAGATGTGTTCAATAAAGTCTATGAGCTCAAGAACGTTACATATGGTGTTGTGTGTGGTGCATCACATGGTACCTCATGGAAATCCTCCACCATATTATTAAGACACGGCACATCTCCTACTCAACACCATTTGCTCTCACTTCAGGCTGTATGCCAGCTGCACCCTGCATCCCATCTATCAGTAGATTCACCAGTAGTCAAGAATACCTTTAAGGCAGCAAAGACACGTATTAAAACTTCATTGGGTTTGAACGAGGCTGTGTAATAGGGCTACAAGAAGCTGGATGTTCTGTGATACTGCAGAGTGTCTCAGCAGGAATGCAGCCATTGTGCATCATTGCCGGCAGCAACAGTCACAAGATTGTATGGTAGCAAGAAGACCGGGCTCTGGATGGCCATGTAGTACTCCTGGGAGAGAAGACCATTGTGTTCAGTGTATGGCTCGAGTGTATTGTACTCCATCTGCAGCAGCAATATGAGCAGCAGTTGGCACCAGGGACACAACGAACTGTTACAAACCAGTTACGTCAAGGACAGCTCAAAGTCAGCTGCCCTACAGGGCAGCATTCTACGGACCCTAAACCACTGTCATTTGCAACTTCAGTGGCTTAAAGCGAAAGCTCATTGGAGGGCAGGGTGGAAGTCTGTTGTGTTTTCTGTTGAAAGGTGGTTCCGCCTCAATGCCAGAGAGGGCTGTGTATTCGTTAGAAGGCCAGTTCAGGGCCTGCAACCAACCTGCTTGACGCACTGGACTTACATGTCTAGTTATGATCTGGGGTGCAATTTCATATGACAGCTGAAGCATTTTCATGGTTATTCCTGCCCCCTGACTACAAATTTGAGTGTCAGTGTGGTGATTCGACCAGCTGTGCTGCCATTCATGAACAGTATTTTCTAACAGGATAACCCTCACCTACATACCGCTATTGTAAACCAACATGCTCTACAGAGTGTTGACATGGTGCCTTGACCCGGTCGATCACCAGATCTGTCTCGAATCGAGCACATATGTGAGATCATTGGATGACAGCTCAAGCATCATCCACAAACAATATCAACTGTCCCTTTATTGAGCAACCAAGTGCAACAGGTGTGAAAGTCCATATCACAAACTGACATTTGGAACCTGTATAATACAATAATACTTGCATTCAACATTTTCGCAGTTACACCGGATATTAATGTACCAGCATTTACATTTGCAGTAGCTTACCTCGTGCTTACTTTAACGTGTGACCTTGCAGTGTTAATAACTTACATATGTTGTCTAGAGAAATGTAGTACCAAAATTTTATTGCTCTACATTAATTATTTTTTGTTGTTGCAATTTTTTCTGTCAGTTTATTTCTTTCATTGTGTCCTTGGAGCAAGCTGTATTACATGCTGTCTTTGCTACCACGTGAGGACACCTTAGGTTCACGTGCCCTTTGCAAACAGTGCTGCATTACGAGCTGCACTTGCTAGCTGCTGTTTCCCCCATTTTCACACATGATCCTGTCACTTCCTTAGCACCAGGACTTTGAGCTCACATTCTCAGCATTTGGAACGGCTCTCCATTCCGCTGCCAGCACGACTCTTCCCTTCTGCTGCCAGCAAGGCTCTTCCCTTCTGTTACTGGCTTGACTTCTTCTACTGCTGGTACAGGCCCTTCCCCGGTCCAGCACCAACTGGTGAACAGGTTTCCATTATTTTCATTTTTGTGCCTACTTTGATGCAATTGTTTTTTACCAGCACAGACCCTTCTGCTGCCGGCATGGTTTCTTTTGCCACCGGTAAGGCCCCCTTAACCGATCAGATGCTTCTTTCAGGGCAGTTCTCTGTGTGCCTAACCTGTACCTCATCTGCACACAGATATACCACTCTTCTTTTGGTACAAATTTCTAATCCAGTTCTTCCCTCCTGGCAACCCACTGTGCTGCCTCCGGGGGTTTTTACTCCAGCACATTCACTTCACAGATCCGTTCCCCTTCAGAGCCAGCAGTTTGCCCACAGCCCCAGATCCTGTCTCTGCCCATCTGGGCATTTCCGTTGCTTCCAGCTTCCCTGACATCTGCCAGCACTTCTGCTGTAGCCTAGCATGTCAGTATCTTGATGGATCCACCATTTTTTTTTTTTTTAAAGGGGGAAGAGTTTTGCGGCGAGGCCAGTCACCTGGCCACTGCTGCCACCAGTACATACACCCACAGCCATAGGGTTGCAGCACTCTTGGCATCATTGACCAAATGCAGCCAGACATACTGAATGCTTACTTAACATTTAAGATGCTGATTATTTAAGATGCTGTGTGACCACTACTCAGCAGCATTTGCTCATGTTGTGGGCTCTGCGCCGACTGTGCCCTGCAGCCCATCTGTTGGTAGTGCTCACCAGTGGTAGCCCAGTGCAGCCCAGGATTCCAGCTGAATGTCAGACCTGAGCAACCTAGAACTCCAACTGGACTTCAACCGAGACGCTGGCTGGATATCTCCTAGCACATCATCGCCTGTCCGTGCCTGTTTGCACCATTGAATCCACACAGCCACCGTTGCTGGAAGCACAAGTTTCCCATTTGCCAAGAGTGTTCTTCCAAAGTCCACCGGCCAGCCTGCACATGACTGGACATCTTATAGGATGTCATCACCTGGCTGGGCCCATCGATACCCTCAAGCCCCAGCAGCCACTGTTGGTTTAAGCATGAGCCACCAGCACATTGCCAACGTCCCACTGACCAGCCTGTGCTTGACCGAGCCAGATACTATATAGGAAATCGAGCTGACACCAACCTAGGACGTAAGCTAGACTCCAGTTGAGATGTTATCATTCTACCCATAATGGCTATTATTTTCTATTTCATGCCAGAATTGTGAACTGTTCATATGTGTTTACCAATAAATATGTTTCTTTCATTGTACCCTGATAGTCAACTTTATTAGGTGCCGTACTTGCCACCATGTAAAGACATTTTAGCTGTAATTCACAAAATCCCTTTCATTTCTCTGTATTTGATGGCCTACATTTAATGTAAAATACTTTTCCAATTTAATTTAACAGTACTGTGCACTTCCTTTTTTGAAATGCCATATCTTTGTAATGTATCACTGTACTGCAGTACTTTTGACAGTCATGTACATTGTAAACACTCATGTATTTGTTTTCATACATTGTAAGTGTGTCAAAACACACACAATGGAGATTTATTTTCTGATCAAACGAAAGTTTTTAATAATGTAAACCATCATTTGTGATTGTGAAAATGTGACCAACATTACGAATATGATTCACTGGAGGAAAACTCTAGAAACAAAGGCTCCAGATGGACATTTCACTTAAGTTACATTCTAAAAAAAAAGCTTCTAGCACAACCATCTCTATTAGATGTTTGTAACTGTGAGTTGCTGATTATCCTGCGGCAGCTGACCAATAAACCAATGCTTCGTATGTTTTGGTCTAAAGAATGAAAATCATCTGATGATGAATTGTATAAATTCTAAATCAGGACCAGCACTTTTTGAGTGAAGTAACATAACACCAATCTGTAGCTGTCAAAACTCGAACAGCTACTGGAATACAAAGGATGAAGAAAATGAAACAGAATGTTATATTGGGTTGAAAACCTCATTTCCTTGGTTCAAATGGCTCAGTAACAACACAGAGAAATTTGATGAGGCATTCCAGAATTTTTATAAAATGTCTGTATAGTTCAACAAAATGAACCAAAAATGCAGATAATTAATCATGAAGATAATGACATTTCAGAAGTAATGCCATTTGAGCTGTTTATAAAGGCATGGAGGAAAGAAAGGCAATTAGTCAGTCAATTATTTGCGTATTCAGTGGATTGTAATTGTAATCTCTTGCTATGAAATGTAACATGTCAGTTAATTTACAGATGTAATACACTTTCTCAGTGAAACATTCTGACCATTTACAGGACTGTCTTCTACTACATTAATCTTCTTGTTCTTGTGGTCTTCAGCCTGAAGACTGGTTTGATGCAGCTCTCCATGCTTCTTTACCCTGCGCAAGCCCCTTCATCACCAAATAACTACAAGTTACATCATTCTGAATCCACTTACTGTAGTCATGCCTTGGTCTCCCTGTACAATTTTATTTTTACCTCTCTTCCCCCTGCACTTCTCCCAGTACTAAATTGGTGATCCCTTGATGTCTCAGAATATGTCTTATCAGTTGATCCCTTCTTTTAGTAAGTTGTGCCCAAATTTCTTGTCTCCCCAATTCTGTTCGGTACTTCCTCCTTATTTACATGGTCTACCCATCTAATACTCAGCACTCTTCGGTAGAATCAGATCTCAAAACCCTCTATTCTCTTCTTGTCCAAACTGTTTATTGTCCATGTTCAACTAGTATACATAGCTACACTCCAGACAAGTACCATCAGAAAAGACTTCCTAACACTTAAATCTATAGTCGATGTTAACAAATTTCCGTTCTTCAGAAATGCTTTTCATGCCATTGTTAGTCTATATTTTATATCCTCTCTGCTTTGGCCCTTGTCAATTATTTTCCTGCCCAGGTAGCAAAATGTGTCTATTGCTTTTAGTGTCTAGTTTCCTGATCTTGTAACTGCCATCTGGTTTCTACACAAGTTGAAAATAGCCTTTGGCTCCCTGTGTTTTACCCCTGCTATCTTCAGAATTTCAAAGAGAGTATTCCAGTCAATAGCATCAAAAAGCTATAAACATATGTTTACCATTCATTAACCTATCTTCTAAGATAAGGCGCAGGATCAGTATTGCCTCATAAGTTGCTACATTTCTCCAGAATCCAAACTAATCTTCCCCAAGTGGGATCCTACAAATTTTTTCACTCTTCTGTAAAGAATTTGTGTTAGCACTTTGTAACTATGACTTATCAAATTGATAGTTTGGTAATATTCACACCTGTCAGCACCTGCTTTCTTTGGAATTTGTATTATTACATTCTTCTTGAAGTCTGCAAGAGTATTTTGCCTGTCTCATACATCTTGCACCATCAGATGGAATAGTTGTCATGGCTGACTGTCCCAAGGATATCACTAGTTCTTAAGGAATGTTATCTACTCCAGGAGTGTAGTTTCAGCTTCTTCTCGGAGTTTTGCATTTCCCATCTCATCTTGATCTACAGGGTGTCCATAATTAAAGTTACAGTTTCAAAATGTTATAGAAAGGAAACCACTGCTCAGAATGACATCAGATTTGAGCAGCATATTACTCACACTGGGGAAAAAAAAGAAAACAGAAAATGGTGCTTAAAGTGTCTTATCAGAATGAGGTCTGCTACAAATGACAGATGAATCAGAATACAATGGCTATGGTTTGAGTTGCACATTACACCATCCATACTGTTCACTACACTTGACTGCACAAGTTCAGGAGTCAACAGTTGTGGCACTGTTAGATAATCCCATCTACCAGGGAAAGGTCATACCACATCAGATGAAAAAAAAAAAATGGCTTTTAATTGTTCTGAGGCCAAAAACCTCATAAAAAGCAAAATGTCATTGGTTTTTAATTGCCGTGGGGTCAAAAGCTGCATAAAAACCAAAATGACATCTACTTCTAGTTGTCGTGAGACTGGCGCAAGATGTGTTCAATATTCTGTCTTTAGTTTTCTATCACAAGTTGAAATCGAGGAGAAGCAGCACATTTCACAGCAGATCGGAGTGTCTCACGGGGTCCCATTGGGAATGCATCTTACAGTGTGTGTCACCAATTGAACTAAATTCGTAACTCGAGGACTGAACACATTATCTTTCAGATAATCGCCCCTCCCCCCCTCCACCCCCCCCCTCCCCCGCCCCCATATCAGGTGATATGGATGGTCAGGCTGGAGGAACATGATGCCTGATAATTGTAGCATTTCCGATATGCCTCTGTAGCAGTCACTTCAATGGCTGTGCAGTGTGTGGAGAAGTGCCATCTTGCATAAAAATGATCATAGCGACACGTCCACACTGTTGAAGGGTTGGAATGAAGTTAGTGTGTGAAAGACTCTTGCAATGCTTACCAGTGATGGTACAGGTAACAGTACTTTCAGGTTTCATCTCCTCTAAAAAACATGCCACTACAATAAATGATGTCCCCAGCACAGTCACCTTTGCAGAATGAAGTGGTACTGGTTGATGTGCGTGCAGATTTTCCATTGCCCATATTTTGCAATTCTGCATATTGACATGCCCTTGAAGATGGAAATGGACTTGGTGTGTCCCCAGAATGTTCCATGGCCATTCATTATTCATTTCCATGTGAGCAAGAGTGGACCTGTATCTTGCTGGCTTGCTGGAAGGTCAGCATGAAGCAACTCCTGAATGTGGGTGATTTTGTATGGACAGCAATGCAGGATGTTTCGTAGGATTTTATGCACCATACTGGCAGGCATGTCCAACTTTCAAGCAGTTTCCCGTGCGCTGCATGTTTGCACACCATTGCTCAATCCCACCCATAATGTTGTTGCCACATCTTCAACGGATGTTGGATCAACTACTTTCCTTCCTCTGCCACATTGCACTTCTAAAGAACCTGCCTTTTTGAATTTTGTAATCAATTTCTCCAGACCCTTAGCGGATATCAGACCAGTGGCTTTTTTCATTCCTTTGAATGTCCAGAACTTCTGCAGGACTACTGTTGCACAGTCACTGTTCTTGTAAAAGAGCTTTGCCAGCAGCTCGTGATCCTTCATGGAAACAGTCATGCTGGGCATCTCAGATGCAAACTGAGATCGGCTGTGTGCCATACAACTGTTGGTGAACATATTCTTACCCTTAAAGTGTCACATATGGTAATTTATTTATCTATTTATTTATTTAGTTAGTTTTTTTTCCCCATGACATTCCCCCTGTCAGTTATATGCTGTTCAAATTTGACATTATTCTGAGCAGTGGTTCTCTTTCTAAGGCATTTTAAAACTGGAATTTTGATTATGGACACCCTGTACATCCTCTTCCCTTTCTATAATACTGTCTTAAAGTTCATCTCCCTTTTATAAACCCTCTATATACTCCTTCCACCTTCCAGCGTTCCGCTCTTTGCGTAGGACTGCTTTTCCATCTGAGCTCTTGATACTCATACAACTGCTTCTATTTCCTCCAAAGAGTTTTCCTGTAGGTGTATCTGCCTTTTTCCTAGTGAAATGTGCTTCTGAATCCTTACACTTGGCCTCTAGCCACTCCTACTTAGCCATTTTGCACTTCCTATCGTTTTTTAGACAATTGTATCCTCTTTTGGATGCTCTAGTTTTATATTTTCGCCTTTCATTAATTAAATTCAGTATATCCTGTGATATCCAAGGATTGCTACTAGGTCTTGTCTTTTTACCTATACGATCCTCTGCTGCCTTCACTATTTCATCTATCAAAGCTACCCATTCATCTTCTATTGTATTCTTTTTGCCCGTTGGAGTCAGTTGTTGCCTAATGCTCCCTCTGAAACTCTCAATAACCTCTGGTTCTTCAGGCTTATGCAGATCAAGCTCCTTAATATCCAACCGTTTGCAATTTCTTCAGTTTTAATCTACAGTTCGCAACCAATAAATTGTGTCATAGTCCACATCTAACCCTGGAAATGTCTTACAATTTAAACTCTGGTTACAAAATCTCTGTCTTACCATTACATAATCACTCTGAACCTTAAGTTATCACCAGGTCTATTCCACATACAATCCTTATTTCATGATTCTTAAACCAAGAGTTAGCAATGATAATTTATGCTGTGTGCAAAATTCTACCAGGTAGGTTCTTGTACCTTTTTATATTTGTTTAGTGGCAGTTGGCTATACTAAAAATTTCACGACCTGAAGGTCATTAATGTCCAGTAATTCTGTCTCATAATTTATAATGATCTACTTCAAGTTCTTATCAGTATAAATACTGTAAAATCTAAAATATTGTTTCATTGATTTTTTCCCATTCTGCATTGTTTCTAGCAGTGTTGTGAGGGCTTGTACTTAAGAACATTTTATTTACATTTTCATGTACCGGTGTAGAAGTTTCTCTATTAGGCTTTGTTATAACATTCGCACCATCAGCAGAACTGTTTCAACTCCTGAGAACTGTTTCAACTTCTGAGAACTGTCACAACTTCTTGGGCATATCATAGCTGATAGTGTATATATAGCAAGAATATGACTCAATGTAACATTGCTGCCTGTGGTTCACCTCGGAGTGATTATTTTGGGTTTACTCCATCTTGTTGCTAATATATTCTTCATTGTCCCCTACTTTATAAAATCAATGACTATCTGGATAGCTGTGCTTCTTTTCCTGCTGACAGAGTAATTCACCTTTGCAGTGTCCTCTATGCTAGAGGCTGAAAGAAAGTTGGGTTACTTCTGAATTCTTTCATATTGACCAACAATATTTCTTCTTTCAACACCAGTCTATTTACGCTTATATATACATTGAGTTAACTGTTCTCAGATATTTATATTACAGTTGTTTCACCACTATTTATATACAAATAACTTCCACAACAAGATTGCATTTCCACAAGCGAAATGGCTGAGAACGTAAGACAGAATTATAGTTTTACAACTTCATTTGTTCCTCTTCTATGGCATCACTATTGTTATTATGAGTGTGAGTGCTGTTCTTCCACTAATGCAACAACCCTCCAAGCTGTGACACTGAAGAGCAAATGGTCCACTGTAGATGGATACACGAAACTTGTCGTCCTATCTTGCAGTGTACTGTGCCCATGTACCTTGCATTATCTGCACGTAATAATAAACCATTTTGCTAACATTATGCTGTTTGAAACTTAACTACTAATAAAAATTTAATTGCTTAGAAGGACCGAGAGTGTAATCCATCCTTTTGTTTCAACTTCTGTGTTACACCTCAAGTTGTAGTGAGTATTAACCACTCTGAAGATGTGTCTGTGTGTATAATCGCTGTTTCCTAGTGTCACACTGTGTGTCCCTTACGTTTGATAAGATGAAAACCAGTTCCAAAATAGATCTCTGATACCCAAATATTTGAGCTTTGTTAGGAAAATAGTCTGTAATGCGCAATCAAGTGCTTTGGACAATTCAAGTGCCAGTTGGAAAGATTTTGTCATTTAAATTTTGTGTTACCTTTTTCATGAATTGAAAAATGGTATATACTGTGGAGAGAGCATTTAAGATTCCAAATTGGACTAAGTATTCTTTTTAGCTGTAGAAATGTTACTATTCTTGCATGCATAATCTTTGCTAGTGCCTTAGAGAAAGAGGTAAGCCTTTAAACTGATCAGTAATTATTAGAAATTATCTCACTACCTTTCTTGTTTCCTGAAGAGGGGCAGCAGCCTTTTCAGTAGTTGCAGGGTCAACAGTCTGGATGAGTGACTGATCTGGCCTTGTAACACTAACCAAAATGGCCTTGCTGTGCTGGTACTGCGAACGGCTGAAAGCAAGGGGAAGCTACAGCTGTCATTTTTCCTGAGGGCATGCAGCTTTACTGTATGGTTAAATGATGATGGCATCCTCTTGGGTAAAATATTCCAGAGGTAAAATAGTCCCCCATTCGGATCTCCGGGAGGGAACTACTCAGGAGGACGTTTTTATCAGGAGAAAGAAAACTGGCGTTCTACGGATCGGAGTGTGGAATGTCAGATCCCTTAATCGGGCAGGTGGGTTAGAAAATTTAAAAAGGGAAATGGATAGGTTAAAGTTAGATATAGTGGGAATTAGTGAAGTTCGGTGGCAGGAGGAACAAGACTTCTGGTCAGGTGACTACAGGGTTATAACTACAAAATCAAAAAGGGGTAATGCAGGAGTAAGTTTAATAATGAATAAAAAAAAAAAAGGAGTGCGGGTAAGCTACTACAAACAGCATTGTGAATGCATTATTGTGGCCAAGATAGACACGAAACCCACGCCCACTACAGTAGTACAAGTTTATATGCCAACTAGCTCTGCAGATGACAAAGAGATTGATGAAATGTATGATGAGATAAAAGAAATTATTCAGATAGTGAAGAAAGATGAAAATTTAATAGTCATGGGTGATGGGAATTCAATGGTAGGAAAAGGGAGAGAAGGAAACGTAATAGGTGAATATGGATTGGGGGGAAAAATGAAAGAGGAAGCCGCCTGGTAGAATTTTGCACAGAGAATAACTTAATCATAGCTAACACTTGGTTCAAGAATGATAAAAGAAGGCTGTATACATGGAAGAAGCCTGGAGATACTAGAAGGTTACAGATAGATTATATAATGGTAAGACAGAGATTTAAGAACCAGGTTTTAAATTGTAAGACATTTCCAGGGGCAGATGTGGACTCTGACCACAATCTATTGGTTATGAACTGTAGATTAAAACTGAAGAAACTGCAAAAAGGTGGGAATTTAAGGAGATGGGACCTAGATAAACTGACTAAACCAGAAGTTGAACAGAACTTCAGGGAACAATTGACAGGAATGAGGGAAAGAAATACAGTAGAAGAAGACTGGGTAGCTTTGAGAGACAAAATAGTGAAGGTAGCAGAGGATCAAGTAGGTAAAAAGATGAGGGCTAATAGAAATCCTTGCGTAACAGAAGAGATATTGAATTTAATTGATGAAAGGAGAAAATATAAAAATGTAGTAAATGAAGCAGGCAAAAAGGAATACAAACGTCTCAAAAATTAGATCGACAGCGAGTGCAAAATGACTAAGCAGGGATAGCTAGAGAACAACAGTAAGGATGTAGAGGTGCATATCACTAGGAGTAAGATAGATACTGCCTATAGGAAAATTAAAGAGACATTTGGAGAAAGGAGAACCACTTGCATGAATATCAAGAGCTCAGATGGAAACCCAGTTCTAAGCAAAGAAGGGAAGGCAGAAAGGTGGAAGGAGTATATAGAGGGTCTACACAGGGACAATGTTCTTGAGGACAATATTATGGAAATGGAAGAGGAGGTAGCTGAAGATGAAATGGGAGATATGATTCTGCGTGAAGAGTTTGACAGAGCACTGAAAGACCTAAGTCGAAACAAGGCCCCGGGAGTAGGCAACATTCCATTATAACTACTCATAGCCTTGGGAGATCCAGGCCTAACAGAACTCTACCATCTGGTGAGTGAGATGTATGAGACAGGCAAAATTCCCTCAGACTTCAAGAAGAATATAGTAATTCCAATCCCAAAGAAAGCAGGTGTTGACAGATGTGAAAATTACTGAACTATCAGTTTAATAAGTCACAGCTGCAAAATACTAACGTGAATTCTTTACAGACGAATGGAAAAACTGGTAGAAGCTGACCTCAGGGAAGATCAGTTTGGATTCTGTAGAAATGTTGGAACACATGAGGCAATACTGACCCTTCGACTTATCTTGAAGAAAGATTAAGGAAAGGCAAACCTACGTTTCTAGCATTTGTAGACTTAGAGAAAGCTTTTGACAATGTTGACTGGAATACTCTATTTCAAATTCTGAAGGTGGCAGGGCTAAAATACAGGGAGCGAAAGGCTATTTACAATTTGTACGAGAACCAGATGGCAGTTATAAGAGTCGAGGGACAAGAAAGGGAAGCAGTGGTTGGGAAGGGAGTGAGACAGGTTTGCAGCCTCTCCCCGATGCTATTCAACCTGTATATTGAGCAAGCAGTAAAGAAAAAAAAGAAAAGTTTGGAGTAGGTATTAAAATCCATGGAGAAGAAATAAAAACTTTCAGGTTTGCCGATGATGTTGTAATTCTGTCAGAGACAGTAAAGGACTTGGAAGAGCAGTTGAACGGAATGGTCAGTGTCTTGAAAGGAGGGTATAAGATGAACATCAACAAAAGCAAAATGAGGATAATGGAATGTAGTCGGATTAAATCGGGTGATGCTGAGGGAATTAGATTAGGAAATGAGACACTTAAAGTAGTAAAGGAGTTTTGTTATTTGGGGAGCAAAATAACTGATGATGGTCGAAGTAGAGAGGATATAAAATGTAGACTGGCAATGGCAAGGAAAGCGTTTCTGAAGAAGAGAAATTTGTTAACATTGAGTATTGATTTAAGTGTCAGGAAGTCGTTTCTGAAAGTATTTGTATGGAGTGTAGCCATGTATGGAAGTGAAACATGGACGATAAATAGTTTAGACAAGAAGAGAATAGAAGCTTTCGAAATGTGGTGCTACAGAAGAATGCTGAAGATTAGATGGGCAGATCACATAACTAATGAGAAGGTATTGAATAGAATTGGGGAGAAGAGGAGTTTGTGGCACAACTTGACTAGAAGAAGGGATCGGTTGGTAGGACATGTTCTGAGGCATCAAGGGATCACTGATTTGGTACTGGAGGGCAGCGTGGAGGGTAAAAATCATAGAGGGAGACCAAGAGATGAATACACTAAGCAGATTCAGAAGGATGTAGGCTGCAGTAGGTACTGGGAGATGAAGAAGCCTGCACAGGATAGAGTAGCATGGAGAGCTGCATCAAACCAGTCTCAGGACTGAAGACAACAACAACAACAAAAACAACAACAATTTTTATTATTTAAACCTTCCACAATGACAGAACCTTGGGACTGCAGTGGTATGATATGTTGAGAGTAAGAATGAATTTGCTACAGACTGCAATTAAATGAGCTTCAATTTTTTTAATTTGAAAATGATCAATTTCGAGACCGCAAGTCTCTTCTTTAGACGTACCTGATATGTGTACATCAAATTAGTGTGTGCCATGTTTTTATTAGACCCATGTCTTGTTATTGTCAATTGTCCTGCAGTAACGTGCACTATCGAAGAAGAGTCTAGAACATCAGTCACGAAGTGACACAGTCAGTTTCTGGCCAGAGAATAATCTTCAGAATTCTGTAGCCAGCCATTGAGCATGTCACTGTGTGAGTGGTGTCGTGGACCCATTACTACAGGGCAATTGTTGACAGCAAGACATGGTCCTAAGTAAAACATTTGACACATCGATATGACATGTATGTGTAAGGTACGTTTGAGGATGAGGCTAGTAGTCTCGGAATCAATCATGTTATAATTAAAAAATTGCATAATTGTTGCCATGTCAGTTTGCAGATACAAATTTCTCAATCGAAAATGATTACTTTGTCTTATATACCTCAGACTGTAACTGTTGAGCTCTCAATGTCAACTATTTATTTGTTAAAAAAACTGAAAATAATTTAATTGCAGTGTGAGACAAATTTGTACTTACTCTCATAATTTCTTTTGTATTCTACACTGAAGCACCAGAGAAACTGGTATAGGCACACGTATTCAAATACAGACATATGTAAACAGGCAAAATACGGCGCTGTGGTTGGCAACGCTTATATAAGACAATAAGTGAGGGGTGCAGTTGTTAGATCGCTTACTTCTGCTACAATGGCAGGTTATCAAGATTTAAGTGAGTTTGAATATGGTGTTATAGTCAGTGAAAGAGTGATGGGACACAGCATCTCCGAGGTAGTGATGACCATTTCACAAGTGTACTGTGAATACCAGGAATCTGATAAAACATCAAATCTCGACACCACTATGGCCGGAAATAGACCCTGCAAAAACAGGACCAACGATGACTGAAGAGAATTGTTCAACATGACAGAAGTGCAACCCTTCTGCAAATTGCTGCAGATTTCAGTGCTGGACCATCAACAAGTGTCAGTGTGCAAACCATTCAACGAAGCATCATCGATATGGGCTTTCGGAGCTGAAGGCCCACTTGTGTACCCTCGATGACTGCGCGACACAAAGCTTTACGCCTTGCCTGGGCCTGCCAACACAGAAATTGGACTGGAAACATGTTGCCTGGTCATACAAGTCTCATTTCAAATTTTATCAAGTGAATGGACTTGTATGGGTATGGAGACAACCTCATGAATCCCTGGACCCTTCAAGTCAGCAGGGGACTGTTCAAGTTGGTGGAGGCTCTGTAGTTGTGTGGGGCATGTACAGTTTGAGTGATATGGGACCCCTGATACGTCCAGACGTGTACATAAGCATCCCGTCTGATCACCTACATCCATTCATGTCCATTGTGAATTCCAATGGACTTTGGCAATTCCAGCAAGACAATGCAACACCCCAAACATCCAGAATTGCTACAGAGTAGCTCCATGAACAGTCTTCTAAGTTTAAACATTTCCACTCATCACCAAACTCCTCAGACATGAACATTATTGGGATGCCTTGCAACGTGCTGTTCAGAAGAGATTCCCACTCCCTTGTACTCTCACGGATTTATGGGCAGCCTTGCAAGATTCATGGTGTCAATTCCCTCCATCACTACTTCAGTCATTAGTCGGGTCCACGTGATGTGGTGTTGTGGCACATCTGCGTGCTCGTGGGGCACTACATGACATTAGGCAGCTGTACCAATTTCTTCAGTGTAGATGCTATACTAGATAAATTAATAGCTAGTTAATTCTTTTTTTATACTGTAACAAGACAAAACATCTCCTTTCTTGTACAGCCTCTGGAGAGATGAACCATTAACCGAAATTACCTTTGTTGCAATTTCGGCCTGGTGTTGAATGTACAGGGTGTATCATAATTAATGGCATAAACGCGTGCAGTTGAAAGTACACGATACTAGAAGTAAAAATGTCTCATTAAACATAGGGTCGAAAATGCATACCTTAAGAGCTATGAGCAATTTTTCATCTTCGATACTGTGAAACAAACCTCTTCTACTGCCAGCTCTTTGCTTTTGGGAAGTGGCAGTATGCACCTAAACAAGAAAAAAATATACAGTAAACGTGTGCTTTAAAATGCATACCTTAAAAGTTATGAGCATTTGTTCATTAGAAGAGTTATGTTTCAAAGTGGCTAAGATGGAAAAGTGCTCATAGCTCTTAACGTATGCATTTTAGAGCACATGTTTATTGGACATTTTTTTCTTGTTTTGATCCATACTGCCACTTCCAAAAATATGCAAAACAAAGAGCTTGCAGTTGAAGAGATTTGTTTCACAGTATCGAAGATGAAAAATTGCTCGTAGCTCTTAAGGTATGCATTTTCGACCCTGTGTTTACTGAGACTTTTTTACTTCTAGTATCATGTACTTTCAACTATATGTGTTTATGCCATTAATTATGATACACCCTGTATAAAAAATGATACAAAATAACTAGGTATTACTGCCAATTTACTATAACAACTTCACCACATAAGCCATGTGCTTACTCAGCAACCAACTTTCCAACCTACATAAGGTAATTCATTGATTGATCCACAGGCCAGTAAATAAGGTCGGGGAAAGGACTTTTCAAGCCTTATATTGCCTTAGATATAACTGTCTTCTGTCAACTAATCCTATCAATTCACGTTGGGATACAGATGTGGAATGAACTGGTCATTATAGTGTTTTATTAATGAATGTCATTACACCATTTCAAAATCTTAAACCAAATGACTGCAACATGACTTTCTTATAGTTCTAAATCTTGTTGAAACTGTACAAGCAGCTAATGAGAATCATCGGATACAGTCAGCAGATATTAACTTTTCTGTCAAAAATGGTTACTTTGTCTTACTACTCTTCAGACCCTCTCTGCTGAGCTCTCAATATCTTCTATCTAAAACTCCATTACTTTGAAAAGAAGAGAGCTTACATTGTACTTAAACATTATTGTAAAAATTCCAATACTTTTATACAATGTTTTTCAGTAGATAGTTTCTTTCTCTTTATTCTGAGCATGGTGCTGCTTCTCTGTGGACCTAAATGGGGAATGTACTTTTTAAGCTCAACAGTGAAGGCATCGTCCTCCCTTCCACCACACTGAAATAATAAAACAATACAATTACCAGCAAATACACTCCTGGAAATGGAAAAAAGAACACATTGACACCGGTGTGTCAGACCCACCATACTTGCTCCGGACACTGCGAGAGGGCTGTACAAGCAATGATCACACGCACGGCACAGCGGACACACCAGGAACCGCGGTGTTGGCCGTCGAATGGCGCTAGCTGCGCAGCATTTGTGCACCGCCGCCGTCAGTGTCAGCCAGTTTGCCGTGGCATACGGAGCTCCATCGCAGTCTTTAACACTGGTAGCATGCCGCGACAGCGTGGACGTGAACCGTATGTGCAGTTGACGGACTTTGAGCGAGGGCGTATAGTGGGCATGCGGGAGGCCGGGTGGACGTACCGCCGAATTGCTCAACACGTGGGGCGTGAGGTCTCCACAGTACATCGATGTTGTCACCAGTGGTCGGCGGAAGGTGCACGTGCCCTTCGACCTGGGACCGGACCGCAGCGACGCACGGATGCACGCCAAGACCGTAGGATCCTACGCAGTGCCGTAGGGGACCGCACCGCCACTTCCCAGCAAATTAGGGACACTGTTGCTCCTGGGGTATTGGCGAGGACCATTCGCAACCATCTCCATGAAGCTGGGCTACGGTCCCGCACACCGTTAGGCCGTCTTCCGCTCACGCCCCAACATTGTGCAGCCCGCCTCCAGTGGTGTCGCAACAGGCGTGAATGGAGGGACGAATGGAGATGTGTCGTCTTCAGCGATGAGAGTCGCTTCTGCCTTGGTGCCAATGATGGTCGTATGCGTGTTTGGTGCCGTGCGGGTGAGCGCCACAATCAGGACTGCATACGACCGAGGCACACAGGGCCAACACCCAGCATCATGGTGTGGGGAGCGATCTCCTACACTGGCCGTACACCACTGGTGATCGTCGAGGGGACACTGAATAGTGCATGGTACATCCAAACCGTCATCGAACCCATCGTTCTACCATTCCTAGACCGGCAAGGGAACTTGCTGTTCCAACAGGACAATGCACTTCCGCATGTATCCCGTGCCACCCAACGTGCTCTAGAAGGTGTAAGTCAACTACCCTGGCCAGCAAGATCTCCGGATCTGTCCCCCATTGAGCATGTTTGGGACTGGATGAAGCGTCGTCTCACGCGGTCTGCACGTCCAGCACGAACGCTGGTCCAACTGAGGTGCCAGGTGGAAATGGCATGGCAAGCCGTTCCACAGGACTACATCCAGCATCTCTACGATCGTCTCCATGGGAGAATAGCAGCCTACATTGCTGCGAAAGGTGGATATACACTGTACTAGTGCCGACATTGTGCATGCTCTGTTGCCTGTGTCTATGTGCCTGTGGTTCTGTCAGTGTGATCATGTGATGTATCTGACCCCGGGAATGTGTCAATAAAGTTTCCCCTTCCTGGGACAATGAATTCACGGTGTTCTTATTTCAATTTCCAGGAGTGTATTACAATATAATACAACTAGTACTGACACTGTCCCATTCTTCATTATGTAAATAAGATGCTCTGACACATAAGGCTATGATTTCCTCTAGAATTTTTGGGGCATTACATCTTCCATTATTTGTACACCTGAATCATTGTCATTTTGGTGATGACACTATATTAAGCCTCTAGTGCACACGAAATTCAACAGTGAATAAAGGAACTTCATGCAGCAAGTACGGACGGATGATGCAAAATAAGTTATAATAAGACTAAACTAATAGATAATCATGTCTAAGAAAACAATCCACTCAAGGAAAGGAGACAGAATGGCTAGCAAATATTTAACATCAAGCATTGAAATTCCATAACTATTTACACACACATTTAAAAGTTTAAAATGCTCTAACATACCTTTTAAAACTGTTAGTTTCTTGTTCACAAAGAATGAAAGGTAGGTTTGGGAATGTTGATCTCAATACATTACTCTGCCAAGGTACAACTTTCTCAAGTCAAGCCCCAGAATGACACATTCATCCCTGCTATACCTTGGTATACCACTCGCTGTCACCATCCTAACCTCCATAATACTCTTGTCAAAACAAATAAATTTCCCAGGCTGTTATTCCTACCCCAAAGTTCCCAGCACTTCAGTTATAACTGTTGTATATGCACCCACCCATTTGCACCTACTCCTGTCTGACCACTGTCTTACTTCATCAAAGGCAGAACAGAATGTGAAACCAAATGTGTTGTTTACCAGCCAACATGTGTTTACAGCACAGCTTTTTATATTGGTATGACGGCCACTAAACGGTATACAGGAATGGACATTAATTGCACAATCCTGCCACTTCGAATTTATATTATTTATTATGCTTCTGATATGTTCCAAAAGGTAAGTTTTCATATTGTTATTAATCTGTCCCAGTTAGTTTTGGTCTCTTATTCCATCTTTTCTTCTCATTCTGTTCTTTTACCATATGTAGGCTGAAACTGTTGCAGTGCTTATATGTGTGCGTGACCTGCTCCACTATATTTGAGCCCCCCCACCCCTTCATCATAATCTCCCTCTAGCCTCAAAATAGATGGCTCCCTTTCAAAATGGGTCCACCTCCACAGCTCAGTAATCAGCGCATTTAGGTGAAATGCAGAGGACCCAGGTTTCATTCCTAGTACTGTCAGGGTTTCTTGGTGAAAGAACTGGAACGGAGTGCACTCAAACTTGTGTGATGCCAATTGAGGAGCTACTTGATTGAGAAGTAGCAGGACCAAGATCAAGAAAGCCAACAATGACTAGGAGAGTGGTATGCCCCTCCATACTGAAACTAAATGGTAGAGGATGGCATAGTGGTTGATCAGCCCCAGTTGGTCCATCTGGGCCAGAATGTGGAGCTTTGCATTGAATGCTCTCAAACTGGGATACAAGTGACCTCCCCCTCCAGTGTAAACTTTCTAAATGTATCCCACTTTCCTTCTGTGAAAAGAACTAACAGTTCCAAAACTTTTTCTACTAGTAAACGTGTCTCTTTAAGCGATACTGAAATTTTAACTCCTAAAGGTAAGTAATGCTCAACCATTGTGTCTCCTCCTAATTTATCATCCACAAATTGAATAGAAAACCATGCAGTTTACAAAATATGGTTATAGAAACACTAACCAAGTGTTTGTAACTGAGAGGAGAGCAAAAGAAATAAAGTAGGTTACCAGTTCGTAGAACTCAAAAGTGACTGAGCTTCACCACACTGTAGATGTTCATAGATTTGTTTGAATTTGCAGTGCCCACATTGATTGTTTGCTCCCATGTGCTGATGTGAATTCAATATATGGGAAAAGCCTTGTGTGAAATCTTTCCTTTCAGCTAAATCCTTGAAAACTGTTTTCAGTACCAAACTTTGACAACACTGTCAACTTCATACTTGTAGCATCAGTCTTATCCTGGCTTCACTGTTTTGTGTTCAGTAACATGGTGACTGTACAGACTTAGTCTTCCAGTTATCTTGATAATCGTTTCTCCTTGACCTGAAGCATGAATTTAGCGTTGGGAAAGAGTACATGTAAAATTGACACAAGTTGTATAGGGTAATTGCCATCGTAACAACTGTAATAAAAGTCTTATTAAGACCAGACATGTTTCACTTTATTTTAAAGCATCTTCAGTTGTCAGTTTTTTTCCCCACATGTGTGTGTTGAATATTTGCACACAGCACTTTCACTGGACTTAACATATTTACACTTAATGCACTACAAAGTATCACTGTTCTCTCTCCATTTTGCATGAGGACAATGATTCTTCCCAACACAGAAGTACTTGGACTGTAAAATTTTAAGTTTCTTCTCATTAGGCAACTGTTATGCGCCACATAATTAAATTAAATCTGTGTTACCAGTATTGCTTTCATTGTGTACTGTAGTGGTTTTTTTTATTACTCCCAAAGTTTAGATTTATCTCAAGCAGTGAATGCTAAATATTATTCTTGCCTTTGTTGGCCATGGATACAAAAAGTTTTTACTTCAGCACTAAATTATGCAGTGCATGCTGGAAGTCAATGATTGAGCACAGCATCTATGTTCTTAAAAATAAATATAACAACATTTTTCACAACATGTGCCATATATTCTTCAAATCTGACACAATAATCTTCTTATAACAAATATTTGATTCTTTGAGAACATTTCCAATTACCTCATAATTCAGAATGTGAATGTGAATGTCAACTTGATAGTTCTGACTGATATCTTGGAATACTCATTACAGCACAGTCTTAATTTATCTTTCAAAGTTTATACAGTCATTTTTTTGTGCACAGAATTTATGCCTGTGATGAACTGATTCTCCGACATATGCCAGCAATACACATCATGCCAATGTAGGTACTTCCTCTTGCAAAGTTAGTTAGTTGGTTTGGAGAGAAAGGGATCAAACGACAGGATCCTCAGTCCCTTGCAAAGTTACTTGATCACCATCACACCCTGAAGACATGCATCATCCCTTGACATGGATCACCACATGAAAATAAATAATAAATTTGCACAGTAGTTGCACTATCCTATATAATAATACATTATAGCATTTTATCGTTTTTATCATTTGTCAGAAAGGTAAATGTGAGGTTAATCATCACTCTTCTAGAGTGACATATAACATCACATTACACATGATCTTCTTTCTGTATTACTTTATGTTAGTTGGGTAGAATTGTAGGCTGCTACTGTAGAATAGTGAACTCCTTATTGCATCTAATACATAAAAATTCACTGAACTGAAGCTTATTTTCTAGCATATAACTTTTTAAAAATTCTTTGTAGGAAGATGAGCAGGATGTTATGGAGAACCAAGGGGACATTTGGAATGGTGATGTGCATTCGGAGGAGGATGAAGAGGAGGAGGAGGAAGAGGAAGCAAGTGAAGATGAAGCAGAACTACATCCCCATCCAAATGCACAGTAGTGTGACAGCTCCAAATAATGTGCACAAAAACATAACTGTTTTTGTTTGTCAGTTAAAATTCCAAGGACAATTGGAATCTCAGTTTTCTCACATCTGAAAATTGCAGGAGTATTCTGTTTTGGAGGAACTTGATTTTATATTGCTATGAGTTGATTACAAAATTAAACTGTAGTCTTTTAGAAAATTGTTTTACTTATCTAGTCACTCATCGGGCACAGTAGTGCACCATTATACACTACTTTCAGATCCTGGACAATAGTTTTGTTACCATAGTCACTACATTTCTACAAAAAGATGTCTTGACTTCATGGAAAAGGTGTAAGAATCAGTTCATTAGCAGCTTCACTCACATAATTTACAGAAAATTAATTTCAGCACATCTCCTCATAATACAATTTACTTTGTAATAATGCTAATGCTGAAATTATAATTAAAGGAATATTGTTGTCACAAAACAGTATTCAAATAATTTTGATAACGTAATTAATTCTTTTTTTCGTGAGGTCAACTTATAGGCTGAGGGCTGACTTCGTCAGTACAATAATGAAAATACTTTGAATGACATATTGTATTCTTTAGTGTAAGCCTTAAACTGTGCCAAATTTTTTCATATTACCAGAATTTTTAAGCATTATATTTAAATTTTTCATGTTGATGATAAGTAGAGCTTTAAAATGATTTATTGTGATGTATGTGGATGGTGTTAAGAGATTGCATAAAAATGTTTGTTAAATATAATGATGCTTCTATATATGAAAATGTTGCAAACTACTACATATTGTAAACAAATTTATTATTTATCTACATGAAATAAATTAATCGAAAATTAATATTGTCTTGCATTTTCCCCATTATTTCATATATGTTTTGTGTATGGTGATGGAAGAATGTGATTTTCTGTCAACAGATTACAAGTATTATACTCTTTCTAATAAACCATACTTAGGTCTGGCCTATAAGTATACTGCAAATATTTTTGTCAGTTGACTGTAGTAGTAAAAAGGGTGATAAAAAACCCCCAAATAACTACAGACACTTTTCAGTAGCACCAGTTGTATTCAAGGTAATAGAAAATTGCGTGCATAAGCAGATATACTGCTATTTTGAAAGCAACAAAATTTTAAATGAACAACAGTTAAGATTTAGGTCTCACTGATCAGCCGTAAAAGGCTGACTGAAGCAAAACATATGACTTAGTGTCATATGCCATAATCATCAAAAAGTTAGAATATTATGGCATAGAAGATAAATCACTAAGTTTATTCAAATATTTGTAAGCAGTATGTTGCATAAGCAGATCATCAGCAGTACTACCAATCAAAAGAGAAATCTCCCAAGATCTGTTCCTAGATGTTTCCTGTTTATTGTCTGCATTAGTGACTTTTCGAATTATGTACAACGTAACAATAAAATTATAATATGCTGATGACATGACACTAATAACCACAGGCGAGACTGTACAAAGTGTGCTAGCTAAAAGTAGAGAAATAATACTAGTGAATCATAAAACAGAAGTAAATTTAATGTAAAGGCAACTAAAAATAAAAATAAAACACTAAAACTACATGTCACATTAATGTGACCACCTGTCAAAAGCCTGAATAACCACCTTCATGTCATGAGATGTGCAGGAATAGAGTCAATGAGGTTCTGGAATGTGGAACCAAGCTGACTCCTTTGACGTGGCCAGCTTACTAGGTTCTGGGTTGAGGATCCATGGCACAAACAGCCTGATCGAGGCGGTCCCACAGATTCTTGATTGTGTTTAAATCTGGAAAGTTTGGTGGCCAGACACAGTAAACTCAGCCTGGTGCTCTTCCAGCCATGCTTATGCACTGCAAGCTGTGTGACACATTGCATTGTCATGCTGATAGATGTCATTGTGCCGTAGGGGTGGACCTGATCTCCAAGGATATATGCATCCTTTTGTTGATCAGTTGTATCTTCAATAATGACAAGGTCACTCAGGGAATACCACAAAAACATCCCCCTGACCTGACCATAACTATTCCAGGGTGTTTGCTTTCAGATGTTTTAAGCCGTACATGCCAATGGCTATCTGCCCGATGGAGCATGAAACAGTATTCAACTGGATGGGCCACCTATCACCACTCAGTGGACATCTGTTTGTGGTGTTGAGGTGAAAATTCCAGCCTTTGTTGCCAATGAAAAGCAGTCAGCGTGGGTGCATGAACCAGGCGCCTGCTGTGGATGCCAGTACATTCGTTGAAGCATTTGTTGAATGATTGTTAGATAGACATTGTTGGTAGTCCCTTGGTTCATCTGGGCTGTCAGTTGGTCAATAGGTGCATGTCTGTCTGCCCATACATGTCTACACAGCTATCGTTCATCCCATCATCTATGGCCCTTGATGCACCACAATTGGCTTGGCACCATTTTGCCATGAACAGTACACTTTAATCACAGTGGCATGTGAACAGTTTACAGACATAGCCTTTTTGGAACTGCTTCCACACTTGGCCTGAAAGCCATGGATCATGCCCATTTGAAGTCGGATAAATTGTTCCATTTCCACATCACGACAACGACTCCACTGTTTTCTACGTCCTTCCCGACATGCTTTATATACCTTCCACTGCTAGTGCTGTCACCTGCCATGTGTAAGTGGTTATTACACATTGATGTCAATGATACACGGTGGTGACATTAATGTGACTGTACCAATGTAGCTCGTGCCTTTTTTATTGCATAAAGTAAGGAGCAGTGTGAGCAAACAGTTGTTACTCCTTTTATATTTTGTTTTCTTCCATTCCCATCTTCAGTAAGGAATATGGCTATTCCCCAGGAGCTAAATGTACAGGGTGTGGCAAATAAAAGTGGCCCAGACATGAGCATACAGTTGGATATGAAAGTGTGCAACAATGGAGCAACTGCTCATATGCAACAATGGAGCAACTGCTCATACAGCCAGCCAAACCTAGCAGCACATTTACACAATCTTCATGCCTGTCAGAGTTGTTGCAGAGGTCAGTCTGGTCATGGCCCTAGTTGGCCACCGAGGTCACCTGATCTGTCAATGTGCAATTACTTTGTGTGGGAAGCCCGCAAGTCTAAGGTTTTCACAACAACCCTCTTAGTCTTCAAGAATTGCAGCAGAACATTTTGGATGAGATTGCAACAATTCCAGCTTTGATCCACTGTCAGCAACTTGGTAACAAGGGCTCAAAAGTGCTGAGAGATGAATGGTGGTCACTTTCAACAAATCTGCTGTAGTCAGGTTAGTACTATATTTCCTTTCTGCTGTTGTATTTCTTTGTACCCTGGAACTCTGTTCTCCAGTCACTTTTATTTGCCCCACCCTGTATTTTCAGATGGCAGAAGAAATCAGATGTTTAGTAGGATTACCACCCAGAGAATCCTGCAGGAAACACTTTAAATGTCTCAGCGTTATGACAGTAGCTGGCAGTATGACAGTATATGTAAGTGTTTAATATATTCGAGAGAAAATCTGGAAAAATTTGATATGAAATGTGATGTACACTACTGGCCATTAAAATTGCTACACCATGAGGATGACGTGCTACAGATGCGAAATTTAACCGACAGGAAGAAGCTGCTGTGGTATGCAAATAATTAGCTTTCCAGAGCATTCACACAAGGTGGCAACACCTACAACATGCTGACATGAGGAAAGTTTCCAACCGATTTCTCATACACAAACAGCATTTCACCGTTGTTGCCTGGTGAAACGTCGTTGTGTTGCCTCGTGAAAGGAAGAGAAATGCGTACCATCATGTTTCCGGCTTTGATAAAGGTCGTATTGTAGCCTATCGCGATTGCGGTTTATCGTATCACGACATTGCTGCTCACGCTGGTTGAGATCCAATCACTGTTAGCAGAATATGGAATCAGTGGGTAATACGGAACGCCGTGCTGAATCCCAATGGCCTCATATCACTAGCAGTCGAGATGACAGGCATTTTATCCACATGGCTGTAACAGATCGTGCATCCATGTCTTGATCCCTGAGTTAACAGATGGGGACGTTTGCAAGACAACAACCATCTGCACGAACAGTTCGGTGACATTTGCAGCAGCATGGACTATCAGCTCGGAGACCATGGCTGCGGTTACCCTTGATGCTGCATCACAGACAGGAGCGCCTGCGATGGTGTACTCAACGACCAACCTGGGTGCACGAATGGCAAAACATCATTTTCTCGGATGAATACAGGTTCTGTTTACAGCATCATGATGGTCGCATCCGTGTTTGGCGACATCGCAGTGGACGCACATTGGAAGTGTGTATTCGTCGTCGCCATACTGGCGTATCACCTGGCATGATGGTATGGGGTGCCATTGGTTACACGTCTTGGTCACCTCTTGTTTGCATTGACAGCACTTTGAACAGTGGATGTTACATTTCAGATGTGTTATGACCCGTGGCTCTACCCTTATTCAATCCCTGCAAAACCCTACAGTTCAGCAGGATAATGCACGACCGCAAGTTGCAGGTCCTGTACGGGCCTTTCTGGATACAGAAAATGTTCGACTGCTGCCCTGGCCAACACATTCTCCAGATCTCTCACTAATTGAAAACGTCTGGTCAATGGTGACCGAGCAACTGGCTCATCACAATACGCCAGTCACTACTCTTGATGAACTGTGGTATTGTGTCGAAGCTGCTTGGGCAGCTGTACCTGTAAAGCCCTATTTGATTCAATGCCCAGGCATATCAAGGCCATTATTACGGCCAGAGGTGGTCGTTCCGGGTACTGATTTCTCAGGATCTATGCACTCAAGTTGCGAGAAAATGTAATCACATGACAGTTCTAGTATAATATATTTGTCCAATGAATACCCGTTTATCATCTGCATTTCTTCTTTAATGGCCAGAAGTGTACTTGTACACAATACCAGAAATAGTCACTTGTTGGATATGCTTTCCTTAAGCATTGCTATATCCATAATAGCTATAAATTCTTGAGCATAAAATTTTCAGTAAGTTACTCAGCTCATACAGTATCACAACTAAATATAAGAGCATTGGCTAAAATACAGTGACTTTTGTTCAACTGAAGAACTCCTAGAAGCTAATCATTATAATATAGGTTTTTCCTAGGTGATAAAGAAAATCAGCTTGTTTGTAAATAAGCTAATTATTTTCTGTATTATTTTGTGGTTAATTATTTTATATAAGTTGACTTCACTGCTTAACTTTGACAAAGCCAATGGTGTGAAAAAATAGAGAAAGGTGAATAAAATATTGTAGTCAAAAAATTTGAAAAAAAGTGTGTAGTCAGACTACGGAACTGCATCAGACATTCACGGTGGTACCGAATAGTCATTAGGGTCAAACCTAGTTGGTCGTTTGCCAGTCGGGTACAGGGTTTTCCATGCATCTGGTAAGGTCCATGATACTGAATGGTCCATCAGTGCGAGAAATGTTACAGCATATTTCAAACTAACTTGTTACAAAAAGAGATGGCACACTGATTAATGCAGTAGAATCAAACTGAGGACACTTCAGGTTCAGATTTTTATCCCACATATGGCTACACTGATTGATGTATTCCATGGTTTCCATAAATTATTGTGGGTCATTGGTTCCTTCAACAGGCTACAGTGGATTATTTCCTCTGGAAATCAATGAGATGCTAATCTCTGATCTGTATTTCTCTTGATTGCTTTGGAAATTATTAACTTTTTTCACATTCCATACAGTTAAGAACAACTTCCCTCTTCCATTCGCGAATGGTTTGTTGGAAAAATGATGGTTGGTAAACCTCTGTATGAACTGTAATTTCTCAGTGGTCATATCATGAGACTTATATGGTAGGAACTGATAAGTTGTTCAACTAATCTTTGAGCGTATGCTTGGAACCTCAACAGTAAACTGCTCCATGATTCGCAATACCTTTCTTGTAGGTGTCTGGCTCTGGATTTTGTTGAGGACATCTGTAACACTCTCATGCCTATTATACACTCTCATGTTGAAATTTGGTGCTCTTTGCTGGATCTTCTCTTTTTCTTCTATTATCTAATTAGGCAAGGGCCCCAGACTGATTAGCAGCAAACAAAAATCACTCAAACTTGATGAATTAAATTTCTATAACATTCTCCCATTGAATCTCATCCTAGTAACTGTTTTGTGTGGTCACTCCACTGAAGGTCTCTGTATGGTTACTCCCAAGTGTTCTGTGGTAGTTACTGCTTCCAGTGCTATGTCATCAGTCGTGTAATTCTCATAACACATGACACTGTGTCTTCAAAACATCCACATGCACATACTTGTAGATAGTGGCTTCAATAAAGGGGAAGCTTGGCACACTGTTAGTGTGTCATTTATTCTATAAAATGAATGCCAATTCTGCTTGAACCTTGCATTCATACATGCGAAATATAAGTAATATAGACATTTTATGCAACACTAATGCCGTAGGACAAATAAGTGATGTTCAATTAGATACTATTGAGCTACTTGACAGATTAAAACTGGTGTGCTGGATCAGGACCGAAACCTGATCTCAGCCCATCATGGGCAACACTGCCAACAGAGCCATTGGAACAAGCTGTTCAGATAGTGACACACATCCTGATTCTCGGAAAAAAGATTCTTAATCTTCTCAAATAACGCTTTGACTTTCCTGTGCCAGTTCACCATTTAAAAAAATAAATAAATAAAAAATCACACCTTGGTATGCAGGACATTATCACGCCTCTTTTGGAATGTTTTTCAAGATTACTTACTCAGAAGAGACCAATAGTTCTGAAAAATCTAAAATGATGCTGACACATAGTTTCTTTCAATTTTAGGAAAAGAAAGATGGCTGTGGAAATGCCTTCCTCAAGGCGTGTTTATGTCATGAACATGCTGTCAGCTGGTATGTAACTGCTGTGTAGCCAGGTCCCACACAAGCCCACATTTTGTCTATTGCTATGGATTATTACTCAAAGCTTAGAAAGGTATAGTCCCACATACAAATCTGCAGATTTATCTTATGATATCTGAGTGGTCATTCTACAATGTTTCCACATGCAGTGAAGAAAGTGCAAGCCACTCTTACATCCACATTCATTATTCTCTTTCATTTTACTAGATGATCCAATGCATGATTGCCACTTTGTCTCAAAATCAACTTTGTCCAGCTATAGTTAATTGCTAATTACACTGAATGTAGATTGTAATATGACAGAGCTCAAAACACTGAGCCTTGTGTTCCAGGGTCAGATATTGTGGTATCTGCAAATTGAAATATTCCTGATGTGAATAGTTTTATGTAAGATTTTATGGATGCCCACTGATTAAATGACAAGTGTATACCATATGTAATGCAGAAGGAACTCATTTGTTCTCTGAAGATGAAAATTTTTTCCTTGGTAATTGCTGGACATTCACTATCTTCAACCTCCAAGAGAATTACTTTAGTTGTACTAACAAAGGACCATGGGCACAGTAGAAAATACCCCAATTTTGCAATGCAATTCCTTGTGGGACAGATTCAGTACATCAGAATCACTTTAAAATTGTAAAAAAATGGTCATATAGAAATCTTCTTGTGAACTGAGAAATGTTGCATCAGCCACCTCCTTTGCTCTTAATAGGAAACTGTCAAGGATTTGCTAAATGACCTCACCAATTTAAAAAGTTATGGTTTCTTCTATAATAGGTGTCCATAGCATGAAACAAAGTGAAATCTTAAAAGTTTACCAGTGTTTTACAAGTAACACTTTATTTTTAGTGTTTTTTGTAAAATGAAATGCCACATCGTCCTCAGCAAGGATATGTTTTTATTTACAAAAGGTCCTGGAAGCAGAAAAGCTATAAATATCAAAGCAAAGCAACCAGAAGTCAATATAACCTCGACTTGTGATTGGGTGTCACTTGTGTCATATGTCTGTAAGCAAGATTTCCACACTCGTAAACATTCCTACATCCACTGTTTCCGACGTGATAGTGAAGTGGAAACATGAAGGGACACATACAGCACAAAAGTATACAGGCCAACCTCATCTGTTGACTGACAGAGACTGCTGACAGTTGAAGAAGGTTGTAATGTGTAATAGGCAGATTTCTATCCAGACTGTCGCACAGGAATTCCAAACTGCATCAGAATCCACTGCAAGTATTGTGACAGTTAGGCAGGAGGTGAGAAAACTTGGATTTTATGGTCAAGCAGCTGCTCATAAGCCACACATCATGCTGGTAAATGCCAAAAGACGCCTCACTTGGTGTTAGGAGCATAAACAATGGACGATTGAACAGTGGAAAAACATTGTGTGCAGTGACGAATCACAGTACACAATGTGGCAATCCGATGGCAGGGTGTGGGTATGGCGAATGCCCAGTGAAAGTCATCTGCCAGCGTGTGTAGTCCCAACGGTAAAATTCGGCGGCGGTGATCTTATGAAAGGACCTGCTTGCTAACCACTGTTGAAGAGCAATTCAAGGATGGCAATTGCATCTTTCAACACTATCAAGCACCTGTTCATAATGCACGGCTTGTGGTGGAGTGGTTACACGACAGTAAAATCCCTGTAATAGACTGGCCTGCACAGAGTCCTGACCTGAATCCTATAGAACACCTTTGGAATGTTTTGGAATGCTGACTTCGTGCCAGGCCTCACCAACTGACACTGATACCTCTCCTAAGTGCAGCACTCTATGAAGAATGGACTGTCATTCCCCAAGAAACCTTCCAGCACCTGACTGAATGTATGCCTGCGAGAGTGGAAGCTGTCATCAAGGCTAAGGGTGGGTTGACAACATATTGAATTCCAGCATTACTGATGAAGGGTGCCACGAACTTGAAAGTCATTTTCAGCCATTTGTCCAGATACTTTTAATCACATAGTGTACATACAATGACAACATGAACATCAGTTGAAATGGTGTTCCTGTAGAGAGTTCAAAAACTGATGAGCCAGCTGAATCATCATGTAGATATGTAGTATAGTTGTCTGCATGGTTCAACCCCAGAACTGTTACTGGCTCAAGGAGTCAGTGGACCGTAGGTCTGTTTAAGTGTGTATATCTATGAGATCTAAATATCCTATTGGGTAATAGTCAGTATGCTGTTGCTACACTCCAGGCACTGTGGTATGCTTGGATCCTACTGTTACATGCTTGAATCCTCCTTGGCATGCTACACACAAGATAACAGAGATGTTGCTGTTAAAGCTTGTACTTCGCGACAACATTGGTGCTCCTGGCATCGTCCAGTATGTGAGGAGGAGTCATGTGATGATGCACTGAATGTCTCAACTGGTTGTAAACATACTTAATCAGGTTCACATCTATAGATACCACAGGTCATTCCACTCAGATGAGTAGTGCCTTTTGGAGGAAGGTGTTAGAATGGTAGGCATAGTGTGCTTGTGCATTATCATGTGTTGACAGCAGGACTGGACAATAGGGTGGAAGATCCTGCCCTGATACTGCACAGCTCTCACTTTACTCCGGATAATAATGCAAGTCATTCAGGCCGAAACAAGACTTACCTACCTGACCCCTTGGAGCTACGTGCCTGAGACATGGATTGTTACCTTGGCTGCCTCCACACTCTTTTTTTTTTATTTGGCCTTTGAGTGTGTACTCAATTTAGCCATCGGCAACACATAGTGACAATGTACACATAATTGAATAAACAAATACAGAAATGCATATTTACAAGAATAAAAAGCTTAACTGCTACAGGTTTGTACATAATGTTTTAAAAATTGAATTGAATTGAATTGGAAAATAATTAAAAGTGCCTTGGCTTACAATTCACCCCAATTCTGAAATATCTTCATCAGCAAGACATATTTATAATTTACGTACACCATTAAAACCTACAGATTGTGACCAGTACTCTTGATGAAGTTAACTATCACTTTATGAATATAATAGAGGGATACATTCCACGTGGGAAAAATATATCTAAAAAGAAAGATGATGAGACTTACCAAACAAAAGCGCTGGCAGGTCGATAGACACACAAACAAACACAAACATACACACAAAATTCTAGCTTTCGCAAGCAACGGTTGCCTCGTCAGGAAAGAGGGAAGGAGAGGGAAAGACAAAAGGATTTGGGTTTTAAGGGAGAGGGTAAGGAGTCATTCCAATCCTGCCCCCGGGATTGTTTGTGTGTCTATCGACCTGCCAGCGCTTTTGTTTGATATATATATATATATGGCTTGTGTCTTGTATGTATGGATGGATATGTGTGTGTGTGCGAGTGTATACCTGTCCTTTTTTCCCCCTAAGGTAAGTCTTTCCGCTCCCGGGATTGGAATGACTCCTTACCCTCTCCCTTAAAACCCATATCCTTTTGTCTTTCCTTCTCCTTCCCTCTTTCCTGACGAGGCAACCGTTGGTTGCGAAAGCTAGATTTTGTGTGTATGTTTGTGTTTGTTTGTGTGTCTATCGACCTGCCAGCGCTTTTGTTCGGTAAGTCTCATCATCTTTCTTTTTAAATATATATATATATATATATATATATATATATATATATATATATATGATCTTTAAATATGTCTGCTTGTGTCTGTATATGTGTGGATGGATATGTGTGTGTGTGCGAGTGTGTACCCATCCTTTTTTCCCCCTAAGGTAAGTCTTTCCGCTCCCGGGACTGGAATGACTCCTTACCCTCTCCCTTAAAACCCACATCCTTTCGTCTTTCCCTCTCCTTCCCTCTTTCCTGATGAGGCAACAGTTTGTTGCAAAAGCTTGAATTTTGTGTGTATGTTTGTGTTCGTTTGTGTGTCTGTCGACCTGCCAGCACTTTTATTTGGTAAGTCACATCATCTTTGTTTTTAGATATATATATATATATATAGACACACACACACACCTAAAAACAAAGATGATGTGACTTACCAAATGAAAGTGCTGGCAGGTCGACAGACACACAAATGGACACAAACATACACACAAAATTCAAGCTTTCGCAACAAACTGTTGCCTCATCAGGAAAGAGGGAAGGAGAGGGAAAGACGAAAGGAAGTGGGTTTTAAGGGAGTGGGTAAGGAGTCATTCCAGTCCCGGGAGTGGAAAGACTTACCTTAGGGGGAAAAAGGGACGGGTATACACTTGCGCACACACAAACACATATCCATCCACACATATACAGACACAAGCAGACGTATTTAAAGACAAAGAGTTTGGGTCATTCCAATCCCGGGAGCGGAAAGACTTACCTTAGGGGGAAAAAAGGCCAGGTATACACTCACACACACACATATCCATCCGCACATACACAGGCCATATATATATATATATATATATATATATATATATATATATATATATATATATATATATATATATATATATATATATATATAAAGAAAGATGATGAGATTTACCAAACAAAAGCGCTGGCAGGTCGATAGACACACAAACAAACACAAACATACACACAAAATTCAAGCTTTCGCAACCAACGGTTGCCTCATCAGGACAGAAAGAAGGAGAGGGAAAGACGAAAGGATTTGAGTTTTGAGGGAGTTTTCCCTCTCCTTCCCTCTTTCCTGATGAGGCAACCGTTGGTTGCGAAAGCTTGAATTTTGTGTGTATGTTTGTGTTTGTTTGTGTGTCTATCGACCTGCCAGCACTTTTGTTTGGTAAGTCTCATCATCTTTCTTTTTAGATATATTTTTCCCACATATCTAAAAACAAAGATGATGAGACTTACCAAACAAAAGCGCTGGCAGGTCGATACACACACAAACAAACACAAACATACACACAAAATTCAAGCTTTTGCAACGAACAGTTGCTTCATCAGGAAAGAGGGAAGGAGAGGGAAAGATGAAAGGATGTGGGTTTTAAGGGAGAGGGTAAGGAGTCATTCCAATCCCTTCACGCCAATCACCTGCCACCCTACCTAAAACCACTTTCCTCATTACCTTAGCCAGCTTCATAATGACCCACAATTTCTTCACTTTTGAAGGCCAGACCTACCAACAATTAAAGGGAACAGCCATGGGTACCAGGATGGCCCCCTCGTACGCCAACCTATTCATGGGTCGCTTAGAGGAAGCCTTCTTGGTTACCCAGGTCTGCAAACCCAAAGTTTGGTACAGATTTATTGATGACATCTTCATGATCTGGACTCACAGTGAAGAAGAACTCCAGAATTTCCTCTCCAACCTCAAATGCTTTGGTTCCATCAGATTCACCTGGTCCTACTCTAAATCCCATGCCACTTTCCTTGACGTTGACCTCCATCTGTCCAATGGCCAGCTTCACACGTCCGTCCACATCAAAATCACCAACAAGCAACAGTACCTCCACTATGACAGCTACCACCCAGTCCACATCAAACGGTCCCTCCCCTACAGCCTAGGTCTTCGTGGCAAACGAATCTGCTCCAGTCCGGAATCCCTGAACCATTACACCAACAACCTGAAAACAGCTTTCACATCCCGCAACTACCCTCCCGACCTGGTACAGAAGCAAATAACCAGAGCCACTTCCTCATCCCTTCAAACCTAGAACCTCCCACAGAAGAACCCCAAAAGTGCCCCACTTGTGACAGGATACTCTCCAGGACTGGATCAGACTCTGAATGTGGCTCTCCAGCAGGGATACGACTTCCTCAAATCCTGCCCTGAAATGAGATCCATCCTTCATGAAATCCTCCCCACTCCACCAAGAGTGTCTTTCCGCCATCCACCTAACCTTCGTAACCTCTTAGTTCATCCCTATGAAATCCCCAAACCACCTTCCCTACCCTCTGGCTCCTACCCTTATAACCGCCCCCGGTGTAAAACCTGTCCCATGCACCCTCCCACCACCACCTACTCCAGTCCTGTAACCCGGAAGGTGTACACAATCAAAGGCAGAGCCACGTGTGAAAGCACCCACGTGATTTACCAACTGACCTGCCTACACTGTGAAGCTTTCTATGTGGGAATGACCGGCAACAAACTGTCCATTCACATGAATGGACACAGGCAGACAGTGTTTGTTGGTAATGAGGATCACCCTGTGGCTAAACACGCCTTGGTGCACGGCCAACACATCTTGGCACAGTGTTACACCGTCCGGTTTATCTGGATACTTCCCACTAACACCAACCTGTCAGAACTCCGGAGATGGGAACTTGCCCTTCAGTATATCCTCTCTTCTCATTATCCGCCAGGCCTCAACCTCCACTAATTTCAAGTTGCCGCCACTCATACCTCACCTGTCTTTCAACAACATCTTTGCCTCTTTACTTCCGCCTCGACTGACATCTCTGCCCAAACTCTTTGCCTTTACAAATGTCTGCTTGTGCCTGTGTATGTGCGGATGGATATGTTTGTGTGTGCGAGTGTATACCTGTCCTTTTTTCCCCCTAAGATAAGTCTTTCCGCTCCCGGGATTGGAATGACTCCTTACCCTCTCCCTTAAAACCCACATCCTTACGTCTTTCTCTCTCCTTCCCTCTTTCCTGATGAAGCAACCGTTTGTTGCGAAAGCTTGAATTTTGTGTGTATGTTTGTGTTTGTTTGTGTGTGTATCCACCAGCCAACGCTTTTGTTTGGTAGGTCTCATCATCTTTGTTTTATATATATATATATATATATATATATATATATATATATATATATATAGAGAGAGAGAGAGAGAGAGAGAGAGAGAGAGAGGGAAACAATCCACGTGGGAAAAATATATCTGCTTCATCAGGAAAGAGGGAAGGAGAGGGAAAGACAAAAGGATTTGGGCTTTAAGGGAGAGGGTAAGGAGTCATTCCAATCCCGGGAGCGGAAAGGCTTACCTTAGGAGGAAAAAAGGACAGGTATACACTCGCACACACACCATATCCAACCGCACATACACAGACACAAGCAGACCAGTGTCTACGTAGATCAACACCTTCAACCCATTACATGTAGTCTCCCATCCTTTATCAAAGACACCAACCACTTTCTCGAATGTCTGGAATCCTTACCCTGTCTGTTACCCCCGGAAACCATCCTTGTAACCATTGATGCCACTTCCCTATACACAAATGTCCCGCATGTCCTGGGCCTCTCTAGAATGGAGCACTTCCTTTCACGCCGATCACCTGCCACCCTACCTAAAACCTCTTTCCTCATCACCTTAAACACCTCCATCCTGACTCACAACTTCTTCAATTTTGAAGGCCAGACATACCAACAATTAAAGGGAAAAGCCATGGGTACCAGGATGGCCCCTTCGTATGCCAACCTATTTATGGGTCGCTTAGAGGAAGCCTTCTTGGTTACTCAAGCCTGCCAACCCAAAGTTTGGTACAGATTTATTGATGACATCTTCATGATCTGGACTCGCAGTGAAGAAGAACTCCAGAATTTCCTCTCCAACCACAACTCCTTTGGTTCCATCAGATTCACATGGTCCTACTCCAAATCCCATGCCACTGCCCTCGACGTTGACCTCCATCTGTCCAATGGCCAGCTTCACACATCCGTCCACATCAAACCCACCAACAAGCAACAGTACCTCCATTATGACAGCTGCCACCCATTCCATCTCAAACGGTCCCTTCCCTACAGCCTAGGCCTTCGTGGCAAACGAATCTGCTCCAGTCCTGAATCCCTGGCCTGAAAATAGCTTTCACATCCCACAACTACCCTCCCGACCTGGTACAGAAGCAATTAACCAGAGCCACTTCCTCATCCCCTCAAACCCAGAACCTCTCACAGAAGAACCCCAAAAGTGCCCCACTTGTGACAGGATACTTCCCAGGACTGGATCAGACTCTGAATGTGGCTCTCCAGCAGGGATACGACTTCCTCAAATCCTACCCCTAAATTAGATCCATCCTTCATGAAATCCTCCCCACTCCACCAAGAGTGTCTTTCCGCCGTCCAATCCCCAAACCACCTTCCCTACCCTCTGGCTCCTACCCTTATAACCGCCCCCAATGTAAAACCTGTCCCATGCACCCTCCCACCACCACCTACTCCAGTCCTGTAACCCGGAGGGTGTACACGATCAAAGGCAGAGCCACATGTGAAAGCACCCACGTAATTTATCAACTGACCTGCCTACACTGTGACGCTTTCTATGTGGGAATGACCAGCAACAAACTGTCCATTCGCATGAATGGACACAGGCAGACAGTGTTTGTTGGTAATGAGGATCACCCTGTGGCTAAACATGCCTTGGTGCATGGCCAGCACATCTAGGCACAGTGTTACACCGTCCGGGTTATATGGATACTTCCCACTAACACCAACCTATCCGAACTCCGGAGATGGGAACTTGCCCTTCAGTATATCCTCTCTTCCCGTTATCCACCAGGCCTCAATCTCCGCTAATTTCAAGTTGCCGCCACTCATACCTCACCTGTCATTCAACATCTTTGCCTCTTTACTTCCGCCTCGACTGACATCTCTGCCCAAAGTCTTTGCCTTTAAATATGTCTGCTTGTGTATGTATATGTGTGGATGGATATGTGTGTGTGTGCGAGTGTATACCTGTCCTTTTTTCCCCCTAAGGTAAGTCATTCCGCTCCCGGGATTGGAATGACTCCTTACCCTCTCTCTTAAAACCCACATCCTTTCATCTTTCCCTCTCCTTCCCTCTTTCCTGACGAAGCAACCGGGGGTTGCAAAAGCTCGAAATTTTGTGTGTGTGTTTGTGTGTTTTTTTATTGTGCCTATCTACCAGCGCTTTCCCGTTTGGTAAGTCATGGAATCTTTGTTTTTAATATATTTTTCCCATATGGAATGTATCTTTCTATATATATATAGTTATAATAGATGGAAACATTCCACGAAGGAAAAATATACCTAAAAACAAAGATGATGTGACTTACCAAATGAAAGTGCTGGCAGGTCGATAGACACACAAACGAACACAGACACACAAAATTCTAGCTTTCGCAACCAACGGTTGCCTCGTCAGGAAAGAGGGAAGGAGAGGGAAAGATGAAAGGATGTGGGTTTTAAGGGAGAGGGTAAGGAGTCATTCCAGTCCCGGGAGCGGAGAGACTTACCTTAGGGGGGAAAATGGACGGGTATACACTCGCACACACACACATATCCATCCACACATATACAGACACAAGCAGACATGTCTGCTTGTGTCTGTACACGTGTGGATGGACATGCGTGTGTGTGCGAGTCCACCCTTCCCCCTAAGGTAAGTCTTTCCGCTTTTTATACCTAAAAACAAAGATGATGTGACTTACCAAATGAAAGTGCTGGCAGGTCAACAGACACACAAACGAACACAAACATACACACAAAATTCAAGCTTTCACAACAAACTGTTGCCTCATCAGGAAAGAGGGAAGGAGACGGAAAGACGAAAGGATGTGGGTTTTAAGGGAGAGGGTAAGGAGTCATTCCAGTCCTAACACCAACCTATCCGAACTCCGGAGATGGGAACTTGCTCTTCAATATATCCTCTCTTCCCGTTATCCACCAGGCCTCAATCTCCGCTAATTTCAAGTTGCCGCCACTCATACCTCACCTGTCATTCAACAACATCTTTGCCTCTGCACTTCTGCCTCGACTGACATCTCTGCCCAAACTCTTTGTCTTTAAATATGTCTGCTTGTGTCTGTATATGTGTGGATGGATATGTGTGTGTGTGCGAGTGTATACCCGTCCTTTTTTCCCCCTAAGGTAAGTCTTTCCGCTCCCGGGACTGGAATGACTCCTTACCCTCTCCCTTAAAACCCACATCCTTTCGTCTTTCCCTCTCCTTCCCTCTTTCCTGATGAGGCAACAGTTTGTTGCGAAAGCTTGAATTTTGTGTGTATGTTTGTGTTCGTTTGTGTGTCTGTCGACCTGCCAGCACTTTCATTTGGTAAGTCACATCATGTTTGTTTTTAGGTATATTTTTCCTTCGTGGAATGTTTCCTTCTATTATAACCATATCATCTTTGTTTTTAGGTGTGTATATATATATATATATATATATATATATATATATATATATATATATATATATATATATATATATATATGGTTATAATAGAAGGAAACATTCCATGAAGGAAAAATATACCTAAAAAACAAAGATGATGTGACTTACCAAATGAAAGTGCTGGCAGGTCGACAGACACACAAACGAACACAAACATACACACAAAATTCAAGCTTTCGCAACAAACTGTTGCCTCATCAGGAAAGAGGGAAGGAGAGGGAAAGACGAAAGGATGTGGGTTTTAAGGGAGAGGGTAAGGAGTCATTCCAGTCCCGGGAGCGGAAAGACTTACCTTATGGGGAAAAAAGGACGGGTATACACTCGCACACACACACATATCCATCCACACATATACAGACACAAGCAGACATATTGCCAGAAGCACACAGTTTGGCCAAAGCAATATCCATTTTATCCCAGTGAGTCCCAATGTGTTCATTACATATTTTTAGAGTAAATTCATTGAAAAAACAGCAATGCACAGTAAATGCAGTGTAGCTGAAGTAGTTACTACTAAAATAAAATACTGCAGCTTTGACAAAGCCAAGGATATGAAAGCAAAGACATTTACAGTCTTCATCAATATATCAGAAGCTCCATAAGTAAAAATGATGAATTTCTCATGTCAAGGAAAATGAAATGGTAGTTGGAATTTCAGCAGCCTTGTTGTGCAGCATTCTCTCTCTCTCTCTCTCTCTCTCTCTCTCTCTCTCTCTCTATGTCTGCTTGTGTCTGTATATGTGTGGATGGATATGTGTGTGTGTGCGAGTGTATACCCGTCCTTTTTTCCCCATAAGGTAAGTCTTTCCGCTCCCGGGACTGGAATGACTCCTTACCCTCTCCCTTAAAACCCACATCCTTTCGTCTTTCCCTCTCCTTCCCTCTTTCCTGATGAGGCAACAGTTTGTTGCGAAAGCTTGAATTTTGTGTGTATGTTTGTGTTCGTTTGTGTGTCTGTCGACCTGCCAGCACTTTCATTTGGTAAGTCACATCATCTTTGTTTTTTAGGTATATATATATATATATATATATATATATATATGAATATAATAGAGGGAAACATTCCACGTGGGAAAAATATATTTAAAAAGAAAGATGATGAATAGAGAGAGAGAGAGAGAGAGAGAGAGAGAGAGAGAGAGAGAGAGAGAGAATGCTGCACAACAAGGCTGCTGAAATTCCAACTACCATTTCATTTTCCTTGACATGAGAAATTCATCATTTTTACTTATGGAGCTTCTGATATATTGATGAAGACTGTAAATGTCTTTGCTTTCATATCCTTGGCTTTGTCAAAGCTGCAGTATTTTATTTTAGTAGTAACTACTTCAGCTACACTGCATTTACTGTGCATTGCTGTTTTTTCAATGAATTTACTCTAAAAATATGTAATGAACACATTGGGACTCACTGGGATAAAATGGATATTGCTTTGACCAAACTGTGTGCTTCTGGCAATTAACTGTGCAAGTAGCCTCTTATCAGAAGCCTTCAGATGCAACCCATGTTGAACATTATGTGACAGAGAGAGAGGTGATGCATCAGTCGCATTCACATGTGAACCTCACTCTTCTATCACTATTCAAAGCTCTCCATTAACACATTCAAAGAATAGTTCACCCAAGTCTTATCATACCTCCCAAAGAGTGACATGATCACATTAGTATGAGGGATGTTATGAGCAATGTGCATGATACATCCTGAAATGCAGCATGCATATGCAAAATTTCCCTGCAGTGGCAAACCTCATGTCTCGCATTGCAGGGTGCGTAAGGTTGGCAGCACATTCAAATCTCACCTGCATGTGTCCCGTGGACCAACAGTGGTAAGGTGGGGGTAGCAGTGTTGCATGTGTGCTGCAGCTGTTAGTTGTGTTATTGTTTAGTTCTTGTGTAAGGTGAGTGTGATGATAATGCTTACTATTGTACTGCAGAGACAGTGTTTTAGTGGAAAAGGTTTTCCATGTAGAAGGAAACCTTACAGAGCATGTGAGTTGGCACTTTAGATTGCACTTTCCTGCTTTGAGGTATCCACATTGTAATACCATATGTGATTTAATTCACAAATTCCGGACAACAGGTTCAGTTCTTGATGCTCCATGAACTGGTATGTCCACAACTTTAACAGCAAAAGCTTGATGAAATTTCGGACATTATGCTGCAGAGTTCAACAAAATCAGTGAGGTGATTATTGCAAGAGGCTAAAGTCTCTTGTACAACAGCACATAAGGCCATAACCACAGAACTCGGAATGTATCCATATAAAATTACTGCTATGCAACAATACATTGTATGGATCATCTGAAACAAGTAGTGTATTGTGAATAGTTTCAGTGATTTGTTAACTGACATGGAGTTCCTGTGTCAGAATGAACCTTTTTCGCTGATGATGCTTGGTTTCACCTATCCAGCTACATTAATTCCCAAAAACCGTGAATTTGCTCATCAGAAAATCCACGTGCATTAAGAGAAGGAACATTTGGAAATTGGTGGTAAGGTCTTATGGGACCAAACTGCTGAGTTCATCAGTCCCTAAGCTTATGCACTACATAATCCAACTCAAACTAACTTACACTAAGGACAACACACACACCCATGCCTGAGGGAGGACTCGAACCTCCTACAGGGGAAGCCGCGCGGGCTGTGACAAGATGGCTCAGACTGCGCGGCTACCCCGCACAGCGCCTTAAGAGAAAGGCCATTGCACACAGAGTAAATTGGAGTATGGGTTACCACAATGCGAGCGCAAATTATAGGGCCAATCTTTTTTGATACTGCTGTCACTTCCTCCAATGTTTATTGTTCCCAGATAATTTATCAGTTTATTGCTGTGCTGAATGAAAACGAGACCAGTCATTCATTTTTCCAACAAGACAATGCTACTGCCCATATGGCTCATCAGTCCCTATGACTTTTAGATGAAATCTTTATAGACAGAGTAATTATGAAAGGTCTCTGGCCCCTGTGATCAATGGATCCATCTCCACCAGAATACTTCCTCTGGGGTGCAGCTAAAACATCAAAATAACCAAAAGACAGTAGATGAACTGAAGACAGTGATAGTTGGTTATCTACATTGGTAAAGGAGTCCACAAATGAATGTAAAAATTTTGAACTATGCCTTCAAGAAAGAGGAAAACATATCCAGCACCTACTGTGATACTGTTGAATACAGCATATTTAATGTAATTAATATAATTAATTAATTTCATTGTTCTAATTTTAATAATGTTGAATCCATTCTCCCAAAATAACTGCAGCCGCTAGCAGGGAATCCCAGCCCCTAGCTTACACAGCAACATGAATGTACTGCCAACCTTACACACCCTGCAAGGTGAGACGTGTAGCTCACTGCTGCAGAGAAACTGTGTGGGCACACCATATAGTTATGATTATGGTCCATACTGTTACCTGCACTTACTACTATTATTAAATTGTCTTCTTTTCCAATAACCTTCCCCAAAGAGCCTAAATCACAGGCGACAGTTGTGAGCCCTGCACTTGACTTAAAGATTCTAGTTACATGGGAATCACTTCCAAAGAGTTCTAGATCAGTTCTGACATTCTCCTATCATGACTGATTCCTACCCTTCAATAAGGCCTTCTTCATCTTCTTGAAACTTTTCCTCCTACACTTAACTTGCATCTTTTGCCCTATTCTGTCAGACTACTATGGAACTTCTTGGGTTGTCTGAATGCTATTTTTTCGTTTAAGCTTAAATACTTAACATAATGTGTGTGTGTGTGTGTGTGTGTTTGTTTGTGCCATATATGGGCTCCTGGTAAGACTTTTGAAAATTTTTCTTCTGGCACTTTTCTCAGATTGGTGTCCTAATGGGTCACTTGTGTCACTTGGGCCTTCAATTAGCCCAGCACGTGATGATTGATGATTGCAATATGGCAACATTTGTTCTTCTTGGAGCCTCTGTACATAGATGCATCCATTGTCATGCTGTTCACAGTATGAGGATTTGTCTAAAAAGATGACATGGTGTGACTATTGTGGTCAGTGTTGTCACTGGATGCACCACCGTGGGCACATTACTCTCTGCTGCCTTGTCGCGGGAAGTTGCAATGTAGATGAAGTGCTCAGTCTGTGGCACTCCAAATGTCATCATACTGTCTCTGAGAATACGGCCTTGCTGCAAATAATCCCATTTCATGACTCAAGGCATATGACATGACTATGACCCTGCTCAGTCAAGTGAACAATATGTTTGTCCTCTCCAGAACAGGTTGTATGGAATCATTGAGATCCTGCATAATTCTGAGTATGGCCCTCCTAAACCAACTGTTCCATATTTGCTTGACCAATGTGAGCATCAGTATCACAGCACGTTAAACTGCAGTCTCAAAAGCCGTACCTTTTCCGACATGGGCTGGTAGGAGTTTCTCACTCTTGTATGAGGCATAACCCATTGCTCTCACAAACAGACAGTATTCAAATTCAATTTATGAGTTAGAAACCCACTGTATAACCTTTCCTCACACAGAAAATGTAGATGTGACTACTCCTATCTCCTTTGTGAAGTTGTCTTGAAATGCTAATCATTTTTGTCGCAATAATCAATTTAAAAAATTGTTTTGTTTGTTTCTCTGATAATGTTACACATTTACATCTGTATTTGGTGCACTTTTGAGTTGCTCATACTGTGCTATCACCTGAGAGTTACATAGTGACCTCAGTGGTAAATGACTGCCTTCTTCTTGTTATGTGTGTGTTACGTATCAAGTTTTGGTTCCCTTTTAGTGAATAAAACATTGTCATTATCCTACAGTGATGACAAGTGCTGTTTTACTGTGACTTCTTCATCAGGTTATGGGCCCAGTAATCTCTGAGTGATGTGTTTTATGTGACATACATAAGACAGAATGTGTCATGGGAGCTTAGGACATTGTCACAGGCCAAAATATTAAACAAATGCATGATGATGACATGAACACTGCAGCAGTACAGGTATATGGAAAGGTCTTACAGGGTGGAAAATGATGGACAATGCAACTCAGAAAATTATTGTCCCAAGTGATGTGAACTCACTGCTACTTATCATTAACTGTGAATCTTCAGATGCCATGTGGACCAGACTACTGCCAGTTTATGAACAGAAAAACAATATAAGCATACAATTACTATGGCAGCGATTGTACAACTTAAAAAATGATGTTTCAAACAATATGGCTGCATATATTCCACATTTTGAAGATCTGGTACATCACTTGAGGAGTCAAGGTGAAAATGTTTTGAATTCTATGGTGGTCATGAAACTGTTATTGGCGTTACCATCAAGTTATCACAATTTTCTGAGTGTGTGGGAATCAACATGTACTGATCAACAAACAAGCAAATTTCACCTCAAGATTGTAGATGGAAGAAAAATGCCAAAATCTTAGGAGAGATGTGAAGAGGGAGGCATTCCTGGCAAATAAACAACAGAGAAGCAACCACTTTAAGAGTAACACTCAGCTTGAAGATAAAAGTTTGAGAAAATTGGGTAAATGTTTCAAATCTAATAAACCTGGTCATTAGGCAACAGACTGAAAAACCTTTTGCTTCAAATATAATGAACCGTGTCATTATGCAAAAAGAGTGCAAAAACCATGTGTCAAAGGATCAAGGTCAGAATCAGTATAAATTGAATAAGCAAAATTTTTCCATCGGTAGCAAGCAAGCATGTAGATGAAAATGTGTGGTTTTTAGATTCTTGTGCTACTGATCACTTGTGTAATGAAACTGAATGGTTTACAAATAACAGTCTACTTAACAATGAAGTTCCAATCTGTATTTCATCACAAGGAAAAGGAGGCATAAACATTTTAGCCTTTGATGGTGAAAGATAGTGCAAGAAATATCAACTGTTTTATATGCACCAGGGATTCAGTTCAATTTACTCTCGTTTGGGGCAGCTCTTAATACAGAAATAAAATTTAAATCCGATAAGAGAAAATGCAGACTCTTCACAGGAGGAAATGTTGTTGCAGTATAAGTTCATAAAAAAGGGTTGTAAAGGATGATGTTCAAGATTTCACTGAGTGAGAATGACATTATTCAGGCAAATATGACTAATAAGGTAGATCTTTAAATCTGTCACAAAAGACTTGCGCACAGGAACTTTCCTCATATAAAAAATATCTTGAAATACACAAATTCAGTTTAAGTAAGAAGATAAAAGCTTATGTGGAGACTGAACTGTGGACAAAATTCATAAGTTGTCCTTCTGCAAAAGTGACTCAAAGTCAACAAAGACAGGTAACATGATTCACAGTGATTTGTGTGCCCAAATGCAAAGTAGTTAAATTGTTAGTGCATTGTGCTTTCTTTTGTTAAAAGATGACTATTCCCATTTCTTAAAATGTAAGTCCAAAATAGCCAGACACCTGGAATATTTCATGAAAACCAGTGATAAGCAAATTTGGCTCAGAATTAAAGTAATCAGAACTGATAACAGATTAAATTCATTAAACAAGTGGTACATAAAACAATGCAGAATAATGGAATAATAAGTAAAAAATTGGTAGCTATAGTCCCCAACAGAATGGTGCAGCTGAACATGAAAACAGAACTTTGGTGGAGACTGCAAGGACAATGCTTCATGCAGGTGGGCTGCCAATACAGTTATGGGCTGCAGCCGCAAACATGGCCACATATATTTCGAACAGAACAGGCACAAGCAGCATTGATCAAAATGACCTCACAAATTATTGACTGGGTTGAACTGTGATGTGGCTAAACTTAAGATATTTAGAGAGATGTTTACACACATATCCCAAAGGAGAGAGAACTAGCAGAGAGTGTTAAGAAAACCAGCCTTGCTCGTGGAGTTTTGACAAAGCTCACAATCTGCAGCATTGTCCCAGAACAGATCGTGGTCATCTGGTTCTTAGTCAAATGTAAGGCTTGAACCAGAGAATCAGAGGGTTCTGTGATAAGCTGGGCTATGACTTCATAGACTTGCTTCATAGGGTTGAGGGTTGTAGGGTCCCCCTAAATAGGTCAAATGTGCACTGCACATCACAGGTGACTATCCAAGTAACTGACTGTGTACGGTTTTTTTTAGTTTAGCCATCTCTCATCAAATCCGGATAACAATAGCTGTGGGGAACCAAGAAGTATCAGTGTAAGATTGAAAGAAATGCCTTGTGCAGATGAGAGTATCAAGATCCCAATTGTTAACAGCTAAAGCATTCACAACAAAGTGCCAGAGTCCGAAGTGTTCCTAAAAAACAATGAAGCTCACATAATATTAGGCACAGCAGTGAGTTCTTTGGGGAAAATTTAAGTGTATAATGAAAGAATAGGGAAACTGGAAATGGAGGTGGCGAATTTGTCACAGTAGACAAGAAACTCAAATCCACCGAGATAGAATTTGAAGCTGAATGTGAGACTGTTTGAGCAAGACTTAGTACCAAGAGTGTGCTAAAAATTATAATAGAGTCCTTCTATCAACCACCTTATTCTCCTCCTTATGTAACAAAAAACTTCAGAGAAAACCTCAGTTTGCTTCACTAACAACACTGTAATCATTGAAGGAGACTTTAATCATCCGGCGATCGATTGGGATAGTTGTACTTCCGTTAGTGGTGAGCATGGCAAGACATCATGTGAAACATTACTGAGTGCCATATCCGAAAGCTACCTGAAACAGTAGTTCAGAATCCACTCATGATGGAAATATATTAGATATAATGGCAACAAACAGACCTGACCTCTTTGGCAAGGTCCACTCAAAACTGGTATCATTTACCATGAGTCAGTTATAGCTACAATGATTACCAAAACACAAATGGCAACTAAAACAAGCAGGAAGATTTATATGTTCAGCAAACTAGACAGAGAAGCAATAGCATCATTTCTAACTGATGAACTTGAAACTGTTAGCTCAGGACAGGAGCATATAGAGGAGCTTTGGCTAAAGTTTAAAAGAGTAGGTGACCTTGCACTGGATGGAAATAGCCCAGTAGGACAGTTCATAATGGAAGAGATCCTCCATGGTATGAAGTCACTGTAAAGAAACTTCTAAAAAAAACAAGAGAGTATTGCATAATATTTATAAAATAAAGTGTAGGTAGAGAGATGCTGAAGGAAAGTTGTTTGGCACTCAAAAGAGCAATGTGTGAAGTCTTCAGTGACTACAGTAGCACAACATGGCCAGATAATCTTTCACAAAACCCAAAAGTATTCTGGTCATATGTAAAGGCTGTTAGTTAGAGTCTAGTCACTCATGGATGAGACTGGGACTGAAGTTGAAAGCAGCAAAGCAAAAGTAGAAATGCTTAACTCTGTTTTCAAATGTCTTTTTACAAAGAAAGCCCCAGGGGTATTGCCCAATTTAATTCTTACACATCTGAAAAGACGAGTGAAATAGATATAATTGTCCATGGCATTGATAAATAGATATTATTGTCCATGGCACTGAGAAACAGTTGAAACTGTTAAAACTTAACAAAGCCCTGGAGCCTGAAAGGATTCCTGTCAGATTATATACCCAGTTTGCAGTTGAGTTAGCCCCTTTGTCAACTATTATCTATCATAGATCCCTCAAACAAAAAAGTTGTGCCCTGTTGTTGGAAAAAAGCACAAGTTACACCTGTCTACAAGAAGGACAGCAGAAATGATCCACAAAACTACCATCCACTATCCTTGACATAAATTTGTTGTAGAATCATGGAACATATTCTGAACACAAACATAATGAGGTATCTCAAAGAGAATGACCTGCTCCATGCCAACTAGCATGGATTTCGAAAACATAGATCATGTGAAATCCAGCTAAACCTTTTCTCACATGACGACCTGAAAGTCGTGGATCAAGGCATTCAGGTAGATGCAGAATTTCTTGATTTCCAAAAAGCATTTGAATCAATACCACACCTACACTTGTTATCAAAAGTATGATTATATGGATTATCAGACAAAATATGTGACTGGATTGAGGATTTCTTCAGAGGGAGGAAATTGCATATCATATTGGATGGTGAGTTATCAAGAAATGCAGAAGTAACTTTGGGTGTATCCCAGGGAAGTGTGTTGAGTCCCTTGCTGTTCATATTATACATTAATGATCTTGAGGACGACGTTCATAGCAACCTCAAATATTTCACAGATGATGCAGTTCTCTACAGCAAAATATAGTCTGAATGAAGCTGTACACATATTCAGTGAGACCTTGATAAGATTTCAAAGTTCTGCAATGATTAGCAGCTAGCTGTAAATGTTCAAAAATATAAAATTGTGTTCTCCACAAAACAAGAAACACAGTATCCTATGAACATATTAGTGAGTCATAGCTGTAATCTGTAAACTCATACAAAGATTTGAGAGTAACACTCAAAGGAGAAAAGTATGACCATTTTGTCCTTTGAGCAAATGAAGAATGATGATGGCACTTTATTACCTCTATTCAGAGTAATTTCTACAGAATACAGAGCTAGGCCATGCTTATATTGTAATAATAGTGTCTTGCAGAAGACTCTCTAGTCATTTTGTGTGTAAAACGCTCTTGGAGATATAATAATTTGTAACTAGTGGATGACATAAATAATGAATCCTTTTCCAATAACATTTTGTGCAGTAAAATTGTTATTGCTGGATATAAAACAGGACATTTTGTACTTATTTTGTTTGTAACATATCACTGGAAATCTAATAACTGTAATTAATTAGTGCATAATCTATAAACTATGACTCCCTTTGAACAAAATTTGTAGTAGTAAAATTTAAAATGGTTGTAACGAATTGGGGTTAAGTTTAATTTCTGATACTCATTGGAGATGAAGTCTAAAAATCGAAATTTCCAATTCATATTGGAAACAAAACCTAAAAGCCAAAATACCAATAAAACACACCTTGCGTATAAGCGCAGATTTTTCTGGTCATATCAAATACACATCTGCCTGGTTACATATAAAACATTATGGTATGTTTTATATGTAACCAGGCAGATGTGTATTTGATATGACCGGAATTCATATTTTTATATATGACCAGATGGGCATACACTGTGTAACCCTGTAATTTTCTTAAAATTTGTATATACCCTCGGTAGATTTTATATATTGCCAGACTGATGTGCTGTGTACAAACCTGCAGATCCCATAAAAAATCTATGTATGTTCATATCTTATTATGTATAGGACCAGACAGATGTACATTTATGTAATTCCGCAGTTCTCATGAAATTTGCGTTTGCTTTTTGATATGTCATATGTGTGACCAGGCAGATGTGCAGTTGTGTAGGTCTGCAGCTTTCATAAGTTTTGTATATGTTTATGTGACACAGTAATCTCTAGAATTATGTAAAAGCCCTAATGATGTAGTGTTACCACACATGCAGAGCCTGTTATGACGTGAGCTGTGACATTCTATGGCACCTCTTCTGCTAGCGCTATCTCGCAACATGGTCTGTAGTGTAAAAACAGAGTCAGAGTTGGGGTAGTACCTAGCTTGCACTTTTATGTGATGGAGACACTTAACATTTATAATGTCATCTCTCTTGGAAGCATATGTGCTACTTACGATAATTTTGTAAGGCCTGCATGTTATATGAAACTATTAATATCACCATTGTTTGCCTTGATGTTGTAATCTGTATGCGTCCTAAGGTATGTAACTAAATTTATATGAATATAATAGAGGGAAACATTCCACGTGGGAAAAATATATTTAAAAAGAAAGATGATGAGACTTACCAAACAAAAGCGCTGGCAGGTCGACAGACACACAAACAAACACAAACATACACACAAAAATCTAGCTTTCGCAACCAACGGTTGCCTCGTCAGGAAAGAGGGAAGGAGAAGGAAAGACAAAAGGATATGGGTTTTAAGGGAGAGGGTAAGGAGTCATTCCAATCCCGGGAGCGGAAAGACTTACCTTAGGGGGAAAAAAGAACAGGTATACACTCGCACACACACACATATCCGTGATATGTGTGTGTGTGCGAGTGTATACCTGTTCTTTTTTCCCCCTAAGGTAAGTCTTTCCGCTCCCGGGATTGGAATGACTCCTTACCCTCTCCCTTAAAACCCATATCCTTTTGTCTTTCCTCTCCTTCCCTCTTTCCTGACGAGGCAACCGTTGGTTGCGAAAGCTAGATTTTTGTGTGTATGTTTGTGTTTGTTTGTGTGTCTATCGACCTGCCAGCGCTTTTGTTTGGTAAGTCTCATCATCTTTCTTTTTAAATATAACTAAATTTATATGTATACATGTTATATAAGTGAAATCTAAGCCCACTTTTATAGTGTTTTCTGTCCTCCCTAGATCCGATGATGGTGGCCTTTGTTTCACCAAAACCAGTAATCATGGAATAAAAAGAATTCCTGTGATCTTAGCTACCAGTTTATTGTTTTACAAGCATCTAGATCGCTCCCACATGAGCACAATGTGCTCCCTACAAAATTACCCTTCATGTAATGAGATATTATTTCTACTGTATGCCAAGGCTCTGGGATCTTGCAGTTCCTCCAACATCCACTTATTAATGATAAAGATACTTTATCTAATGATAAGCCTCTATATTTAATTTGTTTGGCATTTATTCTATCTATTCTGGTACCTTTGCTGTGCTCCATGCCTTTCAAAGCCTCTTGCAGCTTCTCCATAGTAGCTGGATCAGCTGTTCATTTCATTGTACATAGTTTCCCCAGTGTAATTTTTGGCCTGCCGTGTACATGATAAGTTTGTATAACTATTTATCCATTGTTCATTGGCTAAAATGTTCGGTAAGGTAGTGTCTTTTTCTTCCCCATTCAGGGCTTTCATGACTTTGTATGCACACTGTTGTCTAATGGGTACATTGTGTTCAAAGTCACTTATGAATACATCCCATGACTCTTGGTGTGTCTTGCACACAATTTGTTTCACAGCATTCCTTTTGATGTCATGTGGTTACCAGCTTTCTGATGTTTTGTCTGTAGAAACTTCAGATAAGCCATCTGTTTTTCTTTACTGGCTTTTCAAATTTCTCTGTTCCAAATTATGAGTCATTTTTCTCCATATTTTTTCTTCCTTTCGTCAATTAAATTGAGAACAAAGTGACCCTCCCTTGGCCCTTTCCCCAGTCAGGTCATCCTTGTGACAGATGTATAGCCCTGTAGTACAGGGGCATCAGACACTAAAATTCATTTTGTGAGTATGCAAGATTTTTTAGATATTTTATAGCCAAAGTTTGGAAATAAATAATTTCACAGAGTGGAAATGAAATCTTGTACTAATTTTGAATGTAAATGAACAAGCTTATTTAGTAGAATCATATACATTTTTGTTATCCAGAATAATTATTTAGAATGTAAAGTATTAATTATTCTGTATGAAGATTTATTAGGGGACAAGCCCCGTTCAGTGGATTTTATTATTTGGATGAAGTATTCCACCTGGTCTCCATGCGATTCCAAGAGTGTGGAAGACATACTAGGAGTTTCGATGGGTAAAGTAGTTAAAGGTGGCGAAGAGTCTTCTGTGCCAGCCATGCTGCAAAGGAATACCAATGACCAGAAGTTTGTATCAATAACGGATATATTTATGCATTGAAAAAATGCTGTAACAAGATACTTGTCATATAATGTGTTGTATTTAAAGGTGCAATAAAAGCCTTAAAAGATCGGAGTTGCCAAATCCTGGTTAGTAATAATTTAGTTATTCTATAGATAAAAATATTTAACCAGTCAGGGATGCAGACTACTCCAAGCCAAATATTCACAATGAGGTAACTTAAAATATAAATGAACCCTTGCAGTTTCCTGCAAACAGGACAACAGGGTTGTGTTCCTGTGCTATCAGTTTCAGTTCCTCCACATATTTCCTGAATCCATTAAAGTTCCACAGTAATTTGAGAGCCATCTGTCATGGGTGTTACACTTTCATCCTGTCTTTCCACCATGGAGCACAGCCTGTAGTGGGTGAAGGCTCAGTATTGGGGTGAGATGTGTGCCCCAGGCTGACATCAAGTCCACTGGCACTGTTGATGATTTGTGAGAGATGTCATAGGGAGGGATGTCGACATTATCACACTGCTTGAGTCCTGTCTGTATTGGCAGCTGATTGTTTGACTTAGACTTCAATCTTTTTGTCTGGGGAGGTTTTGGAGCACAGCTCTGTGGCAGCACTGGCCATGGGCCACTCTGAACCTTTGGAGAAGCAGGGAGCACCACAATGTTGACAACCGCAGCCTTGTCTGATGTTCTTGGAGGAGGTACAGACTGCAGAGGAGTGCTAACACAGCAACCTTCATTTGTGTAGCAGCATTGGATTTCTGAAGTGGCTGTTTGAGAACAAGTGCAAAGGAGGTAGTGAATGTTGGGGGCTCGTGGCCTTATAGATCTTTTTGGCCTCCCGAATGAGATACGATTAGTTGTTTTAATCTGCTGTGCCTTCCTTTCTTCAAGGAAGACACTGCAGTTACTACTCTATACAGGATGAGCTCCAGAGCAATTTACACATTTCACAGGAGATGAACAGCCAACTCCTTTATGGATGGCCTTACCACATTTGCCACAAGTGGCTTCTCCCTTACAACCTAAAATCGTGTGCACAAAGCACTGACATGAAAAGCAGTGAATTGAGTTGGAGAAATAAGGCCATACACTGCGGCAAAGGAAACTGATATTAATGTGTTCTGGAAGTTTTCTGCTGCTAAAAGTCAGTGTAAACAAGTCTGATTTCATAATATCACCCTCCACCTTTTACATTCTGTTTTTTACATCAACAATGCCTTCCTGGGACCACTTAGCTTTCAGTTCTTCTGTGGAAATGTCAACCAGATCTCTGCAAGTCACAAAACCTTAGCTGTAGCTCAAGGTGTTGTGCAGTTCACTTTCCATTGCATATTCCCTGAGGCACTGAGCTTTCTAGATCTTCTTCACTTGAAGAGAATTAGACATTTCTACCAACAGGGTCCCATTTCACAAGCACTTGACAGATTTTAAAGTTCCAGCGATGTTCTCTAAAGCTTTTTGGATGCAGAAAGTTGAAAGTTTTTCAAAGCTGCTCTCTTTCCACTTGACTATAAGAAATACATTCTGGCCACCAGCATGTGTTCTGTTACAAGAGACTGAAAGGCTTTGTGTAATCCCCAAGTCTGGAAGACTGGCTACACAAACCCTCTTGTTCGACTGAGTATTGGCACCTACCAACGGCCCACTCTTTCCACTGGAAGGAGGAGAAGGAGTGAATTTTGAGGGTTCCATCTCGGTCCCACAAGAGGCTAGGGAAATAAAAGTACACTTAGACAGAGCCCCACATGCCTAGGTAAGCCCTATACAACTGAGGTGCAACTGAAGAGCAGTGAAGCTCATATAATACTAGGTACCGAAATCTGGTTAAAACCTTAAATTAATAGTAGTGAGATGTTTTGGGAAAATTTAAGTGTATATCGAAAGGATAGATGGGCTAATTGCATATGGAGATGGTGTATTTGTTACAGTAGGCTAGAATCTCAAATCCCAGAAACTCAAATCCCAAGACAGAAACTGAAGCTGGATGCAAGATTCTTTGGGTAAGACTCAGTATCAGAGGAAGGCATAAAAAGGTAATTGGATCTTCTGTCACCCAACAAACTCATCTCCTGATGTAACCAAAAACTTTAGAGAAAATCACAGCTCACTTGTATGTAAGTTCCTCCTGTCATACTTTAATCACTGATGGAGTCTTTAGTCATCCAACAATCAATTGGGAAAACTACAGTTTGGTTAGTGGTGGTTGTGATAAGACATCCTGTGAAACATTATTAAATGCCTTCTCTGAAAACTATCTAGAACAGATAGTTTGGAACCCTACTTGTGATGAAAATATATTGGATCTAATGGGAACAAATAGAGCTGACCTCTTTGAAGATGTCAGGATCAAAACTGTTATCAGTGACCATGATGCAGTTGTGGTAACAATAATTACCAAAGTATGAAGGACAACTAAAACAAGCAGAAAGATATACTGTGTGTTCAAATGAACTGAGACATTGAAACAAGTTGGAAACTACACATCATATCAAAAAAAGTTATTAATTCCTATTTGTTAGTCTCAACCCACCACCCCATCATGTGCATGGTTGGTGGGTGGCAACTTTGAAATCTTCAACGGAGACCCTCATTTTTTATTGAAAATTATGATTTGACGGGAAAATCTGCATATGTTTCACCACAGATGGTGCTGTAATTGGTGGAATAGAAATGGGTACGTAATCATAATTTCTGACATGTTACTCAATGATCCTTGAATATCCAATTGCACATGGAACCCCACCTCAATGCTGTGAGTGTAGGACAGGCAAGTATTTCATAACATCTAATTGGAAACCCCATTCACAATGTTGTATTCCTCCAAAATATTGAACAGGAGCCTACTTGATGCGCTACCATGACCATATAGCTAACTACAATGTATCATAACAGGCACAATACACTGCAATCAGAGCTCAAGTATTGTACAGATGTAGACAGATAGTGGCTCTAAGCATTACAGTACTTGTGCAGTGTTTATTGCCAATACACCTGCCTGTCATTTGGAGAACAGATGTGGAAATGGACGATGAATGTTGCAACCACAGATGAAGAAATTGAAATGATCTCATTTGCAGAGAATGTTTATGAAATGTTGAGGGTGCTGTTGCCTTGTATGCTGAGCATTTTCCGGAGAAAACTCATTCTCATTCATTCCTTTACAAGGCTGTGAACTCCTTTATATTTGATGGCAGCATACAGACCAACAAAAGGAAACAAAGCAAATTGTTACAGGAGAAGCAAATGAAATAGCTGCGTAAGTGGCAGTGCACCACAGCCCACAGATAAGCACCTGACAACCACACCACAATTCCAGTATGTCTGCATGTAGTACTGTCACAATACTGCATCATCATAAGTGTCATCCATACCACATCACTGTATCAAGAACTTCAAGGCACCAATTTCCATTACTGAGTAGCGTGTTGTGGATGGGCATGTTCTTCATCAGGCTTGGTGATTGGACACACCTTGCCAGCATATACACCCGCCCCTTCGTATCGTGTGCTGCATGCGGTCACTGTTCCTCCCAGACCTCGGGTGACGCACCGTTCACCGCTACCACACTTCCAATGTCAGAGGCATCCTGCTCTGCCCGCACCAATCTCAGTCTGCTGGTGCTGCCTCAACACGTGTTACCAGGCAGGTTCCTCAAGCTACCTGAATTGCAAAAAGAAAACCCAAAAACTTGGTTCAACTTAATGGACCACTGCCTGGACATCCCCAGCAATAACGATGACGGCGTCCATTTTGTGTGCCTGGTGAGCCATCTCCACGCACATAAGGACCTCAGCAGCGACTTGCTCCTCTCACCGCCCGCCTCACCCAAATATTCAACGGCTTAATCACTGCTTATCAAGCGCCTTTACTGCCCTCCGGCAGAAGTTATCCATCACATTATTCACAAGGGGCATCTTGTTGACTGCACCCCTTCGCAACTTTCGCGGTACCTACATGCATTAATCAACAACCAAGCATTACCGAATGCAGCCCTTTGGACGTCGTGGCTGGTCAAAATGCCTTCGGATCTGCAGCTTCATCTACTGTCCCATGTCGCTGACCCACTCGAGGTTCGATTACGCATGGCGGATCAGGCTCACTCCATCATTTGTCACCCACACCACCTGTCACATATGACATCTCCACCGTCCTCAGTTTCACATCTGCACCCCTGGTTCCACACACTGTCAGCAGAGGCTGCCACGCTCGCCTCGGTGCCTCAGCTGACTGTCAGGAGCTGACACCTATAGATAACTACCCAATTCCACATATCCAAGATTTCACACAGTTGCCTCATGGTTCTACCTTCTTCTCTGTATTAGGTTGTTCCAAACTGTATCACCAGATTCCTATGCATCCACCTGATATTCCGAAGACGCCATCATCACACCCTTTTGCCTATTTGAATACTGTTACATGTCTTATGAATTGAAAAATGCTGTGCAGACATGGCAGCGGTTCATTAATTCCATTTTGCTCCCTCTGCCTTTTCCCCATGCTTACGTAGATGATATCCTTATCTTTTCTATCTCCACTGAGGAGCATCAAGTTCACCTCGGTTCAGTCCGTTTGGTCCTCGTTGCCAACATCGTGGTGATCAACTGTGCTAAATCTCAACTATGTTCCACATCCAATACCTTCCTCGGCCATTCAGTCTCTGCCAACAGTCACCATCCAATGGGTTCTCGTGTCGAAATCATACTTAAATTTCCTCTCCCCGAGGATTATGCTCAGCTCCATCTCTGGGCATGGAAAATTTTTACCACCGCCATATTCTTCAAGTTGGCTCCATCAAAATGGCCCTCACTGACGATCTCTCCAGCAAGAACACCACTGGAAAACGGAAGTTGGAGTGGACCCAACCTATGCTCGATGCTTTTGTTAACCTTAAAACTGCCTTAGCCAAAACCATCACACTCACCCACCTTGACCCTGAGACCCATGTCTCGATCACAACTGATGCCAGTGACTCAGCTGTGGGTGCTATTTTACAGCAGCACACCACCGACTCCACACAGCCCCTCCGCTTCTTTTCCAAGAAACTGACTAAGAGCCAATGCGAGTGGTCGACATTTGACCAAGAGCTGCTCGCAGTGTACGAGGCGATTAAACATTTTCATAATGACCTCAAGGGGCAACCCTTCACGATCCATACCGAACACAAGCCACTCATGGATAGCATCCATTTCTGACGTGTTCAGTCAGACAAGAATCCAGCAGAAATCTTGCTCCAACATGATAATGCATGCCCACACACAAGTCTGAGAACCTGGCAACACATCGCCAAATTCTATTGGACATCATTGCCTTATCCACCCTACAGTCCAGACCTGACGCCCTCGCACTTCCATCTCTTTGAGTCACTTAAAGTTTCTCTATGGGGAACACACTTTGAAAATGATGAGAGTGTCAGTCATGCAGTGAAAACATGGCTACACCTACAGGACAAGAGCTTTTACCAGCAGGGAATACATGCTCTTCCACAACTTTGGCGTATGGCCATAGGATGTGATGGAGACTATGTAGAAAAATAGGACACGGGAAAGACATGTTGATGTATATTGTCACCAAACCCTGACTCTTAACAATAAATATGTTCTGAGAAAAAACATGGGGGGCATTACTTATTGAACGACCCTCATACATATCGCCAGTAGTCTCGCGGTTTAAGTACTGCTGAATAAAGTGCCCTCTCCTCAAAGTCTTCTATAAAAATGTTCGCTGCATGGAGTGGCGGCACCGTTAGAGGCGCCACGTCACGAATCATGCGGCCCCGCCGCCAAAGGTTCAAGTCCTCCCTCGGGTACGGGTGTGTGTTTTGTCCTTAGCATAAGTTAGGTTAAGTTAGTTTAAGTAGAGTTAAAGTCTAGGGGCCAATGACCTCAGCAGTTTGGTCCCTCAGGAATTCACAAACATTTGAACAAAAATGTTTGCTAACAAAAGGGAGAGAGGACTGCCTATGGTAACACTGTCAGTCTGTTCAAAATATTCGTTGTTAAATAAAAGGTAAGTTGAGGAAAGGACATGATGAGAAAGGGCTGTTACATCAGCCGTGAACTTATTCAGGGTGTCTACGTGGACAAGAAAAAAAAATTCCCGGATTTTTCCCGTATTTCCCGGTTAAAAACACTATTTCTCCCGGATGAAATTACGTATAATGCGGATGAAAATACATCCGTGTTAAGCAACAGTATACTTACCCTGGGAGCTGTAAAACCTATCAGTCCTTTGAATCGTAAAGGTCTTATACCGGCGGAGGACGTCCCAGCACTTTAGGAAACGAAATCCAGGAAAAACAATGCGTTTGGAAAGTCGTTTGATGCGAGACAATATGCACAGAGTTTATTTTCGTATTGCTAAAGTATATACACAAATTCCACAAATTACAGCACGGTAGCTTCCGAACCTCTAAAATAGAGATTGCGTTGAGGGACGCACTTTTGTCAGCCAGTCATAGTTCATGTCACGTGATCTCGCTAGCGAATGACGGCAGTTATTCTGAGCACGAGGCCTACGAGAAAGACAGGCCGCGGCGCGTACGTTACGAACGTGGGCCGAGCTCGCTCAACTCAGCAAAGTGCGTTTCTACAGCGGTTAACTCGTAAATAGATGTGTATGTACGAACGAGAATTGCATCGTCTATTGGCATCCACTGATATTAGTCCACTGATAGGAAGTCCGTAGGCCTAGTAACAGGCTCTAATTTGGCAATTAAAATCGTGTCAAAATGATTATCAGTTGCGTAGAAAAGTCGAGGTGTTCTGGCATGAAGAGACTTGTGACATTACCCAGTAACACATTATGCACATTTTTTTGAAGGTCAATTACACTTTTTGCCATCGATCGCATAATTTTTTATCTATGTAAAAACAACATTAAATATGAAAACTAACTTGAAGCTCGGTCTTTTTTTTTGGCGTGTATTACACGTTAAGTCATATCAAATACAAATGTGCCGGTAAAATTTTAAATAGTGGCATAAATGACTTATCTTCTCGGCCCGACATTTTTCAAATGGCTAATCCTCAAAGTGTTACGTTTTGAATGAGAGTTATAACGAACGCCCTGTGATTTAAGAAATTCACTGCACATTCTCACACGTAACATAAATCATCTTGCGTGGAAATTTCCTTTGAAAGTAACGCATCTCAAGCCACTATTCGTAATATTTTCTGGTGATCTGTTAGAAATGTAAACAATTGTGACGTCACACACATCGAATGCACGTTACGGACGTACTGCATAATCTTCGACCTAAAGCCTTTGACACTTAACGGTGTCAGCAAGCTGGTCTGTGCATTGTGTAAATTACCCATTTTCTATGCAACTAAACTTTTGTTTTGGTGTTATTCTCTGATTTGTGTTTCATTGCTGCAATATTATTCAGCAGTAGTGGACTAAAGTTCTTTGTCAGCGTATCAGATCTTACACGTCACACCTACAAAACTTTAACTGAAATCTAAAACAACGAAAAATCCCGGAATTCTAAAAAATTCCCGGCTTTTTCCCGGATTTGTCCCGGATGAAAAAATTCCCGGGTTTTTCCCGGAATTCCCGGATGTCCCGGGCCGTATACACCCTGTTATTGCTGATGAGCGACAAAGAGTCTGTAAGAGGAACGTTAGTGAAAAGTGAGATGACTTCAAAGCTCACAAACAAGTCAATTCACTGAGTTGAAGTGACTTGATAAAGTCAACAGAATTGCAAACATGATCCGCATAGTTCCCCACAAAAGTAGAGAGACTAGATGTCAGAACCTCTTTTTTACAAAACTTTGGAAGACCATAGAAACTTGGTGGCTCAGAACTATGAGGTCTTAATCTTTTGGCCACTTCTTGCGAAGCAGAACAAGAATTCAGCATTGCTCATGTTTTCCTTTCCACTTCCCCTGTGGGGTCTTTGTCAATCTTTCAATACATTGGTTCACTCAGCAAGTTACAAATTTTCTGTTGATAAACCTCACGTGACAACAGCATGAAGACTCATTACGAATGATGCAGCAAGAAATAGTGTCTGTTTCTCAATGACAACGAGGATGAGGCTCTCTGAGCTAAGTGTGAACAAAGGTGCTGGAGACGCGACTAGGCAGCATCTGCATAGTGAACAGGCTCCAGGCATGAGTGGGTTGCTGGCTGTCTCATATTGCGATGACAGTAGTCCTGAGCCACTAGAGGTGTGGCATCTGATGTAAACTTCCAGTTCTGAGACGCTGGTAGGGGGAAGGGGGGGGGTGCCGATAAGTGATATCACTGATAGAGTCCAACTTTTTGAATTTTTACGTATTAGAATATACTAGATGGCTTCTCTGAGGGATGCTTGTCACAATATTTGTTTGCTTTTTCACTTTGCTCGCAGTGTCTCTCGAAGTTTTACATGATTAGATTAGTTTGTTTCTGCAAAGTATGGAAACAAACTGATTTTTTGATGGGCTACATTTCTTTAAAATTTCGTGCATATGACCACCAAACTTTAAGAAGTCTGTATCTCCCAGTCCTTGCTAGTAATGAAAGTTTCAATCCCAGTTTTATCATGATCCAGAACACCAGGCTTTGTTTTTGCTATTATCACTGGCTGTTGGCACTGATAAAATGTGAGCACATATTCTTTTTTCGCATTTGTTGTTGGTTGCTGTAGCACACGTTATTGTAAATAAGCATCCACTTGAAGATATTTTTCTGATCAAACAGCCTTGGCAATGCTTTAGATTATAAAATTTGTAGACTCATGACATAGCACACTTGCAAATTTATTATCTAAGCCAAGACATTACTATTTATTGGCGTGTTTCATGTTTAACCTCTTACACTTGACGTGAAAAACGTATCTCAAAACATCTACGAGGGGCGTTTGAAAAGTCAGTGCAAAAATAAAAACTACTTACGTGTTTGGAGTAAACCTTTTTTTTATTTTTCGCCATGGTCTCCTTTAAGGTATATACACTTCGTCCAACGCTGTTCTAATTTGTTGATCCCTTCCAAATAATAGGAATCGTCCAATTCTGCAAAATAGCTATTAGTTGCTGCAATCATCTCCTCATTTGAATAAAATCTTTGTCCCGCCATATATTTCTTCAAATTGGGGAACAAATAGTAGTCTGAGAGAGTCAAGTCTGGAGAACAGGGGGGATGTGACACGAGTTGGAATCCTGTTTCCAATAATTTTGCGGCCACAACTGCTGAGGTGTGTGCTGGTGCATTTTTTTGTCGTGATGGAAAAGGGCTTTTTGCGGTCCAGTTGCTGGTGTTTTTCTTGCAGCTCGGTTTTCAAACGGTCCAATAACAATGAATAATATGCACCTGTAATAGTTTTACACTTTTCCAGATAGTCGATGAGGATTATCCCTTGCGAATCCCAAAAGACAATCGCCATAAACTTTCCGGCCGAAGGAATGGTCTTTGCTTTTTTTGGTGCAGGTTCTCCCTTGATGGTAACCCATTGTTTAGATTGTTGTTTTGTCTCAGGAGTATAGTAATGAATCCATGTTCCATCCACAGTCACAAAACGACGCTTAAAGTCCTGTGGATTCTTCCTGAACAGCTGCAAACCATCCTTGCAACACTTCACACGATTCTGTTTTTGACCAAGCGTGAGCAATCGCGGAACCCATCTTGTGGATAGCTTTCTCATGTCCAAATGTTTATGCAAAATATTATGTACCCATTCATTCGAGATGCCCACAGCACTAGCAATCTCACGCACCTTAACTCTTCTGTCATCCATCACCATATAATGGATTTTATCAAGGATTTCTGGAGTCATAAAATCCGATCTAATCGAAGGTGCAGAGACACAGTAATGTTCATCAAGCTTCTCTTTACTCTCCTGAGGCGTTTTGCTTTTCATAAAGTAATGTTTAATCACCACACGAAACTCTTTTTTCTTCCATTTTTTGACAATCACACGAGTGCCAAACACAAAAGTAATAGACCAATATGGCTGAAACAAGGGCTGAAACTTGGTGTGCGTTCTTTCCGAAGATGCTACTAACTAAACATGACCTAGATACAAGCCGGTGGTGCCGTCTCTCGGACTTTGTACGGACTTTTCAAACGCCACTCGTATGTTGGTATTAGTTCAGCGATCTGTCTCCTGAAGAATCTTCAAAGCAGAAGTTGTGTACCTGTATAAATATCTGTTACGTTCTCTGTGTTGAACTCCATTGTATTGTGTTGTATTGTATTGTATTTTATTGATCCAAGAAATCATCATATTGTACAGTTTGTACGTATGATATTGGACAAGTCAAGTATACATTTTAGAAGTAATTTTTAACGTTTTATTTGTTAAAATTTTAATTACATGGAATGTATTCACAGTTGCTAATATGGGCAACCATCAGCTGTATAATGGAATAACGCCAATGTAAATTTATGCTGGACTGGGAGTCAAACCTGGATTTCCTGCTTATCGCAAGTGGCTGCCTTAAAATTTTTTTACCTGCTATTGGTAAAGGCTTTACCCTATACATTTTATTTTTTTCTGGCAATTTTTTTCCAAAAGCAAGAAAACAGGAAAAAAACATTCAATAGAAAAGAGATACTACACTCATGCAACTCCCTGACAATTAAATATACATGCATGATAGCGTGGTATCCTTTACCACGTCCATTTTGCTGTAACCATATACTTGTAAAAGGCTTGAGGGTCTGAGTTATTCCCGCTCCCCACCATCTAATGAACATAATGCCCCACAAGCTTCATAACTGCATTGTTCTTCGTTCGGCCGAGAAATAAAGTTGAATCGAGAAGCAAGAGAATCTCACCAGAGACTGCTGCTTCAGTCATCATGGCAAGGAAGGCCAATTTGGCAGGGCAAGCTACAATGACTATGGAAGCTGAAGACTATCCGATAAAATAATGCAGCCGCTTCATGGCAGTGACTGCATCTTTCTGTCTCACTAAGGCCTGTGCGAAAGCTGGCTGGGACAATGTTATGAACGACTTGGTAACACGAGGATGCCACTTCCTTTGGAAAAATAGATAGGTTGACATTCATACAAACCATCTTCCAATCTGTCTGCAGTGACAAGAACTCCACAGAGGAAAAGCGATTTCGAAATGTCCAGCTACATAACAGCATTTTTACAGAGAGATATGACTGGGAAAAAATATCAACACCCAAATAACTGACATCAATGAAAAATTCCTGAATATGCCTTAATCTATTATTTATCCTACTAACATATACTGGAAAAGTTAGGCTCCCTGGTCGGAGACAGGCAAAACGGCGAGCTGTAAGTGATTGGGGGACATGAAGACATGTTAAAATATTGTGTCGAAGAAATAAAGCAGAAGCCTTGGCCTGTACATCTGGGAAGCACGAAACCTTCCATCAGCCGGTGTCTCGCCATAACCTTTTAGCGCACCCGAAAAATTGACTTTTACCAGATAAACTTGCCCGATAATCGTTGTAACATTTGGAACATCATCGCAGGAAAGGGGAAAAAATCGAGCAACAAAATAGAGTTGAATCAACACATAAGTTTCCAAGGTCCGAGCCTTGTGAAGTAAAGAGAGGGGCGACGCTTGTGTTCAAGGATAGCTCCTTCAATCCTATCCGTGACAGACTTCCAATTTAACGCAGCCATTTTCATCAGACACCGATCAATAATAACACCTAAGATCGATGGCGGGCGACCGCCACAGCCCATGGAATCCAGTCTGCGGCAAACCCTCACAAATTGAGTAACCGACATTACTCATCGTTAGCCTGTGCTCCCATAATGCGACGAAATGCATTCAAAACCTCCTTGACCATCAGTACGTCGTCATGAGCACGAAGAAGTACTGTAACGTCATTGGCTTGTGCATGGACGATAAACATTTCTCCCAATAACGACTACCCACCAAATCTAGCAACTATGGACCGCAATATGGGTTCCAGAAATAGCATGAATAACGACATAGATAGGGGATCCCTTACAGGACATCCCGACACACTTCTATGAGGGAGTAAGAGGAGTATTCACGTCAATAGACACCTTAATAACAGTGCTACAACTAAGAATAACACAATAAATATATCACTGTACTACGGCTTATTAACACAACACTGGTACAAATAATTCTGTTACCCAGCGCCAATTTTTTGAGGAAAACTTTATCGAAAATTATATAAATTGATGGTGGTTATACCAGTATCCAGGTAGTGTAAGTGAAATGCAGAATTCCGGCGGAAATCGCAAGTCCGTTGACATACTAAGCTTAGTAAACGTGGCACCCCAAGTTCCAGTATAGCATTCGGATTCTAAGTCCAGAGCGCAGCCGAATCAATATCGAACAGCAGGTCAACCGCAGCGTAGCACTTCCGAGTTGTGAAGTAGAAACATGGCACTATGAGAACTGTCTTCTAGATGTCAAGAGTGGCGTTAAATAAGGCTCCATAGTTAATGGAGCCGGTGGCTGGGGTTGCTGTATGTTCTGCATGGCCAATCCCTGAGCGTTATGGGTGACCAATCACTATGTTTTGAAGCGCGGGCGCACGCACGCTAAGGCGGCCTGCATGCTAGCAGCAGCCCGCGCACAGAGAAGTGCAGCCAATGATGCCTTTCTCGGCAGCGTGTAATGGAGCACGCCGCTGCTCGGCTGGGGCAGAGGAACATACAGATGAAATCGCCCTTGCTGGAGGTGAAGGTCATGTGGTGTGGACCTTGGCAGCGGAGCCAGTGGAGGAGGAGGAGCAAGCGACATGTCTTCATGTTCATCCAGAATTACTCGTGGTTGGTGACCGGGAGATATCTTGTAGTGAGGTAGGGCAGCCTCTAGGGCTGGGTGACGTCTGGATAAGTCGCTCTTGTCGGCGTTTGGTGATGGTCTGTTGGCTTTTGGCAAAAGGCTGTTTAAGTCTGGTGTTACTCTGGCTGGGTGGCTTGGGGTAGGATGGAAAGTAGGTGACTGGTAATGGTGGTGCAGATAGGAGGGCGGAAAAAACTGTTGGGAAACTAGTTGGGGACATAGTTGATTGGCATGTCACAGAACATCCCAGTCTGGAAACTGCACCCTGAAGACCTTCTGGCCCCGATGCTGGATGATTGTTCCCGGAATCAAGGCTGGTTGCCGGCCAAATTCTTTCGCCCCCACCAAGGTCCCAGGGTGGAACTTGGAAACAGGAAGTTGTGGTGCTGCCTGTGGCGTCAGCAAGAGCAAGCTCAAGAGGGTCTGGGGCTGCTGTCCACGGAGAAGTTCGACAAGAGTTTTGTCTCTGATGAGTATGGATCTGTAATTGCTCAAAAAAGTTTAGTGATGCATCGGTGGAGTGATCCTGGAGGTATTTCTTCATTTGGGTTTGGAAAATGTGGAACATCCTCCAGGCTTCTCCAGTCGATTGGGATGAAAAGGGGGCATTGGAATGCGGCGAGTGCCAAGCTGGGCACAGAAAGCACGGAACTCCTTGTTACAGTATTGTGGACCGTTGTCGGTTATGAGCACTTCCAGCAGTTCTTCAATCGCAAAAAAATTTTTTTCTAAGGCTGTGATGGTATTGCTGGTTGACGTGGCATTGCAGTGGACACTGCTTGGAAATCGGCAGTAGGCATCAACTACCATCAAAATCATGGCGTTAAACACTGTCCTGGCAAAATCAAGGTGTATCCACTCCCAAGAGCGAGCACATGGTGGCCAAGAAGCAAATGAATTTCATGGGGCTGCCTGCTGGCTTTGGCAGGATGGACATGTTTGGGTGAGTTGTTCAATCTCGTGGTTCATGCCTGGCCAGTAAGTGAAACTGCAAGTCAAGAGTTTAGTTTGGGATACCCCCAGTGACCTCGGTGCAGTAGTTGCAGGACGTGGCGACGTAAAGAATAAGGAATGACTGCTCGTGGGTGTCCATAGTCGGAAACGAACAGGATCACTCCATCGATCAACATGAGCTGACGGTGGGCATTAAAGAGCTGACGGAATACTGCAGTTGTCATTTGGGTCATCCATCAAGTATGTGACTCCGGACTTATTGGAGTACCTCCTCACCACCAGTTGTGTCTGCTAACTGGGAGCTGGTAATGGGAAAAGGATCTACAGTGGCTTCTGCTTCTTCATCAATGTGAAAACACAGATTTTTGTCTTTATCGACCTCTTGATAGTGTCCCCATGGAAGGCGGGAGAGGGCATCTGCGTTGCCATTTTCAGTCGTGTTGCGGAAGTGAATCTCATAATAGTAACATGCCAAAAACAAATCCCAGCGCTGGAGGCGATGAGCAGTTCTGTCTTGAATCTTAGCTTCTGGATTGAGCAAGGAGATCAGCGGTTTATGGTCTGTGATGAGGTGAGACTTTGTGCCATAAACAAAAACGAGGATTTTCTTTAATGCGAAGACGATCCCCAGCACTTCCTTTTCTATTTGTGAGTACCTACGCTGGGTGTCAGTCAATGTTTTCGAAGCATGCGCCACAGGGTGTTCAGAGCCGTCCGCCTCCCTGTGTGCCGGGACCGCTCTGACGCCTGTATCAGATGCTTCCGTTGCAATAATTATCTGCTCTGTTGGATCAAAACGTGCGACGCACAGGGCCATTAACAACCGGAATTTCAACCTGTGGAATGCGCGCTCGCAAGCTGGGAAGGCACCCCCCCTTTTTTTTTTTTTTTTTTTTTTTTTTTTTTGCATAACTGAGTCGGTTTCTGTTGCTGCTGCGGGTCGCTGTCGCTAATATGATATCTTCCCCAGAAAGGAACGAAGTTGCTTAAGCGTTGTTGGTCTGGGAAGTTTGATTATGGCTTATCCAGAGGACGAATGCCAGAGCTGGAAATGATGTGGCCAAGGTACTCAGTCTCAGGCTGGAAAAAAACATTTTTCTTTTCTGCATTTTCGACCAGCCTCCCTCATGATGCTGAATAAAGATTTCAGATTTCGAAGGTGTTCCTCCGTGGCTCTCACTGTTACAATGATGTCGGCTAAGTAGTTAATGCATCCTTTCACTTTTAGAGTACTAATTGTTCCAAAACCGGTTGAAAAATGGCGGGAGCAATTGCTATAACAAAAATGAGGCGTTTCAAACTATAAAGCATGTATGGCGTGTTAAGTCTAAGAAACGAGAGTCTACATCAAGGAGAAGTTGGAGGTGTGCATCCGCTAAGTCTATTTTAGAGAAGAATTTCCACCTTTTAATATTGGCAGTAATTCTTCCGGCTTCGGAATGGGATATGTCTCAATCTCTGTTTGTTACTTTAAAATCGCTACACGGGTGGGTCTTCCCCGATGGTTTTCGCACTACGACTAATAGGGTAGCCCACTGACTAGAAAGAGAAGGTTCTAGAACTCCAGTTGCAGTTAGGCGACCTAATTCTTCCTTTACTTGGTCTCTCAGAGGTAACGGAACGGTGCGGGCTCGGAAGTACCGAGGCCTTGCATTACTTTACAGTTCGATGTGCGCCTCAAAATCCTTTGCGGTGCCAAGTTCGCAGGTAAACAGGTCCTCATAATCCTGGCAAAGTCTCTCTAGATCCGAGTACAGAACATCCTCGGATACCAAATTCACAGAATCGTCTATTGAAAACCCTAATTTCTTAAAAGAGTCAAGTCCAAACAAGTTCTCAGAGGAAACACTACTAACTAATAAGAAGATAATGTGAGGGGTGACATTATATGTCGTTGGCAGTTCGACTTGACCATGTACTGGAATGGTATGTTTATTATAACCCCTTAGACGTCTCCTTGTTTCTTGCAAGGGAAGAGCTCCAAGTTTCAAATAGGTACCGTGATTCAGAATTCTCACGGGTGCACTGGTGTCAACTTGTAATTGAATTGGTTTCTACGCAATTTGCACTTCTACGAAAAGCTTGTTGGACGTCTCTTGATGGTCTATAGTGGCTACCAGATTAACATCCATCTGTTGGACAGGAGGCTGTCATGCCTGACGGGACTTACGACATACAGAAGCTAAATGGCCGTTGGCAGAACAGTTTTGACAATAGGCCCATCTGCCAGGACAGTCGGTTTTTTTTTTTTTTTTTTTTTTTTTTTTTTTTTTTTTTTTTTTTTTTTTTTTTTTTTTTTTTTAACTATCCAGACATGACGGCAATCGTTTCGGTTTGATAGGCTTGAATGGGGCGAAAGACGTTGTAGGTTTAATGGTACTGCATCCCGATGTACAGGTGCTATGTCCAAATCACCACTAGTGTGGCCATTGACTGCTGTTGTTTTTACATTAAGGGCTGATATGTCGATCCAAGATTCCAGTTTCTTGCTTGCAGCTCAGGCCACTTCAAAGCTTTGTGGTAAGTCCAAAACTTTGTCTAAAGACGGGTTTCGAGTTGGCGGTACTTGCTGTGTTGCTGGCGTCTGCAGTAAGCTTTGAAGAGGTGGTTGGAGGGCGTTCAGTAGCAGCTTCTGGTTCTCGTCCTGCTGAGGAATAAGTTGCATGAGTAGAGCTTCCAATGTAGATGGTTGCTGGCTCGTCGCCATTTTATTGTGTTATAACTAGGAATAACACAATAAATACATTATCGTTCTACGATTTATTGACACAAAGCTGGTACAAATAATTCTGTTACCCAGCGCCAAGTTGTTGATGAACACTTCATGGAAAATTATATAAATCGATGGTGGTTACACCAATGTACAGGAAGTGCAAGTGAAATGCAGAATTCCGGCGGAAATCGCAAGTCCGTTGACATACTAAGCCCAGTAAATGTTGAAGTCCAAGTTATAGTCTAGCATTCGGATTCTAAGTCCAGAGCGCAGCCGAGTCAGCATCCAACAGCAGGTCCACCGCAGCGTAGCACTTCCGAGTAGTGGAGTAGAAACATGTTACCAACGAGAACTTGAAAATGTCAGGAGCGGCGTTAAATAAGGTTACATAGTTAATGGAGCCGGCGGCTGGGGTTGCCGTACATTCTGTGGGGGGGGGGGGGGGGGCTGGAAGGGGGGGGGGGGGCAATCGCTGAGTGTTATGGGTGACAAATCGCCGTATTCTGAAGCGCGCGCGCGAAGGCGGCCTGTGATTCATTCAGCAGCGGCTCGCGCACGGAGAAGTGCGGCCAACGAAGTCTTTCTCAACCGCGCGTAATGGAGATGCTCGGTGTGGAGATGTAATAGTGATGGATGCCACGATCAGTAATTAGAGAGGAGAACATCCTCGTGCAGCATCATTAAAAGTAACACTGTCGACACTCGCAACAGAAAATCATGACTAACTCGGTCAAACGTACGATTAAAATCAATAAAAAGTAAAGCTCCACCACAGGAACAGTGGAAGCAATCGAGATGAGATCACGACATTGAGAAACATGAGTCAGGAGAGTGCGACCCCTGAGACAACTTTGATAACTCGCAACAATGTCAGTAAGCAGAAACGACAAACGACTATTTATCGCCCGCGATACAATTTAATAATCAAAAACGAGTGGCGTTATCCGTCGGACCTGATCCACGAACAGACATTCAGCCTTTTTGCGAATCAAAACAATTTTCCGACCTTAAAGGAGGACGGGACGTGTCCCCCACCTTGCATCACTTCATTCACCATAGATGTTGTGGTATCTCCTGTCAGAGACCAAAACTGAACATAAAATTCTTTGGGAAGACCATCGAAACCCGGCAATTTGCGGGAAGGAGAGCGAACTGCAATGTCAGATTCATCATCACGGAGAAAAGCTGCCAAGAACTCCTCATGGAGAGCTGACGTAACATCACTACCAAAGAGGTAAGTGAAATCAGTAGACAGTATACCATCAGACTCCAGTCCAGTGTAAAGATCAGAAAAATACCAGGAAGGTTCACGCATTATTTCATGTTGGAATGACCACTTACGTCCGTGTATAGAATCAGTGGAAGTGAGACATGCCCTCTGAGATCGTGTTCAAAGCCAAATTACATCATACAGATGCCAACTCATTCTGGAGGAACGAACATGGCTGGGAACGCAAACGAAGACCATCCAACTGCAGTCTTTGAGTTGAAGGAGTTTTGCCTTCACACGGTGAACATCCATTACTCTCAAAGGGACATCTCGAGCACGATCATAAATATCACGAAGGACAACATACTAAAATTACCGAGTCCTCCTTATTTCAGCTACTTTACCAGCGCTAAAATGCATGAGTGCGGTGTGAAGCTGAGGTTTCGCAATAGCAACGCATTATTCCATAAGTGAGGGATAAGAAACTTGGGAGCAGCTTGCCCGCCCCCACGGGGCAGCGATGATGTCATCCAGAGAGGCGTCGCCAGACGTAAGATTTTTAGCTTCCAAATAGGGTAAGAAAGATGTAGCTGCCGTGGGGCATGATAAAGAGCCAGTGAAACGGTCCAGTGGCCAGTGAAGCTGGCAGGAATAATATCAACTGACCAACTGACAAAAACTGGGTACATAGGAAAGCAGACAAATAAAAACGGTCCAGTCTACTACTAGAAGAAGCTGTACAAGACGTAAACTGCACTAACGTGGGATATCTGCACACTCAACGGGGCCACCACATCATTAAGTACACGATGCCTGATCCACAGAACATAAGACACAGTTGAAATCTCCCATCATTAAATTTTTTCGCGGATTTTGACGAAGTAAATAAATGGCATCTTAGTTATAAAAATGTGAGCAGTCATAAGTATGACCAGATCCTGATGGAGCATAAAGAAAAATTATGGCGGAACCATGAAAGTTACACCCTATAACTCGACCATCATCAAGTGTTTCAAACTCCATCAGTGGGATAACATCCCAATAGAGAACGCCCATGCCACTAGAACTCTTCAGCACGAGACTAAAAACCATAGAATACCCAGGGAGACCAAATACATCAAATAACACTTCTTGCAAGCTCACGACATCAGCTTGGGAATCGTACATGAATTGTTGTAACTTAGCAAACGGTAATGGAGAACTTCTTCTATTAACGTGTAGGGTTGGAAATGTATACATCTGCATTAATTAACACTTGTAAGGCATCAGAAGAGAACTAGAGAAAATTGATGCATCGTGCCCCACTCTCCACAACGCCGGCAGATGGTGGGGTAAAAGGTACAGGATTTGATTCCTCTCAACCGAAAAGTGCAGATTCCGTGCTGCAAACTCAGGTCGAAAACGTTATTTCCCCCATTCCCCCATCCCGTGAGAACATAACTCTTTGACAGAGAAGCGTAGGAGGCTCATCGAGATCCACTTGGGAGGGGGGTTAGCCATCCGCACTCGGCTCACCCAGAATATGAGAAAAACAATCGAGAGTGATGAACATCATCATAAAATAAAAAAGAGACAGCAATGGAACGTTTGAAGCAGTCTGCATTATCTGACTACCTGGAAGAGAATCTGTAGCTACTCGTTGCTTCACTGTATCAGAGTGAGGAGGAGATGGTATTTCACTAGAAAACTATAAAGGCAGAACAGCAGACGATGTCTCCATTAAATCATTGGAACCCATTGGAACAGACGTTTCTATGGGTGCAGGAAAGGATCCAGATGCAACACTCATTTCAACATCAGCAGAACCAGTCGCATCATCCCTGGCCAGACAAGAACCACAATTAACGTCAGTATTGAAAACATGACCACGGGAAGAAGCACCCTCCGCCATCACCTCCTTCAAGAGATGAGATTGGTTAGGGGTGACCATCCTGAGTCCGATGTTTAAATTGTGCTCCAGGTGAGAGTGGCTTAACGACAGCAATTCCGTATCTGAACGTGTCCGTAGCGGCGGGAAGTCATGCAGAGTGGAAGTCCTCTGAAGATGGAGAAGTAGTGGCAGCAGATAGCCGAGACACTACATCAGCTAATGTCAATGGACGATGTTTTTTATAGGACCACGTTAAGACTGTAACATGGTGCAGGCAACTGGATCTGAGATGGCCACTTTCATTACAAAGAAAGCAGACTCCTTGCCTTGCATACGTAACATGAATCCGGTACGCACAAACATTCGGGTGTGAAGGAATATTCTTTTGAACACACACTACTGCGGTTCAGATACGACTGAAACAATGCAAATGATGTTGTGCAAACCAATGTTCCTGTAGGATATACCAAACGCCTCCAAAAGTAAGAAACGCCACCTTAGGAAATGAATCCAACGGGTATATACTTGATCGCTACATTTCCAAGAAGGACTGGACTAACGGAATCATCATGACGTGTAGACTTTACTTGAGAACAAACCTCAGAGAGAAACAAGTCTGCTTGCAAGGGATCTTGAAACTTCACAAAAAAAGCATACAAATCAGAGTCAAAATAAGCAGTATATACCTGAACAGTTGTAATACGATTTGTATCAACCAGCCAATAGCGAATTTCTGAAGAGCCCGGTTGAACATGTCGTGTGCTTTTGTCAACACTGAGATGAACGGTACACCAATGAGGAACATACTTGGGAGACACCACAGATATCATGACGTGGGCAGATAATGCAGTGCCAGAGAAAAAACCAACAACAAACTCTGCTAGTCACGAGTGATGCAACATCAGCCGATACTCGCGCAAGATTGAGTAAACACAAGTTTGACACATTCGGCGTCACAGTAAGGCAGAATTAAGGACTGTCGCGGGATTGCTCGTAATTGCACTTAACAATTATTTGTGCGACGAGCCAACCCTACAGTCGCGCCCACACACTTTGCTCAGTAAAGGCCAAGGTGACTGAATGCAAATGAAACGCCGGCGTAAGGTAAACACATTTATTACAATGATTGAGATACGTACAACGAGCCTGATATGGTCTATCCCCAACTGCGTGACCGCGGTTGACGGCTTGTGGCGGAGCGGTGCGCTATCCGGAGGGTGTGTACTCCACAAGATGTGCGTAGCCGTGTGGTCACAGGCAAGTCTCTGTACGGCCAGCTCCCGGCACTATCCGTGGAGTGCGGCGTTTTTCGCGGGCGAGGCGGAAGCGGCTGCATAAACAGGCGGGCTGGCTTCTGGGTGTGCACATGTGGGGAGTCCACAATCGCTCGACCCACGTGCTTCGCGGCTAGGCAGGACAGCTCTTCGTCCAATACGTCTGGCGCGTTCCGAAGCCTGGGTCGCACTGGTTCTTGCTTTGTTTTCGCACGTCCGGTGCGCGCCGCGCCATTGCCAGGCTTTCGGCTATCGGTAAATCTGTGCGCGCGTGCTGCGAATTCTGTGTCGGCCGCGATAGTAGCTCTAGCATTTGCACGGCTGTACGGTGGGCCGCCACAGGACAACATACTCTCTCGATGTGCAAGTTGGAACTGTTGGTGTTATGCCAGACCCAAACTTCCACATGTCATCAGCCATGCGTTAACAACTATACTCTTACATCCTTTATGTATATTCCTGTACAAGGTAGACATTTTCAATTAAAAGTCGTCAGTGAATACATACACTACTGGCCATTAAAATTGCTACACCAAGAAGAAATGCAGATGATAAACGGGTATTCATTGGACAAATATATTATATTAGAACTGACATGTGATTACATTTTCACGCAATTTGGGTGCATAGACCCTGCGAAATCAGTACCCAGAACAACCACCTTTGGGCATAATAACGGCCGTGATACGCCTGGGCATTGAGTCAAACAGAGCTTGGATGGCGTGTACAGGTACAGCTGCCCGTGCAGCTTCAACACGATACCACAGTTCATCAAGAGTAGTGACTGGCGTATTGTGACAAGCCAGTTGCTCGGCCACCATTGACCAGACGTTGTCAGTTGGTGAGAGATCTGGAGAATGTGCTAGCCAGGGCAGCAGTCGAACATTTTCTGTATCCAGAAAGGCCCGTACAGGACCTGCAACATGCGGTCGTGCATTATCTTGCTGAAATGCAGAGTTTCGCAGGGATGGAATGAAGGGTAAAGTCACGGGTCGTAACACATCTGAAATGCAACGTCCACTGTTCAAAGTGCCGTCAATGCGAACAAGAGGTGACCGAGACGTGTAACCAATGGCACCCCATACCATCACGCAGGGTGATACGTGATTATGAATACACGCTTCCAATGTGCGTTCACCGCGATGTCGCCAAACACGGATACGACCATCATGATGCTGTAAACAGGACCTGGATTCATCCGAAAAAATGACATTTTGCTATTCGTGCGCCCATGTTCGTCGTTGAGTACACCATCGCAGGCGCTCCTGTCTGTGATGCAGCGTCAAGGGTAACCGCAGCCATGGTCTCCGAGCTGATAGTCCATGCCGCTGCAAACGTCGTCGAACTGTTCGTGCAGATGGTTGTTGTCTTGCAAACGTCCCCATCTGTTGACTCAGTGATCGATACGTGATTGCACGATCCATTACAGCCATGCGGATAAGGTGCCTGTCATCTCGACTGCTAGTGATACGAGGCCGTTGGGATCCAGCACGGCGTTCCGTGTTACCCTCCTGAACCCACCGATTCCATATTCTGCTAACAGTCATTGGATCTCGACCAACGCGAGCAGCAATGTCGCGATACGATAAACCGCAATCGCGATAGGCTACAATCCAACCTTTATCAAAGTCGGAAACGTGATGGTACGCATTTCTCCTCTTTACACGAGGCATCACAACAACGTTTCACCAGGCAACGCCGGTTAGCTGCTGTTTGTGTATGAGAAATCGGTTGGAAACTTTCCTCATGTCAGCACGTTGTAGGTGTCGCCACCGACGCCAACCTTGTGTGAATGCCCTGAAAAGCTAATCATTTGCATATCACAGCATCTTCTTCCTGCTGGTTAAATTTCGCGTCTGTAGCACGTCATCTTCGTGGTGTAGCAATTTTAATGGCCAGTAGTGTACAATACTTCAGCGCATATGTTGTTCAGAAGTAAGAGGCAATGTTCCTTAGGACATACATGCAGCACAGGCACTGCAATATTGTATTTATCAACTGACACTGGGCAAGTGATTTTCAGTCCAAATTGTTTCACTTGTATGGGAATATACATAATGGTTGCATGAGTACAGGTTGTTTGACAATTGATTGAAGACATATGGAAATTTGGATGTGGCTGTGTGTCGTGCTCCGATAGCGCAATGGTAAGGCAACCACTTGCGACAGGTGAGAAATCCGGCTTAGTGTCCCGGTCTGGCACATATCTTCATTGTGGACATTCTATGATACAGTTGATTGCTGTCCATATTCACAACTGTCAATACATTTCATGTATTTCATAATGGCTGCAGTGCCTGTTCCTTTGGAAATGCTTGCACATCTGAAGGAATATTGCAACAAACTTCTGAATAACACAGGCACTGCAGTATCATACAATTTTAATTTGTGAAATGAAAATCTATACAGTATTACAAGAAGGTAACAGACATCACATTGTACTTTCACTTGTGGGTTATACCTTCATTTTACAATGCTATGAAATGCAATGTAACAAAGTGGGAGCAATATAGAAATTTATACAGACCAACATGTTACATTTTTAAGCAAACGTACACTATTCACAATTATTAGGCATAAGTGATCTTTTATTAAGAAATTAGTTAACATTTAGAACCCTTTTTAAAAAAAAAAATCGTCTACTGTGCAAAAGTTTAGCTCCAAAATATTTTTTTATTTTAAATTATATGTGAAAGCTACTGGTATTTCTGTTCTTTTAATTTCATCTGGTAAATTATTACACATCCTTATCTCAATATGTAGGGCACTTTTCTGATAACCAATTGTTCTGGACTGAATCATATGCAGGTCAGTTTGCTGTCTTGTTTCATAGCTATTACTGTGTTCATTTAATATTAATGACCTGTATTTGTATATTAAGTACATGTTAACGAAAGATATAATACTATAAATGTAAACAGATGGCAGTGTCATAATGCCAAGTCTGTTGAAATGTTGTCTGCATGATTCGTTCGCAACTGTCAATACATTCAATGTATTTCATAACGGCTGCAGTTGCCGCAGTGCCTGTTCCTTCGGATGTGCTTGCACGTCTGAAGGAATATTGCATATATATATTATTTTTATTACATTTTGAGCATATCTCTACCGCAGGGCGAGTTCCCCCAAAATATGATTTTATTCTGCAATATGGAGCGAAAGTAAAAATGATATGCTTGTATACGGATTAATTCAGTAACTGATTTGCTAAGTACAGTTGACTCTTATTTGAGATATAATTGACATGAGCGTTCCATTTAAGATTTTCTTTGAACCATTTACCAGATCTCAAACTGGATTGCTCTTGATTGTTTAGGAACATGCTGGGCATTTCTCCTTTCTGAAGCTGAAACTAATGAGTTGTTTTTTTGTACATTATAATGAGATTGTTCCATTGAACCATTTGCTCAATGAAGACATAAGTGGTTTAATCTTTTGGTCATGGTCGCTTTGTCTACATCTGCTACTAGAATACTTGTGTCACCAGCAAATAGGATAGTATGCTTGAAGTAATTGGGTGAATATGTCAACATATAGCAGAAACTGTATGGGTTTTAGGATTGAGCCTTGTGGTGCTCCATATGTAACAGGCATTGTCTCCATGAGCTGTAAACATACAACAATTCAAAATATGTTTACTAGCGTACCTTCCGCAGTTTCATCTTATGATTTTGTCTTAGTGCCAGAGGTATAACAGCGGAGTTCGCTCACGCCTATCGTTAATTCGTGGGTGCCGCCGCAGGCAGAGATGTGCCTGCCATACACGTAGGCCTCCGCCTTACATTAGTGACGTCGGTCAGTCTCTGAAGACGAGTAGACCACCTGAGTGACTGTGACACCTAATGGGAGCAGTACGTACCAATGGCGTGACATCACGAGCCGTGAACCGAGGCCCAAGAGAGGCCTCACGCGACCCCAGGATGCTCAGCATTTGTCACCGACTGATCTGTGACGCTCCTTGAGCAAATTTTTCATCCACTTTTTTTCTGCTTGCAAAACTAGAACTATCATCACAGTAGCAGCGCATCTGCCGTCCAGCATTCCGAACTACATCATTATTGAGCAGTCTAGTGAGAAACTCAGTAATATTGTGCTATATTATTGACCGTTTAGGTGGCTCTGAAATTCTACGCCGCCTGCTCGGCGTGTTCATCAACCAATCACAGCACAGACTGACAGTTATTGTCGTGTAGTAACAGTTGGACTGGTACCTTATTGAAAAGAAACTGTAACTACAATTATTAGCATCGCCAAATAATCTTTTATCGTGTATCTGTATCTTACATAATCTGTAATGACATATTAATTGCTCACCATGAAATGAAGTGTAATACCACATTGTTGCTGTTACATTAATAATGTGAGCGTAAGGACTGCCGTGTCAAGAAAGGTTTATTGGTGCGTGCTATTGATGTTTAATGGTAACTGTCTTGAAGTGAGAAAAAGTGCGTGTGGTAGATTGATTGTTAAATATGTGCCTTTAAAAAGTCATCAATAACGTGTACAAATAGACCTACCGGTATGTATCATTTGAAAAGTTGAAAAGTTTTAATTACTGTTTTTCTCATCTTTCGCCTACGGTACTACTTGTTCGACGTTTTTATTATGCACTCATCAGATCGTGATCCATGTGCAAGAAACGCTGTGTTGTTTTTCGCCCGTGGAGAATATTATGAATTCGTCGGTTAACGTAGCTCCAAAATTTTAACGATTTGCTTGAATCATTTATCGGTACAGTGTAGTTAATAATGCAAAATACGCTACCTGTGTTTGGAAAACTAGTTTTGCTGCTGTTCGTTCGTCAGTCAAGTTCTGTAGATATCGGTATTAAAGACAAGAACCCATCAGTAAATAATAGGCTACCGTGCGCTATTAGTTTATTAGCGTCCTTTGCTGCATGACTTATGCGATAACATTTAACAATGTATTAAAAATGACACATGCTCTCTGAACAATTATTTGACATACATGCCGTACACTTTGAGAAACATACTTATCACGTCATTTACAGTTAAAAGTTCGTACAAACAAAATATAAAATTTACGTTGAGAACAGCGTGATTGAAATGACAAAGAAAATGTAAGTGTTAGTTATTTAGGGATTCAGAATATTCCTGTATGTTATAAAAACATTTATTTAATATTTAATTTTTTAATTCTGACTTAAATTTTCCCTATCTTCGATTCGCTTTATGCAAATTGACAGAGCGTTATACAGCTTTATTCCACAATGGCTCACATGTTTCTGAGTTTTGTTGTTCCTGCCCTTTCTGCATGCGGATTCTTACTGGTAGGCCTATGTGTATTGTAGTTCTAGAAATTTGCATTTATACGTAAACTACTCAAGTGTGTTGTATACATTATAAAAACCATTACTTGACTGTAACCTTTCAGCACAATATCTGAGTTGCAGTGCAAAATCCATTCTGTTATAATTATGGGAATACATACTCAAATGTATTTTCCCAGACATGTATTGTTAAGCCCTACTATGGTAAAACTGACTCCACTCAATAACTACTGGCCAGTAGCACTCCTTAGATCATTCTACTAAGTTTTTGAGAAGGTATGCACTCGAGAGTTGAAAACTGCATATGAAGTAATGGTTTGCATTTCAGAAGAGCTGCTTCACAGAGGCAGCTGTTTATACTTTAACTTACAAATAGTGAAATTGTTTAAGTCTCGCCAGTTGCTATCTTCTATGACGTATCAGAGGCATTTGATGATGTCAGTCACAGTATTCTATTAAGTAAAGAGCATTTTTATTGGAAACATAGGTCAGCTCATGCCTGGTTTAGTCCCTCTTTCTGAAATGTGATACAGAAAGTCATCATAGGGACTTGACTTTGAGTAGAAAAAGTAGGCGGATATTTCATTTTTTCACACACCATGTTCTGCAAATCCTGTCATGAAGGAGAGCCTCAGGAACTGTAGACTGGCTTATGTGTCAAAAGGTAGAAGCAACCACTACATGCTACTTGTGTAGAGTATACCAACAACAAATTATGACTAATGCTACTTGGCTGAAACAGATAATCCTGGCAATTGCTTATACAGGGTGTAATTAAATTTCCTCTTCAGACTTTCAGGCAGGTACCTTGCACCAAAACAAGAAAAAATATCCATTCCCACGGGCTCTAAAATGCGTATCTTAAGAGCTGTGAGTTGCACTTGTTAATCTTCAGCACTGCGAAACACATCTGTTCGACAGCAAGCTCCTTGATTTCCACGTTTTGAAAGGAGTACTATGAACCAAAACAAGAAAATCATATCCAGTGATCACGGGCTCTTAAATGCATACTTTAAATACCTATTATCACTTACTCATCTTTGCTACTGTGAAACACATCTCTTCTATTGACAAAGTGCTCATAACTCGTAAGGCGTGCATTTTACAGTCATGTTTACTGGACATTTTTTCTTGTTTTGGTGTAAGAAACCTGTCCTCAAAGTCTGTCATGAGGGGATATAGCAAATCCCTGTTGATTATTTTATAAGCTCTACATATGTTAGGAGAAAAACAGTTGCTTTGAAAAAGGCAACTATTCCTCACCTTATGCACCTCATTGGCTGTTTTTATCTGTTACCATAGTTAAAACAAAGCATTTACTCTATGCTGTGTGCTATCAGCTATCTGCATATAGGGAAGGACAAGATGAATCTTATACAAATTTTCGAATTACTAGGGAATTTAAGGCTTTTCAATTTTCTGCCTAATGTCTACTGGCAACCTGTTACAGATGTTTGTACTAGCGTATAAAACTTTATTGTTAATTCTGCAAGCGATGTATACTCTGCACAAAAATTGTTTTTAATTGTAGTATTGTAGCTGTGAATTGCACAGTTAATCCTAAATTCACCCATGTTATTATTCACAAACACAATTATGGAGTATATTTATTGGCATGTAAGTGTAATCCAGAATGAATTCTCACTCTGCAGTGGAATGTGCGCTGTCTTCATAGCAAATTACAACTGTGTGCCAGATTGGAACTTGAACCTGGGACCTTTGCCTTTTGTGGGCAAATGCTCTACCGACTGAGCTACCCAGTCTCAACTCATGACTTGTCTTCACAGTATCCTTTCTTCCAGGAATGATAGTCTTTCAATGTATACAGGGAAACTTCTGTGAAGTGTGGAAGGTAGGAGATGAGGTACATGCAGAAGCAGAACTGTGAGGGTGGGTCGTGACTTGTGCTTGGATAGCTTAGTCAGTAGAATATTTGCTCATAAAAGGCAAGTTCCCAGGTTTGAGTCCCAATCTGGCACACAGTTTTAATCTGCCAGAAAGTTTCAAATCAGCGCACAGTCTGCTGCAGAGTGAAAATTCATTCTGAAAACATTACCCCAGGCTACAGTTAACCCACGTTTTCACAGTTTCCTTTCTTCCAGCATTACTAGATTGCTGGTCCCACAAGTTATGCACGAGAACACCTGTGGAGTTTGCAAGGTTGGGGAATAGGTACTGGCAGAAGAAAAACTGTGAGAGTGGATCATTAGTTGTGCTTTGATATCACAGTCGGTAGGTTAGCACTAATGGTTGGCAGGAACAGAGAATATATATTTTTTCTGAAAACTGAACACCTTTATGCAATATGGTTAACAAAGTGAGATCTGTATGATTGGCAAGTGATTTCATTTTGAAAGATAATGAGAAAGATGTTTCAAAACATGCTCAGCCCTCACTATAATTATTGATACCCATAATTTTGATTACAGATGGTTTTGAATATTTGCAAATTATCAATACTCTGATGAGAGGTGATCAAGAAATATACATTTAGTATTTCAGATAATAAGGTGAAGGTTCTGAAAACTAAATGACTATGTAAGACAATGAAAATATCTATATATATCTAGACGTGATAGCATATATATACACTCCTGGAAATTGAAATAAGAACACCGTGAATTCATTGTCCCAGGAAGGGGAAACTTTATTGACACATTCCTGGGGTCAGATACATCACATGATCACACTGACAGAACCACAGGCACATAGACACAGGCAACAGAGCATGCACAATGTCGGCACTAGTACAGTGTATATCCACCTTTCGCAGCAATGCAGGCTGCTATTCTCCCATGGAGACGATCGTAGAGATGCTGGATGTAGTCCTGTGGAACGGCTTGCCATGCCATTTCCACCTGGCGCCTCAGTTGGACCAGCGTTCGTGCTGGACGTGCAGACCGCGTGAGACGACGCTTCATCCAGTCCCAAACATGCTCAATGGGGGACAGATCCAGAGATCTTGCTGGCCAGGGTAGTTGACTTACACCTTCTAGAGCACGTTGGGTGGCACGGGATACATGCGGACGTGCATTGTCCTGTTGGAACAGCAAGTTCCCTTGCCGGTCTAGGAATGGTAGAACGATGGGTTCGATGACGGTTTGGATGTACCGTGCACTATTCAGTGTCCCCTCGACGATCACCAGTGGTGTACGGCCAGTGTAGGAGATCGCTCCCCACACCATGATGCCGGGTGTTGGCCCTGTGTGCCTCGGTCGTATGCAGTCCTGATTGTGGCGCTCACCTGCACGGCACCAAACACGCATACGACCATCATTGGCACCAAGGCAGAAGCGACTCTCATCGCTGAAGACGACACGTCTCCATTCGTCCCTCCATTCACGCCTGTCAGGACACCACTGGAGGCGGGCTGCACGATGTTGGGGCGTAAGCGGAAGACGGCCTAACAGTGTGCGGGACCGTAGCCCAGCTTCATGGAGACGGTTGCGAATGGTCCTCGCCGATACCCCAGGAGCAACAGTGTCCCTAATTTGCTGGGAAGTGGCGGTGCGGTCCTCTACGGCACTGCGTAGGATCCTACGGTCTTGGCGTGCATCCGTGCGTCGCTGTGGTCCGCTCCCAGGTCGACGGGCACGTGCACCTTCCGCCGACCACTGGCGACAACATCGATGTACTGTGGAGACCTCACGCCCCACGTGTTGAGCAATTCGGCGGTACGTCCACCCGGCCTCCCGCATGCCCACTATACGCCCTCGCTCAAAGTCCGTCAACTGCACATACGGTTCACGTCCATGCTGTCGCGGCATGCTACCAGTGTTAAAGACTGCGATGGAGCTCCGTATGCCACGGCAAACTGGCTGACACTGACGGCGGCGGTGCACAAATGCTGCGCAGCTAGCGCCATTCGACGGCCAACACCGCGGTTCCTGGTGTGTCCGCTGTGCCGTGCGTGTGATCATTGCTTATGGTATATGTGTGGATGGATATGTGTGTGTGTGCGAGTGTGTACCCGTCCTTTTTTCCCCCTAAGGTAAGTCTTTCCGCTCCCGGGACTGGAATGACTCCTTACCCTCTCCCTTAAAACCCACATCCTTTCGTCTTTCCCTCTCCTTCCCTCTTTCCTGATGAGGCAACAGTTTGTTGCGAAAGCTTGAATTTTGTGTGTATGTTTGTGTTCGTTTGTGTGTCTGTCGACCTGCCAGCACTTTCATTTGGTAAGTCACATCATCTTTGTTTTTAGGTATATATATATAGAAAACCTTCGGCTGACTGAACAACATACGAAAATATAAAAATAGGTGATAAAGGGCACTGTACACGAACTATGTTACTACTTGGTAGAGTATGGAAATTGATAATGATTTGTTTTCTGGAGATTGTTTGCAACTTTCCTCTTCCTGGAACTTAAAATTTTGTTACTCTACATTCTGTGTGTGTGTGTGTGTGTGTGTGTGTGTGTAGCAAATGTTAATACGAAAGATTGTACATAAAAAAAGAGGTCGGTGGAGCACTTGCCCATGAAAAAGTGAAGGTCCTAGTTTTGTGTCCTGGTCCAGCACACAGTTTTAATGTGCCCATAAGTGTAAGAATCCCAAGGTCCCTTCAGAGGCTTTTCCATGATGTTCAGTTGTTGTTGTTGTGGTGGTCTTCAGTCCTGAGACTGGTTTGATGCAACTCTCCATGCTACTCTATCCTGTGCAAGCTTCTTCATATCCCAGTACCTACTGCAGCTTACATCCTTCTGAATCTGCTTAGTGTATTAATCTCTTGGTCTACCTCTACGATTTTTACCCTCCATGCTGCCCTCCAATACTAAATTTGTGATCCCTTGATGTCTCAGATCATGTCCTAACAACCGATCCCTTCTTTTAGTCATGTTATGCCACAAACTCCTCGTCTCCCCAATGCTATTCAGTACCTCCTCATTAGTTATGTGATCTGCCCATCTAATCTTCAGCATTCTTCTGTAGCACCACATTTTGAAAGCTTCTATTCTCTTCTTGTCCAAACTATTTATCGTCCATGTTTCACTTCCATACATGGCTACACTCCATACAAATACTTTCACAAACAATTTGCTGACACTTAAATCTATACTCGATGTTAACAAATTTCTCTTCTTCAGAAATGTTTTCCTTGCCATTGCCATTTACATTTGATATCCTCCCTACTTCGACCATCATCAGTTGTTTTGCTCCCCAAATAGCAAAACTCCTTTACTACCTTGAGTGTCTCATTTCCCAATCTAATTCCCTCAGCATCACGTGACTTAATTCGACTACATTCCACTATCCTCGTTTTGCTTTTGTTGATGTTCATCTTATATCCTTCTTTCAAGACACTGTCCATTTTGTTCAACTGCTCTTCCAAGTCCTTTGCTGTCTCTGACAGAATTGCAATGTCATCGGCAAACCTCAAAGTTTTTATTTCTTCTCCATGGATTTTAATACCAACTCCGAATTTTTCTTTTGTTTCCTTTACTGCTTGCTTAATATACAGATTGAACAACATCGGGGAGAGGCTACAACCCTGTCTCACTCCCTTCCCAACCACTGCTTCCCTTTCCTGTCCCTTGACTCTTATAACTGCCATCTGGTTTCTGTACAAATTGTAAATAGCCTTTCGCTCCCTGTATTTTACCCCTGCCACCTTCAGAATTTGAAAGAGAGTATTCCAATCAACATTGTCAAAAGCTTTCTCTAAGTCTACAAATGCTAGAAATGTAGGTTTGCCTTTTCTTAATCTAGCTTCTAAAATAAGTCGTAGAGTCAGTATTGCCTCACGTGTTTCCACATTTCTACGGAATCCAAACTGGTCTTCCCCGAGGTTGGCTTGTACCAGTTTTTCCATTCGTCTGTAAAGAATTCGTGTTAGTATTTTGCAGCCGTGACATATTAAACTGATAGTTTGGTAATTTTCACATCTGTCAATGCCTGCTTTCTTTGGGATTGGAATTATTATATTCTTCTTGAAGTCTGAGTAAATTTCACGTGTCTCATACATTTTGCTCACCAAATGGTAGAGTTTTGTCAGGACTGGCTTTCCCAAGGCTGTCAGTAGTTCTAATGGAATGTTGTCTATTCCCGGGGCTTTGTTTCGACTCAGGTCTTTCAGTGCTCTATCAAACTCTTCACGCAGTATCATACCTCCCATTTCATCTTCATCTACATCCTCTTCCATTTCTATAACATTGCCCTCAAGTACATCGCCCTTGTATAGACCCTCTACGTACTCCTTCCACTTTTCTTCCACCTTTCAGCTTTTCCTTCTTTGCTTAGAACTGGGTTTCCAACTGAGCTCTTGATATTCATACAAGTGGTTCTCTTTTCTCCAAAGGTCTCTTTAATTTTCCTTTAGGCAGTATCTATCTTACCCCTAGTGAGATAACCCTCTGCATCCTTACATTTGTCCTCTATCTATGCCTGCTTAGCCATTTTGCACTTCCTGTTGATCTCATTTTTGAGACGTTTGTATTCCTTTTTGCCTGCTTCATTTACTGCATTTTTATATTTTCTCCTTTCATCAATTAAATTCAGTATCTCTTCTGACACCCAAGGATTTCTACTAGCCCTTGTCATTCAGTTATCAATTTTAAAAATGTTCTTATCACACGCTTCTGTAGAAAAAAAATATTAATTTCATTTTCACTGCAAAAGTATATTAGCAATCGAGTCTTTATGTCAACTCAATGAGAGAAATTTCTAAATACAAACAGGCAAAACTGATCTTTTTGATTAACTTATCTACCTGCTGGCACTACTGCAGTTTATTACTGATCTGGATGCCCAGAAACTTCACACTTGGAGCTTCGTACAGTATGTCCCCATTTACCTTTGCTTCTGGCACCTATAAGTCATTATTATTTGTTTGGTTCTGCATAATATGATTTAAAAAAAAAGTTTTAAGTGCTAGGATGCTAGCTGTGAACCTGTTGTAAATCTGTTCCATTATTTTACCGGCTGTATCTGGTGTTAGCGTATTTGGCCTCATTGTCAGTATATTTATTATCAGAAAAAATTATGGTGAAGAGTCCTTCAGTATTAAAATAAATAATTTTTGTTGGATAAGAACCAGAGTGGCCCAAGCACCAAACTTCGTGGCACACCATATGCAATGTTTCCCCACTCTGGATATATTTTTATTCTTGTTGTATCATTTGAGATGTAAGATTCTGTTTTCTATTGTTGAGGTAGGATCCTAGTCATACAAGGAGAATGCCTCTTAACACAGTACCTTCCACAGAAAATGAGTCCTTGGTAGCACCACAGAGAATTTCAACAGAGTAATCAGGGTTGCCACAAGTTCTGGAAATCAGAGAATTTCAAATGTATAAGGGAAATTCGCAGCGAGGGGGGGGGGGGGGTCGGAAAAATCTCATTTTTGTCTCAGTAGTATGAAACTATTTGTTTACTGAGATGACATGCTTCGTCATTGGGTGGGTGCAGCTGAGTAGGTGCACCACTTCCAGACTCTCTCATTCTTACTTCTTCTCCCCTTCCCACCCCTCGCCACAGCTTGCAGGCAGTGCTGCCACCATTACTTGCTGCTAGTCTAGCAGCTGCTGATGAGAGGCAGGGCAGCTGGAGGAGTGGTTTGTTTGGATGTGATTCACAAAGCTTGTTGATACAGTGGTGGGAGAAAACGGTCATGTGTGCATGAGTTGTGTCTGAGTGATTGTGTGAATGTGTGAGCGCTCTCGTTTTCTGACAAAGGCAGTGGCCAAAAATTTAGTTGTAAGAGTATGACTACCTTTTCTGTGTGCCTGTCTGTGGCTTGTCCATCATCTTTATGGTGATTTGCTTCCTGTCCTCATTAGTATTGATTCGCAGAGTATTTGTGCAAGTTATCTGTTGCGCGGGTGATCACCGTAGTCTCATTTCATCAGCATGGTGTCTGTGACACATGAATAGCTGGTCACACGAGTGGAATTCCATGCCGGGCCAAAAACCAAGGCCAATTCTTTGGTTATCTCTAATGGATCGGGCCTGCCGGTCTGAAGCCCATAGTTTCCCACTAACGTGCGTGTCTACCTGTCGGATCTAGTCTCACCGATCTGCCCGCAGGTTGGGTCTGTCTGTGTGTGGCGTAATGCGGTGGATATTCATTGTTTACCCATGGACCCAGGACTGTGGTGCTCCTTGGCAGGCCAGAGGCCACAGGCAATGGATTTCAGGAATTGCGACTGTCTTGCCACAAGTACATTGTACAGTGCTTCATTTTAAAGACATTTTATTTATTCTAGTACATTTTGGCACTAGTTTATATAATAGAAAGTATGCACAATAAGAAGAAGAAAATTGTGGCAGTTACTGGCAGTTTGTACACTATGTACTCATGTATTTCTTGAAAGAAAAATCAATCAATACCTGTGGAATAATAGACATAACACAGTGGGTAATAACCGACAATAATGAACATAGTAGAACAAACATTTTATTCACAGTCATCTACAGTGTTGGTTTACATGACTCTTCCCCACCTTATACATATCTTTCGAGAGGCCTACCTTTTTCTGAAGTTATTTCTGAAAGCAGGGAAGGTAATTAAACTATGACCTGCGACTCCAACAAAATGCATATTTTTGTCACCAAATGTGTTTCACTTTATTGAAATAAAATAACATCAGTGGTCTTAATGAATCATATGTACCATTTGGTTTGCTTTCTCCATCCAAAAGCAGTTTATTACACAAGATGTTGATGTTAGTACTTACTATTTCTGTTCACACATTTAGAAATACAGAAGTTCTTACATTTTTTGTCAACCTCTATCTTTACTTACTCCTACATCTCAAACTTTGCCAGGGAAAAATGCTGAAACCTGTCTGGAAATCAGGGAGTTTCACTTGGGGAAACTTGTGGCAACCCTGGTAATGTTTCTTGTTTAATTTTACCAGAACTGAGTTCGTGAGACCACATGTTGCTTTCTCACTTGAGGAGGCTTTACAAAAGCCAGACTGAGCTGTTCAATAGTCTGTTGCAAGCGATGTTCTCAAAAACTTTTGATAACGTCAAGTGGGCATATATTTAGAGGTCAGTTATTTATCCCCACATTTGTGAATGGGTGTTACTACTTTATGTTTCTGTCTTTTCAGAAATACACCTTGGCCAATAGATTGGTTAATTAAGGATGATACTGCAGAGTCAGCACAATATTTTAGTACCTTGGTTTAAATGCCATCATAACCAGAAAAGTGACTGCTGTTGAGATACTTGATGATGTTAGTGATCAAAACTGATATGTAATGATGGAGTATGCAGTGCCATTGAAGTAAATTTAATGGATCTGCATTTGATGGACTTTCTCTACCTGTGTTCAGCTACTGTTAGGAAGAATAAATTGAATTTAGTTGTTAATGAAAAATGAAATGAGCGTGTCGCATTGTTGGCTGGGAGGCCCCATCTGGGGAAGTTTGGCTGCTAAGTGCAAGTCTTATTTCATTCGACACCACACTGGGTGACTTGCATGCCGGTGATGAGAATGCAATGATGATGTGGACAACACAATACCCAGACCAATCTGGCTGGGAATCAAACCTGGGCCCGCTGCATGGGAGGCAAACACGTAACCACTCAGCTAAGCAGGCGGACAGTTGTTACTGATTTGTATTTAATATTATCTGTGTTGTTGCTGCTGCCATCAGGGAGTTTAATTTCATTTTTCATATAAAATTTGTTTGTATTACACCTACTGGTGTTGCAAATTGGCTTTGCCTTGTTCTTGGAATTTTGGGTTTTTGTGCATTGTACATGGGTTTTGCCTTTTTTTATGACACACTGAAGAATTTTGCAGTACTGCTTAATGTTTATTTGTAAGTCAAGCTGTAAGTTCTGTGCAATAAATAAAGCTCTCTCCTCTTAACTCAAGGTAATCTGATTACAAGTCATACTCACTCTTTTTTTTTCTGCTTACTTTGTACTTTTTCTTGACTCATTGTAAAGGGAAACTGAATTCATAAGGTTGTAAAAATATGACTAGAAAAGAATTGTGTTTTCACCTACTGTCTGCCCTTTCCAAAATTTGTCCCATTTCTCGTTTCTGTAAATTCTCCCTGAATAGCACAAGTGAGTCACCTTTTACAATTCTGTGAAATTGACATCTTCCTTCTTAATTGAAGCTGCTTAATGATGAGTCTTTGTTGCAACCATTTGACAGTAATGATCAGATAAGCTTTTTTATCATGGGGCCCATCTTCATTTCATGAATGACCATGACCAAGGACTACGTTATCAATCACAGTTGCACTATATCTTTACATTCTTGTTGGGGATGTTGCTGTGGGTATCAAACCAACTCTAGCTGGTCTCAGCCAGAACTACCCAAGATGAAATCAGTATTGGAGTCTCCACACACAATCGCTTCGTAGTTATTTCATTTAAGTTTCATTAGTACTCTGTTCAACTGCTTTATAGTTTAAAACTTTTTCAGTTGGTGCCTGTAAGACTGCCAGAAGTGCTATCTTGTATGTTGCTAAGTTTGTCACTGAAGTACACAATCAAACTGCTGTTGAGTGCAGTATTAACTGAGGTTAATGGCCTGGAAATACTTCCCTTATTGCCGCCCTTCCTTCTGTTATGCCTACAGTAATACGTTACTGGCTTGTAGGCATGTCTGTTCACTTTCTGTGACTTTTGTAATCTGTTCTGACATGTACGTCACATATGTTAGTGTCTGTTCATAATATGAGGAGCTCATCTTTCATATTTAAAAAGATTCTTAATTTTTGATGTGAAAGTCCAGATGTGTTATAATTATCACCCTTTGTACTATCGCAGGACTCCCCTCCTCCCCGAAAATATTGAAAATAACAGGGATTGCACAGACATTTTTCTGGTCATACTGAATACTTCTGGAAATTATTTGTGTAAATAACTGCATACCAGAAACATTCAGATGTAAATCATGCTGCATGTGGTGCAACTGTGTGGGATCCTGTTTTGTGAGCGACTCCTAGAGCTCTATGTCGACAAAATCAACGGAAGACTTCACACATAGTTTGTTGTTCGACTAAAAGAGTGACATTGTATTCACATTTCTGTGAGAGAGCACCACTAACAATGTGCCTGATGTCATCCTCAGTTGTGCTGTTGAGATTGTGGTTCAAATTGTTTTCATTGACCAGTAATCACCAGTATTTCCCCTGAGACAGTAAATCATAGGTAACATAGCTGAGTCCTGCAGTTGGCTTAAAAACCCTGGGAGTTGTTACTAGGTCAGAGCTTTGTCTTTGATGAGTACTCCACGCTTTTAACCTTCTTGGTACTACTAGCCTTAACTTGCACTGTTTTCACTTGTCTTGTCGGTGTGTGCCTGAACAATACATCACCTCTGTGAAGAGAACCCGAAGCGGGTATATTGTAGGGACTGATTACGGATCCATTAATATTTTTGCTGTGTATTAATGATCTGCCATTTTATTTGAATCAGGATGCAAAATTAGTCCTTTCTGTAGATGACACGAGCACTATTGTCTACATCAATATCTGCAAATGTTCTCTGGAATCCGCCATATGGTGTGTGGCAGAGGGTACCCTGTACCACTGAAAGTCATTTCCTTTCCTGTTCCACTTGTAAACAGAGCGAGGAAAAAATTACTATCTATATGTCTCCATATGAGCCTTAATTTCTTATATCTTATCATTGTGGTCCTTTTGTGAAATGTATGTTTGCAGCAGTAGAATCGTTCTGAAGTCAGCCTCAGATGCCAGTTTTCTAAATTTTCTCAACAGCGTTCAATGAAAAGAATGTTGCCTTCCATCCAGGGATTCCCATTTGAGTTCCTGAAGGATCTCCATAATATTTGAATGTTGTTGGAACCTACTGGTAACAAACTTAGCTGTCTGCCTCTAAATAGCTTCAATGCCAGCCTTTAATCTGACCTGGTGCAGGTCCCAAACATTCACGCTGTACTCAAGAATAGGTTGCTATAGTGACCTACATGCGACCTCCTTTACAGATGAACCATGCTTTCCAAAAATTTTCCCAATAAACCGAAGTTGACCATTCACCTGCCTTTCTATAGTCCCTACATGCTCATTCCATTTCATATCATTGTGCAGTGCTACACCTGGATATTTAAACGACTTGACTGTGTCAAGCAGGACACTACTAATGCTGTATTCAGACATTATGGGTTTACATTTTTTAACATTTAAAGCTACCTGGCATTCATCACAGCAATTAAAAATTTTGTCTAAACCATCTTGTATCATCCTACAGTCATTCATCCTTAACACATTGCTGTACACCACAATATCATCAGCAAAGAACCGCAGGTTGCTGCCCACCCTGTGCACCAGATCATTTGTAGATAGAGAAAATAGAAGCATCAACAGAGAAATAGTAATGATGTTACTGTCAAAGCTTTTTACTGCCTTTTGCATGAATGGACTACTTTTAAACTTTGAAGAAACTGAGCTATTCTAGATTTACACTTTAAAAAATACATCACCTCCTACCAGTGTAGTATACCAACAATAAATAATAAACATGGTTAAAAGTTCTAATTTCTTGGGTGGTTATATTGATGAGAACTTAAACCTGAGAAATCATGTAAAAGACATACTGAAATATTAGATTTGTCTAGTTTTTCTGTAATTTACCGTATTTGCATTACAGCATCCAGTGTCTTCATGTCTCTTCCAAATATACAACCTTCTTTCATGCTTCTTAAATCAAATGTTTGGAATTATTAAATTACGCTCTGTGCAGAATTGTACCAGGTGACTTCTCCTTTCATTCCTTGTCTTCATCCTTGTTCTCCTACTGTTTTTCCTTTCCTACCACTGTTTTTCTTTTCCTACTATCAAATTCTAGTCTCCCATACAATTAAATTTTCAACTTCCTGAATGATGAGTAATATTTTTTAGCTCATCATACTTCTTTCAATATCTTCATCTACAGAACTAGAAGGCTTGTAAACTTGTACCACTATGATTGCCGTCAGCTTTGTATCTGTCTTGACTGTGATAATGTATTCACTATGTTGTTCATATTAGCTTACTCGTATTCCAACTTTCTTATTCATTACTAGATCTGATATCTTGGCCCAATGAGTTTTACAGCTGTCTGGGAGATGTGGAGCTCAATGACAGCCACTAGATGACACTACTGAACTTGCAGAAGCTGATGTCACCACTGCAAGTGTTGCTGTGAGGACACACGTGCCTGCCAGCATATCAGCACCTGTGATGGCCCTTAGAGCCAGCAGCTCTGCACTCATTTGTGATTTCTCTGTGCTATTCTATTGAACTCGCTCCACATTGCTTGGTTCTTAATTCACTAAATTTTAGGTTCTTGGTCCTTATTTCCTTGTGAAATGTGACTATCTTTACATTTCTATCTGAAATGCCTTCCTTATGTCAACATTCTTTGAAGAGATCAATTTAGTTTGAATTTTTAACTTCCTGGACTTTATACTGTTGTGTCTATACCCAGTTCCAGTTGTAAATTGCCCGTTACAAAATAGTACAAGTGAGTTTACTATCTCAGACTAAATTTACACATTAATATGTTACCTGATTTAAATTAGCAACTAAGAGGAGTAATCCATTTGTTAATAATCCAACTTCTGCAGCCATGTTGCAGCACATTATTACATCTTCCCTATTTCTGAAAAGCTACATTGTTTATTCATTATGATTATTTAAGATGATAGCTCTGCTTGAGAACTATCCAAAAATACCCTTACAAATATTTTATTCAAAGTAATTTGTTTATAATTAACTAAAATGTAATTTAAATTGTTGTACTGTAAAACTCATTGAAATGGTATATGAAATTAAGTAAACTTCTCTACTCTGAATATCAGAACTTCTAGGGCAATATGTGGCCCTTTTTTTTATTATTGAAATAACAAAAATCATATGAAGACTTTTAAATGTTATTTTGTAAATCTTACATTTAACGATTTATCTGATTGTTTAGAGTGAGTCTGCACGATTGTCTTTCAAAAGCTGCTTTGTGTAAGACTCTTTCCGATTCTGTCAGACAAGAATGGTATAAATCATCAATGTACATCCTCAAACTAGACAACTCTTCCTTGGACAATGTATTGAAAATCACGCAGTCTCGTGAGAATGCACAGGCAACAAATTAATGCTCCATGGCTTGAACGCAAGTAGCGATGACCCAACCAGTCCTTCAGAGACGGAATACTCTTAAGTCTTTTTCTCGACAGTGGCATTATGATTCATCAGTTTTGGACATGTCTGTGTCCTCTGAGTAGGTTGAACACCCTGTCGGCATAAGCAGCAGGGTCTCCCATCATGTCATGCTTTATGGCACACCCATGTGCAAACTGTCTGGATCACTGGGTGAAAGATGGTCATCTCCAAACTGCCCATTGTCAACTGTTGGGGGCAGCTGGATGCCACTCCCAACACACGTCAAGGGACAGTGCATGAACTTCATACAGTTGTTTCTCTGGATGATCATTCCACAACTAAGTTATTTATTGACCTTACAATTGCAGCCCAGTATGTCTGATTCCAAGAGGATACAGGAGCTACCGTTTCTTTGATTACCCTCCAAACATGTTCTATGTGCAATGTAGGGCGAAGAAAATCATGTCACCCACTCTTAAAAAATCTGAGTATACTAAGTGTTCCCTCACTATGCATATATGAGCTGATTATCTTTGTACATAGTAACCCTGATTTATTTGTAGCAAATCATTTTCAACATGATAATGACACCAGAAATCAAAAGAATTTTATGCTGCCCACCCACCGTTTAAAACTTTATGCTCAAAACTCCACATTATATGGGTATGAAAATTTATAACAAAGTGAAAGGAAGAGAATTGCTCAGCATAAATTTAGAAACACTGAAAAAACCCTTAAATGAGAAACTGGTGCAGAAATGTTACTATTCAGTACAAGAATTCATAAATGACAACCTGAAAATTTGAGCAGGAGAGAGCAAATACTTAGGACCGATAATGTTAAAAGTTTGTTACTTTTGAAGAAAAATTATTAACTGCTTAATTCAGTAATTATTCAGTAGTGTATATTATACTACTGATATTATAAGGAAAATTGTAAACCAGTTTTTGTGTTTTGACGAGTATCCTGTACTTTTAAGTCAATGGCTTGAAATTGTATGTAATGAGACAGTAAACTTCTACTTCTACTACTACTTCTACTTCTTGGCTGCCCTGTCTGGGTCCCACCCTCCTGTACGTTGATAGCGTATGGTGGCTCCTCCTTGGTCAGACCACAACCGATCCTGCATACAAAATGGTCATATAGTTGATTACTCTATTTGTTCTTGATAGTTACTCAGCTGCCATAATTTTTGTTCTGAATGTCTCTTGCTGTTTGGGTTCTTCATCACTGATGAGGTGCAGGTTGTTTCCAACACAGTTCATTCCAGGAGCTCAGTGTCCTGCTTACACAAATGCCACTTTTTTTTGCTTGTGTTAACATGGTGTTGAACTGTAGCAGTTGTGTTGAGAGAAATGTGGTAATTATTACATTCAAGTGAGTATATGCAAAATGGCTAGTTCTTCACACACAATCCTATTGGAGGAAGAGATTGTAGAGTTTTTAGAGGAACGTCTAAGTGAAAACGGGAGTGAGAATGATTTTGATAATGGCAGTGATTCATTTGCAAACAATTTGATTGAAATGAGGATGGAAACATCCCGCCCTCAATAGTTTCAAAAAATATCACAACATGAAAAGTTTTCTATTGTAATGCTCATGTAAATAATTTGAATGGAACCAACATTTTTGTTTTAATGTATATTCTTATTGTTGGTCAGTGGCCCCTGACAGTCCTAGCCAGGGTACAAAAATTACACAGAGTAACAATGAATCTGCAGCAGGGGATTTATTAATCAATTTCAGCCAACTGAATATGAAACTAATAATATTTTTATTGAATTGACTCTACCTTTTGAGATAAAGGCAATCCATTTATAATGGAAATTAAATTATAAAAAAGGGGAGACTATTTTTAAAACATTTATTTTAAAGTCATTAGATGATTTCAAACAAACAAAGTGCTATAAATAATAAAATTAATCACAAAAACAAGTCAATAAGAACAAAAAAAAAAATGTTTTGTATGGGATTTTCTTCAGTGTTTTTGTCCAGACAGTCTCTCTGCAAGATTCAGCAGTAGTCTGCAATCATATGCTGATCCCAATGGCTTTGACATGTTTCCTCCATGATCTTGATGTCCTGGTCTTCACTGTAACTGCCCAAGCTGTCAGGAAATTTACTTAAATGACTGTGCCAAAAATGCAGTTTGACATTCATATTAACTTCTAGTTTTTGGAAATTCTGGAGCATTATGTCTACTATTTTGGAGTATTCTTCATATTTGTGATTCCCCAAAAAATTTTTAACAACTGATATAAAGCTTATCCATGCTTCCAATTTAACTTCAGTCATGTGGTTTCTGAAACCATTATTGTTTGGGGTATGGATTTGTGGCCCATCAAAAACTCCTGCTTTTAACTTTTTGGTATCGATACCATGAAAAGATTGTCAAATATATTTGAATATATTGCCCATTCCTATCTAAAGTTTTAACAAATTGTTTTATAAGCGCAAGTTTGATATATAGTGGTGGAAGAATGATTTTTTCCTGACTGACGAACGATTCATCAATGATGTTATCTTTTCCTATACTCAGGTTCATTCTCGGTGGCCAGTCTTCCTGCTCTAATGTTCATTTTCCGTACAAATGTCCCACAGACAAAGAAAAGAGGGATATTTCGTTTATCCACTTTGCTGACACAATAAAAAATTCACCATTTTTAAATCTACGCACACTGACCACTGACATTGATGAAATGAAATTGTCTTTAAAACAAGTTTAATATTTTTATAGTCTTCCTTAAGAGTAGTTGAATGAGCTATTTGTATTAAAGCTAATTTATTCCCATTGTGCAGTAGCAGCACATTTAAAACTTTTTTTTTTTTTTTTGCCCCCTATCTATGAAAAGTCTCCAGTCTTTTGGTTGGTAGAATGGAAGACCCATTAAATTTAAAAGCCCAGAAATATCACTACAATATACGACATCATTCGTCTTGTAAAAATATGAAAGAATGTCGTGCTCACTAGTTCGATAGATGTTATTCATACACCACGCTGAAGGCAATGTTTTTCTTTTAGTCTTGACTCAAGAAGCTCAGCTGATTTCTTAGATAAATATAAATCTTGAATAAATCATTTAGCTTGCCCTGAGAAAAGCCTTGCAGTGTAGGACTGCATTCTTCAAATACACTTTCACTATTGCTTACTCTGACTGTCTAATATTGTGGCAACATCACAGTAATCATCTGATAAGGAAGTAAATACTGATATTGGCAAATCTTCACTATGAAGAGTTGGTGGCTTAGCGGATTGTAGGTTTGGGTAAACCCAAGAGCTCTTTTTGTATCAATTCATACATTTTACATTCACAGCATAAAAGCAGCAATAATCAAGGTGGTTTCTTGGCTCTGTCCACATCATCGGTACTCCAAACAGGAGCCCTTTTCATCCTCCATGACTCCAATATCGAAGTGACTCCATACAAGTTTTGCAAGCATTGTGTAGGGCCCGTAAAAAATGTGCTTTTTTTGATAGAATATTTTATCATGAGTACCAGAGTCTATTCAAACGAAATAATTTATAGGCTAAGTACTTCATCATAATATGTATCTAAGTAGACTCTGTATACTTACTCCGCAGAAAAAAAATTTTTTTTTGTTCCCGAGTGTTATCCATTGGAATAAACACACTTATATTTGGAAACCACAATACTCTGTTAAAGTCCAATACTTGACACCATTAATTCACACAGTTGCGGACTAATCAAGCATCTATCTATGCCTTTACACCCCTTGTGAGACACTGCATTCACCATTCCCTGCCATTCAGTTGGCCGAGTTTGTGAAAGTTCTTATGGATATGTAACTACACAGGGATTACTTGCTTATGAGCTTCAGAGTTTTGTTGCTCTTCAGGAAGTAGTTCTTCAAGACTCCAATATGCTCTTGGCTCATCGCTTTGAGCCACAAAAATGCAGACTTTTTGAGCACGTACTGAACACCACTTACTTCATATGCAGTGGGGGGTTTTTTTGAAGAAATAGATGAATTGGCCATGGAATCCTCACTGGTCCCCAGTATTACAAATCTCTACATGGAATACTTTGAGGATGAGGTGCTTTAAAGCATAACCTGCCAGAAACTCAAACTCTTCTTCCACTATGTTGACAAAACATTTGAGTTGTGAGAAAGTGAGAGACAGGTGCTGGATGAGTTTTGGGACCAATTTAACATCAAAATGAAATTGTCAATCTGCATTGGAGTGTGTGCTGATATGAAATTTCCTGGCAAATTAAAACTGTGTGCCAGAGTGAGACCCGAACCCAGGACGTTTGCCTTTCATTGGCTCAGAAACTGTCTTCACAGCTTTTCTTCTGCCAATAACTTGCTTGGGTAGTTCAGTTGGTGGAGTGCTTGACCATGAAAAGCAAAGGTCTTGAGTTCACGCCTCAGTCTAGCGCACAGCTTTAATCTGCCAGGAAGTTTCATATCAGTGCACACTCCACTGGAGAGTGAAAATTTCATTCTGGAAACACCCCCCACTTGTAGCTGAGTCATGTCTCTGCAATATCCTTTCATTCAGGTGTGTTAGTCCTGCAAGTTTCACAGTGGAACTTCTGTGAAGTTTAGGTACTGGCAGAAGTAAATCTGTGAGGGTGGGTCATGAGTGGTGCTTGGGAAGCTCAGTTGGTAGAGCACTTGCTGCAAAAGGCAAAGGTCTGAAGTTTGAGGCTCTGCAGTAAACATTAATGTGTTCTGGGTGAGAGAGCCTGACAGGTATGTTAGATCAAGGCAATTGTTTGTATTACCCACATATGATTGCTCAATCTTCTTAATCACATTCTACCGCTTAATATACACTGTTGTCCTGAATACATTGTTAATGTTTGACATTTCACTTTTCAGTATCAGGTGGATGTTGCACGAAGTGAGTAGCTGAAAATAAGTAATTTTAAAGTGCCAATTTCTCCTTTGAATGGTGTAAATGTAAACTCCATCCTCCAACCTCGGTAGGCCCATTGGTACTGACCAAATGCTGTGTCATACTCTCAATTGTGTCATTGGATTCGATACAGAGGAGCATGGAGTTAGCACACCACTCTCCTGGCCATTTTCAGTTTTTGTGACTGGGAGCTGCAACCAGTCAAGTAGGTTCTCAACTCTCATCATGAGGCAAAGTGCATCTTATTCTAGTTCCCCAACAAGGAAAAATCCCTGCAGGGCTGGGAATTGAGCCTGGGACCTCACCTGGCAGTCAGCCACAGTGAACATTCGGCTTGGAGCCGGACTTTTGAAGTTGGTTGTAAGGAAATATTCCTATCAACTTGCTGTAACAATTCAGCTGCTCACTTTTTATTTATAGAGAAGAATGACAGTTGTTTGTAACCATCTCCAGTAGCACAATTAATTTCTGAACATTTTAGGGAGGGAGGGGGCAGGGGCTCAGCATTTTGGATTCTCTGAAACATAGATTTATCCACCAAAGCTATCATGAATATGAAGATGCATCACTGATGCTTCTAAGTATAAACCATTGGTTGGTGTTGAAGCCATTGCTCAAATACTGTTTCTAATGCAAGAATAATGTATTTTACCTTATTTGGCAGAAGCTAACTTGATGCTGTTGTGGCAGAAGATCACACTGCAATATAATTGAGGTTGCAACAGTGATTGATACAGAGCGGACATTGAGGTGCAGATGATCTTTTGCAAGGATGTGCATCTCACCATTTATGGGCCAGTGCAAAGAATATATTTTATCATTTAGTTTACCAGTTATCAGGCCATAAACTGTAGTCATTACAGTCAGGGTTGCCACAGGTTCTGGAAATCAGGGACCATCAGGGAATTTTGAACGTTGTCAGGTAAATATCGGGGAAATTTGAAAAAAACACTGAAAAAATCTCGTCGTCTCAGTAGCATGAAATTGTTTGTTTATTGAGATTTCATGCGTCATCACTGGCTGGACACAGCTGACTATGTGCACCACTTCCCGACTCTCTCATTCTTACTGCTTCTCCCTTTCGCACCTGTCCCCTCAGCTTGCAGTCAGTGCTGCCACCACTACGTGCTGCTAGTCTAGATGCTGCTGATGAGAGACAGGGCGGCTAGAGGAGTGGTTTGTTTGCATGTGATTCTCAGAGCTTGTTGATGCAGTGGCTGGAGGCAATGGCCATGTGTGCATGAGTTGTGTCTGAGTGATTGTGTGAATGTGTGTGTGCTCTAGTTTTCTGACAACGGCTATGGCCCAAAAATTTAGTTGTGAGAGTGTGATTGTCTTTTCTATGTGCCTGTCTGCAACTCAGTGATCAGTGAGTTGCTACCTATCCTCATTAGTATTGATTTTCAGGGTATTCATGCAAATTATCTGTTGCATGGATGGATCACCGTGGTCTCATTTCATCAACATGGTGTCTGTGACATGTAAATAGCTGGCCTCACCAGTGGACTCCCATATGGACCAAAACCACAGGCCATCTCTGTGGGTATCTGTAATGGACTGGACCTGCCAATCATTTCTTACTAATGTGCAGGCCCTCCCCGTCGGATCTAGTCTCACTGATCTGCTCGCAGGCCAGGTCTGTTTGTGTGTGGCATAATGTGGCAGATTTTCATGTTTTATCCATGGACTGAGGACTGCAGTACTCCTTGGCCGGGCAGAGGCCACTGGCAATGGATTTCAGGAATCGCAACTGTCTCACAACAAGAACATTGCACAGTGCACCATTTTATAGACTTTTATTTATTCTAATACATTTTGGCATTTTGAAAGTAGTTTATATATTAGAAAGTATGGGTGATAAGAGGAAGAAAATTGTGGCAGTCAGTGGCAGCTTGTAAGCTATGTTCTCACGTATTTCATGAAAGAAAAACCACACAATACCTGTAAAATTATAGACATAAGATAGTGGGCAATAACAAACATAAAAGAACCAACATTTTATTGGCAGTCACCTATAGTGTTGGTTTATACAACTCTTCTCTGTCTTATGCACTTCTTTCAAGAGGCCTTCTTTGTTGTGGGGTTATTTCTGAAATCAGTGAAGATATTTTAAATCAGTCTTGTGACTCCAATGATTATGTATTTTTATCACCAAATGTGTTTTGTTTTATTGAAATAAATTAACATCAGTGGTCTTAATGAAACATATACAAACCATTTGGCTTGCTTTGTCCATCTAAAAACAGTTCATTGCAAAAGATGTTTATGTTAGTACTTAAGATTTTTGCTCACTTGTTAAGAAATACAAAAGTCTTTACTTTTTTTTGTCAAATTATGTCTTTACTTACCCTTAAGATCTCAAAATTTGTCCCTCCAGGGGGCCAATAGCTCTTTTCTGGGTAGGAGTGTGGTGCGCACGGTGAGGCATCGCAGCCTTTATTCTTTTCCTGCCTGATATCCCTTCCCTTTTCTTCTCCTTCCCTGTCCTTGTTGCTTTCCCTTTGCCACGTCCTTTCCTTCTCTTGCTGTTCTTCTTCATGTTGGATGGATATCCTCATGACTTCGCTTTGTCTTGCAGTTTTAGTTGGTTGCTTTTCCTCCCCCTTTTTGGCTTTTCTTTTTTGGTCCCCTCAGGGGTTTGACCTCCAACTCCAAATCTGTAGTGTGAGCCAGATGGGAAGAACTGCCTCCCTAGCCTCTTTGGCTTGGATTCCTCTCCCCCTCCTCCTCCTCTCTCTCTCCCTTTTCCCTCTTCCCCTCCCTCCCTGCCAAAGCCCTTCTGCCTCCTTGCTAGGTCACCAGCTTGGTAGCCAGTCGATGTGGTGGGGCTGTTGTGTACCCATCTGGCTGAGCCCCCTGATACCACAAGGATCACACTGCTGGTACCTGCGCTGTGAACGCCTTGTGCAAGCTCGAAGTCGTTGCCCATCTTTTTGTGGTGCCGAAACTCCTGGCAATGACCGTCCTGCCAGGTGGCCATTGCTGTGGCTGTGTGGAGCCCAAAAGACGAGCCCCTGTTCGGAGTGGGGGGTACCAGGGTGGCTGTTTGGCACATTAAATGTGTTAAACTCTCTGGCCACTCTACTGCATCTGTGTCTCTTCCTCAACGTAGTTCTGTCTCAGTTTCTGTTTCTGCCATTTCAGCCTTACCCTCCTTGGATACACCCTGGGAGGAGGGCCAGACATGCCGACCTGGGGTGAAACCCTTTGAACGTTTCCTGGTGTGTACCAGGACCGACAGGGAGACTTTTGTGACCACCAAACCCCTTCTCTTCGTGGAACATACTGAGGACAAGTTCAGTGAAGTTGAGTCATTAAGCGAGATGAGATTTGGGTCCCTCCTTATAAAGACAACTTCTGCCAGTCAGTTAGCCTCCCTTTGTGCCTGTGACTGTTTAGGAGACAACCACATGTCTATCGCTCCTCATAAGTCACTCAGTATGAAGCAGGATGTTATTTTCCATAGGGACCTTCTCATCGAGTTCAATGATGAACTTACAGCTAATCTGGAATGTTGTGGCATTCATTTCGTCTGGCTTGTCCAGAAGGCCCTAAGGACCATCGTGTAGACACTGGTGCTTTCATCATGGCATTTGAGGGGGATACGCTGCCCGAGAAGGTCAAGGTAATGGTGTGCAGATGCAACGTGAAACCATATATTCCACCTCCCACGTGTTGCTTCCATTGCCGTAAGTTGGGTCACATGTCCTCGTGATGCAATGCAATGCCACTCCCATCTGTGGTGAACTGAAGCTGCCCTCTTCATGTGGGTAGCACTTGCAGCCCAATGTCTAACTGTGTAAACTGCTCTGGTTGTCAGTGTCCAGTGTACATTAAGGAAAAAAGTATTCAGGAAATAAAGACCCTTGAGATTCTCAGCTTCTTTGAGGCCCAGAAGAAATTTGACAGACTTCACACTGTAAATCTCTCTTCTACCTTTGCCTCAGTTATGCCTTCCCCTCCTCAACCCTCCCCCTTAGGCCCATCCTGCTGCCCTTCCCTTTCCTCGCCCTCAGCAGCTCCTGTCCCTTCCCCTCCAGGAACTGCTCCTCCTCCTCCTCACCAGGGTAAACATCCTCTTCTCTGGCTCCTGCTAGGGATGGGGCTTCATCTGGGAACACCCATTCCCAGCATTCTCAGGACAGGAAGCTTGCACCCTCGGGGTGGAGGAGAGACCCGTGCTCTGAGGGCCCCAAATCCACTCGCCCTCTGTCCAATCCTGACATCACTGCCACCTATTCCCTTACTGATAACACCACAATTCAAAGGACAAGGCTTCCCTCTTTTCCCAGAGGGCTTCGCCCCCTCCACCTCATCCAGAATCAGACCCAGTTTTTATGGATGTCACCACATCCTTGTTGGTGACGACCACTAACCAAGTGACGTGATCTCCCCTTGGCTTCTTTATGTCTCACCTGGACTCTCAACATACAATAATCCCATGGAACTGCAATGGATGACCTCCTGGAAATACAATGTGTTGCTTCCTCCTACTCTTCATTCTCTCTTGCTCTTCAAGAAACTCACTTTCGTGGTGACCACACTCTAATGTTTCCTGTTGTTGGGCGTTCTGTTGGAACTGTGCTGGCCCCAGGGTAGCATCTTGATGGGTCTGCACTTTGGTTCGCACCGATTTCATTAGTGGCTGGATCCTCGTTCATACCATACCAACCGGGAAGCCATAGTGGTTAGAGTGCAGACGACTCTGGCAATCACCATTTGCAGAGTCTACCTTCCTCCAGGTAGGCCACTTCCTTATGTTGAACTGTCTGTCTTAATACAGCAACTCCTGCCCCCATATCTCCTCCTTGGGGACTTCAATGCACCCCACCCCCTGTGGGGGAGTGCCACTTCAACATCCTGCCATCTTTCTCCTGCAGAAACACAGAGTTGAATAGACCCCCATCTATTTCAGCCCTCACCAAGCTGAACCCTATAATGAACCCTTCATTGAATAGGAATTCTTGCAGGCTCTTACCTTTTCACATGACACAGCCCCAGGCCCATATTACATACACAACCAGATGATCCAATACTTGGACAATACATGGGGTCAATATCTACTCAGGGTCTTCAACCACATTAGGCTCAAGGGTGCCTTCCCCTCACAATGGTGAGACAGGGAAGAACCCAACATCTCTTGACAGCTACCCCCCAATTAGGCTGACAATGTACTTTGTAAACTGCTTGAGTGGATGGTTATCTTCCAGTTATGTTGGGTACTCAAATCTCGTGGCCTTTTGTCCCCATGTCAGTGTGGCTTCCGAGAAGGATGATCTCCAACTACCATTTACTCAGATAGGAAACTGCAATCGGACAGGTTTATGTGAACTGTTGACCCCATGTCATGGTCTTCTTTGACCTACATAAGGCATATGAAACAGCTTGGCGCCACCACATGACTAGGGCTTTCAAGACCCCCTTCCAATTTTTATTCGTGGATTTTTATCCCACCGGCTTGTCCAGGTTCAGTTGGCACTTCTCTTAGCACCCCTCGGATTCAGGAGAACAGTATCCCACAGGGTTCTGTATTAAGTGTCACACTCTTCCTCATAGCCATCAATGGACTTGTGTCCTCTGTTGGCCCTCAGGTTACCCCGGCATTGTATGTTGACGATTTTTGCATCTGGTGCAGCTCCTACTTGGTAGCATCTGCTGAGTGCTGGCTCCAATGTGCCATCCGATGGACTTCTGCATGGGCTGTCTCCCATGTCTTCCAATTTTCTCTCTCCAAAATGCAGGTTTTGCATTTTTGTTGTCAGTTCATAGTACACCCTGATCCAGAACTTTATTTAGGTGACCAACTCCTAGATTTTACAGCACAGTCCCATTTCTTGGGCCTTTTTTTTTATGAAAAGCCAACATGGCTGCCCCATCTTCGCCATCTGAGAACTATATGCATGCGGAAGCTTAGTTCTCTCTTCTTCCTGGCCCACACATCTTGGGGTGCAAACCATGCTACTCTTCATCTTTACTATGCTCTGGTCTTGTCCAGACTAGGTTATGGAGTCAGGTTTATGGCTCAGCAGCTCCTTCCACTCTGAAAATACTTGATCCCTTTCACCTTTGTGAGGTGTATCTGGCTATTGGTTTCTTTTACACTAGTCCCATTGACAGTCACCTCACAGAAGCAGGGATTCCCCTTCTAAAAGCCAACTCCTGTTTTCTTATGCAGTCGCCATTTGTTGATTCCTTGACCATCCCATGTACTCTGTCCTCTTTGCAAGTGAGGGATGTGTCCCTCCTGATCACTGGCCACAGGTGGGATTACCAGTTGGAATACATCTCACTTTCCTCTGTCAGGATCTCCGTTCACTGAATAGCACCACGTGTATTTTCTCTAACACCCCCCTTGCGTGGTGCCTAGATCATGGATTAGGACTGACCTATTCCAGAGTCCTAAGGTCTCTGCCACCCCTATGGTCTTCCAGCGTCTTGTGCATTCCATCATTCCAGGGTGCTACGATCTTCTCCACTGATGATTCTAGGACGATAGATACAGTGGGATGCGTTTTCATGCCTCCTACTGGCTTATAACACCATCTATTGCTGGACTCGTGTAGTGTGTTCACAGTAGAGCTGCTAGCCGTAATCAGGGCCCTCCATTATGTTACTCAGGCCTCCCTCCACAGTTTTTTAATATGTACCGACTCATTGAGCAGCCTGCTACTCTCATCATCTTTGGTCTCTGCTATCCACGACCTTTTCTGCTCCCTTTGCCATGCTGCCTACTCAGTTGTCTTTCTCTGGGTCCCAAGTTGTGTGTATCAGGGAATGAACTGGCTAACCATTTGGCTAGATAAGCTGATACTCACCCTCCATTCCCTTTCATGACTCCAGCTGTGGATATGCAGATCTATGTCAAATCTCTCTTTGCCCAAAAGTGGAATGACATCTGATGCACTACTGCTCTCAGTAATAAATTTCGCACAATTGAGGAGGCTACTACGCTTTGGTGCTCTTCTTTCTGCTCCTCTTGGAAGGAGTCCACTGCTTTATGCTGTCTACGCATTCGTCATTCCAGACTCACCCATTGTTTCCTCCTGTGTAATGAACCACCCCCACAATATGGTTGTGGAGCCAGACTGACAGTATCTCACATATTGGTGAAATGTCCCCTTCATTTGGCCCTTCATGCTAAGTGTAGTCTCTCTTAATTTTAATATCAGCAGACAATCCACAGATGGTTGAACTGGTCCTCAGTTTTCTCCATGAAAGTGGTTATTTCCAGGTATAAGGTTTTGCTTTACTCCTCAAGCAGATGCAATGTGATTGTGGTTGGGACCTCTGTTCCGTGTTTTCTCAGTGTGGGACCCCATGACTACTCCACTGTGGAAAGACCACTCTTTTTTTCCAGATTTTAGATTTGGTCCAACCTTTTATGCCTTTTAATGAGTGTGATTTAACTTCCTTGTTTTATAGTTTGACTCCCCTGGACTGGATCCATCCACTTTTAGCAGACTCTCTTTCTTCCTTGAGTACTTTTGGATTCGCGGGATTGGTGATCTCACCGTTTGGTCCCATAAACCCTCCCAATTAATCAGTCAATCAATCTCAAACTTTGTCAGGGGAAAATGCTAAAATGTGTCTGGAAGTCAGGGAAATATCAGGGAATTTCCCTTGGTGAAGCTTGTGGCAATGCTGATAGTACACAATTCACACAAGATACTCCACCATCTGTTTCTGGATTATGACCACTTCCCAGATTGAGCAACAGGCGCGGAAATTCACTATTTGATGTATCACCTCAGATTTAGTTACATACTTTCTTATTTCTTGAGGCATACAGTTATTTCATTAGGACAAGCTGCTCTTGGTGCTGCATGTAACATATGGCAAAAATCTGCTGCAAGTAGCACTGTTATGCCACCCATTACCTTACAGTAATTACTAATATCCTGCAAGACATAGATCTTCCTTGCCTCTCTTGTGTTCCATAGTAATCTCATCCAACTCAGTTAGTTTTGGTTTTCTGAAGACTTAAGTAAGATTTCTCTGTTTTGATGTGCTTAACATGGGAATTTTCACATTTGTAAGGTTTGGATGCTACTTTAATGCAGCTTGTACAGTACTGGAAAAACACGAGTGGAATTGTAAAAAGCTGTTGTGTCATAATTGGTAACAGAGAAATCATGGTCTTTTCAAGTTCTGGATTCTATTCTTGACTGTCCTCAAGCAACCCTAAAGACTCTCATATGCATTGGAAGATAGGGTCTACTACCGTTTACTGCTCTTGATTCTGCAACTGGCATTGGGTGCTGAATTTTCTGAGGAACATTACACATATCATAACATACTGTGCTATTTGGTTGTAATATCTGTGCTCTGCTTAAAGCCTGTTCTTTCTCGACAGTTAGCCGTGCACCAACATCAGCTCCTCTTATCCTTCTTTTTAATTTAGTTTTGTAACAGATTTATTATGGTGGTATTGCGGGAATAGTATGATTTTGACAAAATTGTGTACTTGGTATAATTAAAAAGAAAGTAAAAAAATGTGCCAAGTTCACGAAGGTAAACTAAGCACATTATTCACAAAATTTCCCTTATTAAAATATACTCTCTGACCATTTTCTAGGTGAATCGTTAAAGGAGCACAGTGGGGAAGCACTCATGAATTGTAAATCTGAGAGACTTTTGTATCATCTCTGCACTGAATTACATCATCATCATTGTTTTTCCACTCCTGTTGACCAGATTTGGCTTATGAGCACTTTCCATGAGTCTGTCTATGTACTATTCATCTTCCAGGACTTTATCCCAACTGACTCCTCTTGTTCTAATATCCTCCTTCACTTGGTCCAGCTATCTCTTCCCTGGCCTTCCTACCAGCTCTCTCATCTGTGTGTAGCCATTGTCTTTCTGTCCTTCCTTTATCCATTTGCTTGACTTGGTCAAACCATCTCAAACGAATTGTTGTCACTTTTTCTTTCAAGGATGTACACACTCCAGCTTCTTCCCCTTTTTGTTTTATTTCTTACTCTACCTTCCTGGTTTTCTGGACTACAGTTCATAAGAACTTTGTATCTGTGGCTTACAGTTTACAATGCAGTTTCTGGGCCATATGTTGTTGTAGAGATGATGTGTGATTGAAGGAGACTCCTTTTTGAACTTTAGGGGTCTTGTTCATTCCAGAGTAGATTGCAGATTTGATAGTAGAACTGGGCTGAGTTTTGGGTTCAGTTATTGATTTTGTGCTGGATTCGGTTATTGCTTGAAATGATGCACCCAAGATATTTGTGCTGGTCAACTGTTTCCAGCTTTGTGTCTTCTAGCCTTATTTTTCCTTTCCTTTTCTGCCTATTGACTGACATTTTAACTGCTTTCTCAGTTCCATTTGTTTAAAATCCTTCTATCTGATATACAGTGACGTAGGATCTGTCATAAATGATATTACGTAGATAACAGGACATGAAACAGTTTTACAATTATAGACTGGCTAATGAAATATTCTTGCATACAACATGAAACACATACACACACACACACACACACACACACACACACACACACACACACAACAATACAATATACTAAATTATAATAATAAATGGATTTTTGTTATATTTGTGTGAATACAATTTATTTTTTTAAAAAAATAAGCACTTCAGTTCAGTATAACAGGGAGTATACAACTGGGAAATCCAGGAAAAAATGGGAATTTTTTCATCTGGGAAAAAACTGGGAATTTTTCAGTGTTTTAGTTTTCAGTTAAATTTTTGTAATTTTGACTGGTAAGAACTGATGCTCTGACAAAGAATATTATTGTTTCCCGCCACTACAGAATAAAACTGTAACAATAATACATAAATGAGAGAGAAAAAAAGTAGGAAAAAATAAATCTTAAGTTGCAAAGGAAATGCGCCATTTACAGCTACAAACCACAGTGGGCACACAAGTGTCTGCCAACAGTAAAATGTGTCAAAGGCTTTAGGATGAAGACTACGCAATACTTCATAACAGAAAACTGCTTCTGATAAGTGTGATGTCACAATTGTTTGCATTAGATTCATGTGAACACTTTCCAGTAGCTCACGTGCTTGCGGAGTTGAGTCATGCATGAGCAGTACCTTCATTGACTGTTAGTTTATTTTGCTGTTTCCTCTTCATTTCAAGCAGTCATATCAGAAGAAAACAAAATGGATTTCTGCAATACTGGTACTCCATGAAAATTTACATCCTGAAAACCACACTGAAAAGCTTAATATCAGGTTGGGACCTAAACCATCGTGAATCTGGACATTCGAATTTGCATTTTAAGCCGAATTATGCAATTTAGTATGATTTACGAAATTCGGATGCTCTCGGAATATCCTCTGATAGTTTCTTTTATGACATAATGTAAGTTAATGCTTTATTTGTATGAACATATGGGCTTTCTACATCATCGTAGCTGTGCAAATGCTGTAGTGCCTGTTTTTTTATGCTCTCTGGCAACTGCTGAAACTAACCTATTTCTAGCAGGTCACGGGAGAGTATTACAAATGTTGGTTTGGAAAGCATTACTTTCAAAGTAAATTTCCTTATACACAAGATGAATTATGTTACATGTGAGAATGTTGAATGAACTTCTTAAATCACTGAGTGTTTGACTCTCATTTAAAACTTAACTTTTTGACACCAGCCAATTACAAGAATTTTGAGGCCAGAAGACCACACATTTATTCATTATTTAAAATTTTATTGCCACATTTGTGTGATTTATCTTAAAGAGCAACACACACAAAAAATTACCAACATTATATGTGAAATCTTAGCTTTTCTTGTAGCTACACTATACTATCGCTTGAGCCTTGTGCCACAGTTACGCAGGGCCAGCCATAGTTAATCGGATTTGGCATGTTAATGTTTAAGGGGTGGCCGGATGCCCTTCCTGCCGCCACCCTGTACCCCCCGGGATGGAATTAGTGTACTCCAACTGTCTGCGTTGAGTGTGTTTCATGGAATAATGCGAAAGTGTTCAGATGTCTGTGAGCCATGTAGCTGAGGCAGAACATGGGGACCAGCCTGGTATTCACCTAGCAGGATGTGGAAAATTGCCTAAAAACCACATCCAGGCTGGCCGGCACATCGGCCCTCATCGTTAATCCGCTGGGCGGATTCGATCCGGGGCTGGTGCGCCTACCCAATTCCAAGTAGCAGCGCGTTAGCACTCTCGGCTACCCTGGTGGGTCCTTTCTTGTAGCCATTAAGTATATTAATTTAAACCATTAGCTTTTTCTATATGTGTGTTTGCACTTCTTAACAGTGATGTTGTTATTGGCTGACTACATCATGTCACATGAACTATGATTGGCCTACAGCTGCACATCACAATCTCCATTTCAATGCTTTGGAAACTAATGGGCTGTATTTGATGGAATTTGAATTTATACTTTCGTAATACAAAAATATGCAGCGAACACATTGCTGTACAGCAAATATCTTACCAGTATCTTTTTCGCCAGGTTTAATTTTTGAAAGGGCCAGAAAGTTCTGTGCCAGTGAATAAAACCTTTACCATTCAATGGACTGATAACTTTTACAGTCCTGAGGGAAAATATGTTGATGGGGAAAAAGTGTATTTTTATCTGGGAAAAATCTGGGAATTTGTTTTCCTTGTCTGCATATACCCCCTGTATAATGAAGGAATACTGGGAACGCTGATGATTCAAATATCCTTTCATACTATAAAAACTCTTGCTAATTAGCCTTTTTTCAAGTATTCTTTGATACTATAAAACACTTGCTAATTAGCCTTTTTTGAGTCCTTCTTTAAACATAATATGGAATTCCGATATTCTTTTTATTTCCTTTGGTAATCCATTAAACGTAAATGGAAAGAAGGCAAGGCTTACTGGTTAGGTGAAAATAGGGTAATATCAAAAGCACCAGACAATGGTATAATGGGAGTAGAATTTGGGTGAGTTAATGTGAACAATTCAGTGATAGGATTGTTCTCATCAGAATTGACAGCATACCAATACCGACAATGATAGTTCACATATACATGCTGACACCCTAAGCAGAAGATGAAGAGATGGAAAATGTACTCTCACCAGCCAGAGCATAAGGACCACCTACTGGTATGTCCATCTTCGGCATGAGTAACGGCAGCAGTACGTCATAGTATGGAAGCAATGACACCTTGGTAGATCGCTGGAAGGAGTTGGCACCACATCTTCAGACATGTCACCTAATTCCCATAAATTCTGGAGAGGAGGGCGCTGAGATCTGATGCCATGTTCAGTCACCTCCTAGATGTGTACGCTGGGGATCAGATCTGGCAGGTTGGCAGCCCAACACATCAATTGGAATTCATCACTATGTTCTTTGAACCATTGCATCACACTCGTGGCACATTATCTTGTTGAAAAATGCTACTACCATCAGGGAAGATGATTGTCATGAAGGGGTGTATGTGGTCTGCAACCACTGTTCGATACACCTTAGCCATCATGGTGCCTTGCACAAGTTCTCTTGGACCCATGGGTGCCCATATGCATGTTCCCCAGTTCCCAGAGCATAATTGAGCCACCACATGCTTGTCTTTGTCTGCAGTACAGATGTCAAGGAGTTGTTCCTGTGGAAGATGATGGATTCATGCCCTCCCATTGGCATGATGAAGAACGTATTGGGATTCATCAGAACATGCAATGATTTTCCACTGTGCCAATGTCCAGTGCCGATGGTCACGTCCCCATTTCAGTCGTAATTGCTGATGTCATGGTGGTAACATTGGCACGTGCGTGGGTTGTTGGCTGTGAAGGTCCATTGTTAGGAGTGTTCAGTGCAATGTGTGTTCAGACACACTTATAATCAGCCTAGCATTAAAGTCTGATATTAGTTCCCCCACAGTTTGCTGCCTGTTGTGTTTTACTAGTATGACCAGCCTCTGACATCTGACATCTGTAAATAGGGGTGGCCGGCCAACCCTCATAACTTCTGGATGTGGTTCCACCTTTTTTTTTGCCACTTGTTGGAGACACTCACCACAGCACTCCTTGGACACCCGAAAAGTCATGCAGTTTCCAAAACACTTGTCCCGAGCCTCCAGGCCATCACAATCTGTCCTCGATCAGATTCAGAAAGCTTGCGCACCTTCTCCATTCTACACATGGACAGCGCTCTCACTGATACTACATGCACCATGCATGTATCTGACTAGCAGTAATTTCTTTCAATTTGATGTGCTATCACCTGGACGGGTTTATATTGATAGTAGGTCAGTGGTCATAATGTTCTGGCTGATCAGTGTATATTACGATACTGAATGTGAATGTGTGATTCAGTAAGTAAAGGGAAATGAAAATATAATAGTCATGGAGGATTGGAGTGTGGTTGTAGGGGAATGTGTAGAAGAAAGGGTTACAGGAGAATATGTGCTTGGTATCAAGATGAGAGAGGAGAGACTAGCCAAGTTTTGCAATAGATTTCAGATGGTAATAGCGACTGCTCTGTTCAAGAATCACAAGAGCAGGGGTATACTTGGAAAAACTTGGATACATTGTAAGATTACATCATGGTCAGAGAGAGATTCAGAAATCAGATATTTGATTGTAAGATGTACTCAGGAGCAGATACAGAATCAGATTACAATTTAGTAATGATGAAGAGTAGACTGAAGTTCAAGAGAATTTTCTGGAAGAATCAGTGCATAAGGAAGTTGGATATTGAAGTACCGAGGAATGATGAGATGTGATTGAAGTTTGCTAAGGATGTTGATTCTGTGATAAGGGATACTACAGTAGGCAGTTCAGTTGAAGAGGAGTGGACATCTCTAACAAGGGCAATCACCGATTTTCAACAGTCAAACATAGGTATAAGGAAGGTAACTCCATAAAACCTTGGGTAGCAAAAGAAATACTTCAACTGATCGATGAAAGAAGGAAGTAGAAAGACACTCAGAAAAAGACTAATACAACAGTATAAATCATTTAGGAATTAAGTAAGTAGTAAGTGGAGGCCAGCCAAAAGAAAATGGCTGTAGGAAAAATGTGAAGAAATTAAAAAAGAAATGATTGTTGGAAGGACTGACCCAAGATACAGAAAAGTCAAAACTACCTTCAGTGTAATTAAAATGGGAATTCCGCTGTTAAATGCAGGGGAGAGAATGATAGGTGGGCAAAGTATACTGAAGGCCTCAAAATTTAAAGAGCTCTGGATGCCTTCAGATCAAATAACATAGAAGGGATAGGTAACATTTCTAAAACTACTGTTCATGTTGGTGTGTAGAATCTATGGGACTTATGACATAGAATTAGACTTCCAAAGAAATATTATCCACACAATTTCGAAGATAGCAAATGCAGTTAAGTGCAAAAACTGTTACACAATCAGCTTAGCAGCCCAGGTGTCCGAGTTGCTGACGAGAATAATATACAGAAGGATGGAAAAGAATATTTAGGATCTGATAGATGAGATCAGTTTGGCTTTAGGAAAGGTAAAGGCACCAGAGAGGCAGTTCTGATGTTGCACTTGATAATGGACACCAGACTGAAGAAAAATCAAGACATGCTCATAGAATTTATTGACCCAAGAAAAGCATGTAACAGTGTAAAATGGCACAAGATGCTCAAAATTCTGAGAAAAATAGGAATAAACTATAGGAAATGATGCAGTGATGTACAATATATACAGTTGATAAGGGAGAACAATATGACTGGAAGACCATGAACGAAGTACTCAGATTAAAAAGGATGCAAGACAGGGATACAGTCCTTCACCCCTGCTGTTCAATCTGTACAGAAAAAGCATTGATAGAAATAAAGAAAGTCTCATGAGTGTGGTTAAAATTCAGGGTGAAATGACATATAAGATAAGATTTTCAGGTGATATTGCTGTCCTCTGTGAAAGCGAAGAGGAATTACAGGATCTGGTGTATGAAATGAACAGACTAATAAGTACCAAATGTTGATTGAGAGTGAACAGAAAAAGGGAAAAGTTGTGAGAAGTAGCAGAAATGTGAATAGTGAGAAACTTAACATCAAAATTGGTGATCACAGAGTAGAGTGAACAGAAAAAAGAGAAAAGTTGTGAGAAGTGCAGAAATGAGAATATTGAGTAACTTAACATCAAAGTTGTGGTCAGAGAGTAGATGATATTAGGGAATGCTGCTGCCTCGAAAGCAAAGTGATCCACAACAAACAAAGCAAGGAGGACATAAAAATCAGATTAGCACAGGTGAAAAGGGCATTCCTAGCCGGAGATGTACATTTGGAGCACAACTTTGTATGGCAGTGAATCATGGACTGTAAGAAGACTGGAAATGAAAAGAATCAAAACGTTTTAGATGTATTGCTACAGAAGAATGTTGATAATCGGGTGGACTGATAAGATAAGCAATGAGGAGATTCTCTGCAAAATTAGCAAAGAAAGGAACATACGGAAAAATTGACCAGAAGAAAGGACATGGTGATAAGACATATGTTAATGCATCATGGACTAACCTCTATGGTACTAGAGAGAACTGTAAAACTAAATTCTGTCCGAACAGGCCTTGGAAGGCCCAACAGTACCGACTGGACTCTGTGTCATCCTCAGCCCACAGGCATCACTGGATGTGGATACGGAGGGGCATGTGGTCAGCACACCACTCTGCTGCCTGTATGTCAGTTTACGAGAACAAAACCATAAGGGCTGAGTGCACCCCGCATGCCAACAGTGCTCAGCAGACCGGATGGTCAGCCATCCAAGTGCTAGCCCAGCCCGACAGTGCTTAACTTTGGTGTTACCACTATGGCAAGGCCGTTGGTTAGAGAGAACTGTAGAGGATAAAAATGTAGGTAAGGCAGAGATTGGAATACACCTAGCAAATTATCGAGGACATAGTATTCCGTTTTTTAATGAAATTCACGGACAGCCATGTAATTGAGATGTTATTTTATTTTATTTTGACTACCAGTTTCGTCATTCGACTATGCCATTGTCAGACCCCATATACGTCTCTCAAAAATAAATAAACAATATTGTCATACGGTGCCATATATTTATGGATGTCATGAATTCCAAGTGCTTCATTTGAAGACTTTGTACTCACTTAATTGGATATGAAATCACATAACAGTGCCTATAACTTGCAAAAAATGATTTAGCCGCCGGCCGCGGTGGTCTAGTGGTTCTAGGCGTGCAGTCCGGAACCGCGGGACTGCTACCGTCGCAGGTTCGAATCCTGCCTCGGGCATGGATGTGTGTGGTGTCCTTAGGTTAGTTAGGTTTAAGTAGTTCTAAGTTCTAGGGGACTGATGACCACAGAAGTTAAGTCCCATAGTGCTCAGAGCCATTTGAGCCAATGATTTAGCCTTTATATCAGATAGATTCCATGCCCTGTTATATTTTTCAACATATGATTAAAAATCCTTATGCTGTATTCATTAATAAATCACTTCTTTCCCTATTTATCACCATCCACTGGATCCTTATAGAAAGAAAACATGGTCTAAAAGGCCTGTAATATGTCTTATTACCATGCTGTTAGCTAACTTTAATTGTGAGTCGCGTAGTATTTGTGTTACACACCCACATGATAGTAATGAGTGCATTTACATACATATTAGCTGTTTACTCAACTGTTATGTGAAGCTTGAGGCTTGTGATAAGTGCTTGAAAATGACTAACTGTCGAAATTAGCTAATAGCATGGATGATACATATATTACAGCCTGTTTGGACCATGTTTTCTTTCATAAAATAAACCCAATATAATTGCCTTATGGTCAGAGAGCCTCAGTGATATATTTATACCTGTTTCTTGTTAACAAATACTAGGTCAATTGTTGTTTCAGGTCCATTTGTACACCTAGTGCCGTCATATTATGAGATAAGAACTGATTGATCAATTGTTGTTTGGCCCAGTTATTTTTAAATTTAATGCTAAAATATGTAATGACACTTGTATTTTAGTTGATCAAACAATGAAAAATCCAAGATGGAATGAAACAATATTAGAGAAGGAAAGTTACTACTCACCATATTGCGGAGATGCTGAGTCGTGATAGGCACAACAAAAAGATTCACACAATTGTAGCTTTCGCCCATTAAGGCCATTGTCAGCAATATACACACACGCACACACACACTCATGCAAATGCAACTTGCACACACATCTGCAGTCTCAGAGAATTGAAACAACACTGCAAGCAGCTGCACCAGTGCATAATGGGAGTGGCGACTGGATGGGGGTAAGGAGGAGGCTGCGGAGGGGAGGGTGGTTGATAGTGAAGTGCTGCAGTTTAGACGGAGGGCAGGAGAGAAGGCACTGTTCCTGTGTTGTCGCTTTGCTCATGAAATCCCCCCTAATGGCCTTACCATCAAATTACCCATCTCTGGTTGCCACCCCTCCTTCCACAATGACCTCCACCTATTCAGATTTTGTCAATCCTTAGCCCTCACCAACATAGTCCTGCAAAATGATATCAACCAAGCCCAATCCTCCTTGCAATACCTCCTCACCATCGGCAAAATTCTCCTGCTGTGTAATCCCAAATTCCTGGAACCCATAATACACATTGAAACTCTTGCCCTGCAGGTACTTGAGCAACATGCACAACATCACCTCAAAAAGCTCTCCATCCTGCTCACTTCTTATTCCCACCTCAGAGTACCACTGTCCACCATCTCTACAACAACCTCCAAACTTCCCCCACATCCCCTCATAGCTGACAAACCCTGTCTTGCAGACCTACTACACTTACCTCACCCTCCAAACCTCCCTCCTACCACCACACAGAACCCAGAACCTAAACAGACCCGCAACATAGTCATGAACCTTTCCTCCAGAAGCCTTAGTCGCACAGAAATATCAGTCCTTTCCAAAGGCCTCATCTTTTGCCCCACTCCCAAATTCGATCATGCAGTACTTGTTAAAGACCTTCTGTCCTTCTTCTGGTCCCTTACAGTGGAAACACTTTTTTGCCACCAACACAACCAATGAGACTCAACCAAAGACCAATACTGAACCTTGCCTAACTCAGTTCATTACTCTATCCAACCATGATCCACCCCCACTGCCTCCAAACCAACCCCTGTTAACTTTCCAGAATTTCTTAACCTCGAACCTTGCCTCACCATCATTCCCCAAAACCCTCAACATGCAAACTAACCTTACATATGCAGAAAAAACCACAATCTACCATCTAAAAACTGATCCTGACCTTATAATCCTACCTGCAGACAAAGGCTCTACCACCGTTGTTTTGAACTGCAAGGATTATCTGACAGAAAGACCCCGTCAGCTGTCAGATACTTCCACCTATAAACCTTGCCACAGTGACCCCATTCCAGTAATCCAGCAGGATTTCCAGTCACTACTCAAATCCTTAGGCCCATCCCAGAACCTCTCTCCAGAGTCCATCTCTCTACTTACCCCTACCACTCCCTGCACTCCCACCTTCTACATGCTTCCTAAAGTACATAAACCCAGCCACCCAGGACGACCCACTGTGGCTGGTTACTGTGCCCTCACTGAGAGAATCTCTGCTCTCATAGACCAACACCTTCAGGTCACCTCCTATATAAAAGATACCAACCTTTTCCTCCACTGACTCTCCACAGTTCCTGTCCCTTTACCACACAGTGCCCTGCTAGTCACTATTGTGCCACCTCCCTGTACACTAACAATCCTAAAGCCCATGGCCTTACCGCTGTTGAACACTACCTTTCCAGACACCCTGTGGATTCCAAACCAACAACCTCCTTCCTAGTTGCCATGACCAACTATATCCTCATCCACAATTACTTCTCCTTTGAAGGCATTACCTACAAACTAATCTGGGGTATGGCTATGGGCACCCTAATGGCACCATCCTATGCCAACCTATTCATGGGCCATCTAGAGGAATCCTTCCTAAAAACCCAGAATCATAAACCCCTCACCTGGTTCAGATTAAGTGATGACATCTTTGCTATCTGGATTTAAGGTGAGGAGACCCTATCCAATTCCTCCAGAACCTTAACAACTCCCCCATTTGCTTCTCCTGGTGCCAGTCAACCCAACAGGCCACCTTCCTAGATGTTGACCTCCACCTCAGAGATGGCTACATCAGTACCTCCATTCATAACAAATCTACTAGCCACCAGCAATACCTCCACTTCGACAGCTGCCACCCATTCCATAACAAGAAGTCCCTTCTGTACAGCCTAGCCACCCATGGTCGTCGCATCCACAGTGACGAGCAGTCCTTCTCAAAATATACTGAGTGTCTCACTGAAGCATTCGCTGACTGTAATTATCCTCCCAATCTTGTACAAAAGCAAATCTCCCGTGCCTTATCTTTCCAGTCTCACACCGCCTCCCAAAGTCCCACTCGTAACTCAGTACCATCCGGGACTGGAGCAACTGAATTACATTCTCCACCAGGGTTTTGATTACCTCTTGTCGTGCCCTGAAATCAGAAATTTCCTGCTCACTATCCTTCCCATCCCTCCTCCAGTGGTATTCCGTCTTCCACCAAACCTACACAATATTCTCCTCCATCCTTACCCAACCCCTGCTTCCAATCCCTTACCTGTAATAGACCTAGATGCAAGACCTGTCCCATTCATCTCCTACATCACCTACTCCAGTCCGGTCACTAAAGTCAACTATTCCATCAAAGGCTGGGCTACCTGTGAAACCAGTCACGTGATTTACATACTAAGCTGCAACCACTGTGCTGCATTCTGTGTAGGCATGACAACTAACAAGCTGTCTGTCCGGATGAATGGCCACCGACAAACTGTGGCCAAAAAACAAGTGGACCATCCTGTTGCTGAACACGCTGTCAAACATGATGTTCCTCATCTCGGTGATGCTTCACAGACTGTGACATATGGATCCTTCCCACCAACACCAGCTTTTCTGAATTGTGCAGCTGGGAACTTTCTCTACAATACATCCTACATTCCCATAACCCTCCTGGCCACAATCTCCGTTAGTCACTGTCCTCACCCATCCAGCCCCCTCCCTGTTCCCATTCCAGCACTACACAGCCGTCATTTCACCGCCACACCATTAATTTCTTTTTATTTCTCTCCTTTCCTCTACTTACCCCTCCCCCCCTACCCACCTCCTCTCCTGCCCTCCATCTGAACTGCAGCACTTCACTGTCCGCTACCCCCACCATAGTATGCATCCCTCTCCCCGCCCCACCCTCCTCCTACTGCCACCCAGTTGCCACTCCCATCATGCACTGGTGCTGCTGCTCGCAGTGTGGTTTCAGTTCTCGGAGACTCTAGATGTATGTGCAGGTTGCATTTGCATGAGTATGTGTATGCATGTGTGTAGGTGTGTCTATTGCTGACAAAGGTTTTAATGGTTGAAAGCTATAATTGTGTGAATCTTTTTACTGTGCCCTACCGCAACTCATAATCTTCGCAATATGGTTAGTAGCAATTTTCCTTCTGTAATATTGTTTTTTAGTTGATGTTTGATGATTTAGCATCATTTCAAAACTTTGCAAGAAGACAGTAATTTTCCTGATGGTTATCTACACACACACACACACACACACACACACACCAGGGTGTATACGACCCGGGACAACCGGGAAATCCGGGAAAAACCCGGGAATTTTTTCATCCGGGAGAAAACCGGGAAAAACCGGGAATTTTTCATTGTTTTAGCTTCCGGTTAAATTTTTGTAATTTTGACTGCAGAATTGATTTTCTAGCAAAGATCGTTATTGTATCCTGCTACTGGAGAATGATACTGCAGCAATAAAATATAAACGAGAGGGAAAAAAACTTTAGTGGCAAAGGAAATGTGCAATTTACAACGAAACCCCGTGCACGCACAAGCGTCTGCAAATAGCAAAAATATGAAAAAGGCCATAGGGCGCAGACTGTAATTCTTCGTAACAATGAACTGCTTGCTATGAGCATGATGTCACAACTGTTCACATTAGGTTCGTTTGACCAATTACCAGCGGTGTGTTGCGCATGCGCATTTGACTCGCGTATGAGCAGTACCTTCTCCCGCTCCCCGCTACGGCGCTACTTGTAGTTTGGCTGTTTGAGTTGTAGTGGGGAGGGGGTTAACCTGCACGTGACCATGTTTACGTTACGTGATTTCGCTGCTTCTCTTCATTTACAGCTCCCACGTCACATGAAAACAAAACGGATTTCTGTGGCCGTGAGCTATCAAGTGAATTAAAATACATTCACATGATTACGGAGGGCAAAAATATATTATTATTTTATTTCCAAGTTAGTAGCAGTCAAGCATTAATCGCCTTGCAGAACAATATTTTTGCAAGTTTGCTAAAGAAATTTGGCTTGATTAATCTTTCCGCTGAGGCGATCATTTTATTTGAAACGAAGTGTTTCATTCTACAGTATTGGCTAGTTCCAACTGTTCGCTGAATTTCAAGTGCACGTTATCATCTTTTGCCATGTATGGCATTATGCCATAATAAAGAACCAAAAATGAGGTCGCATAGTACTGGTACTCCAAGAAAATTTGAATCCCAAAAACCACACTGAAAAGCTTAATATCAGATGGGACCTGCTTCATCGTGAATCTGGATAAAGCCAATTTGCACTTCAAGCTGAATTATGCATTTTAGTATGGTTTACAAAATTCCGATGCTCTTTGGAGTATCGTCTGATGCCCTGTTTCTTTGATGGTGTAATCTAAGCTCTCTTAGTGCTTTATACACACGAACACGCTGGCTTCCTACACCACTGCAGTTGCACACGCACAATAATGTCTGTTTTCTGGCGCTCTCTGGCAACTGGTAAATCGAACCTATTTCTAACAGTCTCCGGGTAATATTGCGAACGGTGGTTAGAAAAGCGTTACTTTCAAAGTAAATTTCTTTTTACCCAAGATGAATTATGTTACGTGTGAGAAACAGGGATGGATATCTAAATCACAGAGTGTTCGAAACTCAACAGTTTGAGGACCAGCCACTTACAAAAATTTCGAGCTGCGAGACATTTATGTCATAATTTTAAATTTACTGGCATATTTGTGTGATGTATCTTAAAGTATAACACACGCAAAAAAGATCAATATTACATGTGAAAGCTTAGCTTCTGCTGTAGCGTGTTAATCTTAGAGACCAATATTATATGTGAAAGCTTAGCTTTTCTTGTAGATATACGGTACTGTGTACATTAATGTAAACCGTTAACTTTTCCTCTTGTGTGTTCGCGCTATGTAACAAGTGATGGTGCTATTGGCTGACTAAAACACGTGTCCTATGCTCTGAATAGCTGCTGTCGTCGTCTGGCGAGATTTCGTGGCTTGAGATATGACTCGCTTACAAAAGGACATATCAACCTCGGTTTCAATGCTCCGGAAACTAACGCGTTGTGTTTGGTGCAATTCGAATTTATACTTTCGTAATACGAAAATATGCAGCGTATATGTTGCTGCATAACAAAGGTCTTTCCAAAACTTCTCTGCCCCGTCTTTTCTTTTTTTTTCCGGGAAGATCTACGCGATTGTATAAAACATAATTCCAAGGATTGATAAGTTTTACAGTTGCGAGGGAAAATCTACGGAAAACATACTGTCATTTAGCACGGAAAAGGTGTATTTTCGCCCGGGAAAAAGCATATTTTTTTTAACGGGATATCCGGGAATAATCCGGGAATTTTTTTTCCTTGTCCCCGTATACACCCTGCACACACACACACACACACACACACACACACACACACACACACACACACACACACAATGACCGTTTGGAGTTTGATTAATTCACAAATTCAGTGTTCAGGATCTTGTTTTACGTATTTTACATTATTATATTCAATTTTCTTTAAATTATTCCCTGACGTAAGATACATGCATGTACCACCTCCTTTATTGTTTATTCTACAGATCTTAGTAAGATCTGTAGAACAACAGCAGTGCATGCTTGCACCTCTTTTAGCCAACAATCATTCATTTACACATAAGACTATAGTTTCTTTTAAGTAGTCATTCAGAAGGACTTCTGTTTCACGTAATCTGTTGCCTAAGCCCTGTATAATTTGATAGAAAATTGTTAATTGGTTTTTGTTTTCTGACTTTGGTGCACCTTTTATCTTACTGTTTGTATGATGCAGCCTGCCAATAAAAAAATCCCTGAGATGTGTTGGTGGAGCTGAAGGATCACAGTTTTTCACTTTCTTCTGACATTGCTTCTGCTAATGCTGCTTTGTACTCTGCTGATAATGACTGCTGGTATTTATTTTATACACACATCAAAAAAAGTTTTGCATCACCTCAGTTCCCAAAACTCCTGAAGACACACATTGGCTGTGGATACTGTACCACAGACAGTCCTTTTTCACTGTTCAGGGATGTTACTAAACCCGCCCAAAGATGTAAACTACCATGCATGAACAGCACCTATTAGACGGAGGGGATCCAACAGCTGATCAGTTCACAGTCATTCCACCAGGAAGGAGGTACACAGCTTGTGTTATCTGTAGTTCAACCGTGCCTAGGCAGTCAATACCGCAATTCAATTGTGGCTGCATTGTTTCTTTGTGCCAGGAAGGGCTCTCAACAAGGGAAGTGTCTGGGCATCTCGGAGTGAACTAAAGCGATGTTGTTCGGACATGGAGGAGATAAAGAGAGACAGGAACTGTCGATGACATGCCTTGCTCAAGCCGCCGAAGGGCTACTACTGTAGTGGATGACTGCTACCTACGGATTATGGCTCGGAGAAACCCTGACAGCAATGCCACCATGTTGAATAACACTTTTTGTGCAGCCACAGGATGTCGTGTTACAACTCAAACTGTGGGCAATAGACTGCATGATGTGCAACTTCACTCCCAACCTCCATGGTGAGGTCCATCTTTGCAACCGTGACACCATGCAGTGCAGTACAGATGGGCCCAACAACATGCCAAATGGATGGCTCTGGATTGGCATCATGTTCCCTTCCCTGATGAGTGTCACATATGCCTTCAACCAGACAATTGTCAGATATGTATTTTGAGGCAACCTGGTCAGGCTGAACGCCTTAGACACACTGACCATCGATTGCAGAAAGGTGGAGGTTCCCTGCTGTTTTGGGGTGCCATTATGTGGGGCTACATACGCCGCTGTTGGTCATGGAAGGCACCGTAATGGCTGTACGATACGTGAATGCCATCTTCTGACCGATAGTGCAAAGATATCAGCAACATATTGCAGAGGCATTCGTCTTCATGGACGACAATTCGCACCCTCATAGTGCACATCTTGTGAATGACTTCCTTCAGGATAACGACATCACTCAACTGGAGTGGCCAGCACGTTCTCCATACATGAACCCTATCGAGCATGGCTGGGATAGATTGAAAAGGGCTGTTTATGGATGACGTGACCCACCAGCCACTCCGAGGGATCTACACCGAATCGCCATTGAGGAGTGAGGCAGTGTGGATCAACAGCGTCTTGATGAACTTGTGGATAGTACGCCACAACAAATACAGGCATGCATCAGTGCAAGAGGACGTGCTACTTGGTATTAGAGGTATCGGTGTGTACAGAAATCTGGACCACCACCTTGGAAGGTCTACTGTACAGTAGCACAAGATGCAATGTGCGGTTTTCATGAGCAATAAAAAGGGCGGAAATGATGTTTATGTTGATTTCTATTCCAATTTTCTATACGAGTTCCGGAACTCTCAGAACTGAGAATGTGTGTATTATACCACATCTCATTCATTTAGTAAAATCCTGTTGTCTGTCACACTAACAATGTTCCTTCTTAATCTCGTGGTTTGGGTTCTCTCTCTCTCTCTCTTTCTCTTTAGATGTCTTTCCCTAAAAGTCATCAGAAGCACATAAAGTTTATTTTTTAGTGGTTACTATAAATCTTATAATGAAAAGTAATGTACTCATAATGCCTTTACCAGTTTACCATAGTATCTCACCAGATATTTCTAATTTTGTTTTTGCAGTGTGTAGATTGTGCCAGCTCAAACAAACTGCTCAGCATGTCTTTCATGTGACACCCAGGGTCAACAAAGAACTTTTGTTTGTTTCTGATTATGAATAAAAGTTTTTAAAGTTTAAAGTGGAATTTTATTGTCCATTTGATAGAGCAGTCCCGAATTTCTTTTGCTATAGCAGAATGGTTATTGTCCAATACAACAATTTTAATCTTTCAAGACATGTTCAGTTTATTCAGCATCCTTCCTGTGTATTTCATGGTGGTAGTATTTTCTCATTTTTTGGGTCCACAGTCTGTGCAGTGTTGTTTTGCAACAAAACTTGAGACGAAAAGAAAAATAGCTAGATGTCACTGTACACAATAAAAATGGCAAGTATGCCTTTCACATATTACAGAAACAAATGTATACTGACATTAGTATAAATGCCAATTCTTGTCAACCTGTATAGCATATTAGTATAAATGCCAATTCTTATCAACCTGTATAGCATAAACATGCTGATATCCACTCATGCATCCGTAAGATTTTTCGCCTGCCATAGGTAGTGAAGGAAGTCAGCTGACAGTGACGAGGTGTTGATATAAACGAAACTTTGTTTTCTTACATTGGTACATGGTGTACAATAACAAAGGTTTGAATACTGGTATTTATCAGAGAACCATTGCTTCGTAACTGCTGCAAGAATGTGAGCTTGTCTACAGTGAGCATTGCTATTTGTCACACACCCAGAACATAGCTTCATTTCTTGAATCTGGATAATTAAATAATTTGCAGCATGACTAATAAAGTATTTTTTTTAAATTTTCTCTTAAATTTATAGAGTTTTCTGTTTATTGTTTTGTGCTGTATTGGCACTTGTTGAAGAACTTTGCACTAGAATCTTGCTCTGAAAATTAGACAAGGAAGTGAAGCCAATATGAATTTTATTTTTACATTTTGTGTTGTGGTTTTGTGACTCACAGTATAACTGAAGTCTGTATTTATTATCAGAAATAAATACCATTAAATAGTGTAGCTACTACAAAGTGACTGTGAGAATTGTGAGACCTCTGCCAGAAATGTGATTGTCTCTTTTACTCAGGTACATACTACTAACATCTGCCAAATAAGTACTTTATTTACTTTAGCAGTGATGCCCCAGAAGGTAATTAAAAAAGACAGCAGGTCATCACAAAAAGAGGTACCTAAAAGTATAGGCCTTGCAGAACTCGGCTTTGTGGTCACTTTAGAATTATATTCATACGTATTACTGTAGAAGAACAGGGCAGGGAGATACTTCACATGCAAGTTTTATTGAAAATGAGGAAATGAGCAATGATATTACAGGTATTGATGTGATACAGAACAGGATACTAAGATTTGTTTTAAAAACAAAAGATGTACAGTGGGAATCACTCACATTGGTCTCACATTTTCATGAGGAGGTACAAAGTCTAATGGATGACAGAAAATACCAGTATAAAATGATAACTAAGGTGGCTTTAATGGGAAAACTGGACAAAAACTAATGAATAATTATTCAGAACTTCAGATATGATACCAGAAATGAGGGAGAACATATAATAGTATTTGCAGCAAATAACAACACTTTATTCTTAACAAAGTCTTCCAGAAGAACACAAATAGGAAAGTGGAATTTTTATGTAGTAATTAGAAATGAAAAGGGAACTGACTGTAACATAAAAAAATTAAGAAATTATACAGAATGTGATGCTACTACATAGCTTTTGAATTGCAAGTGGTAATCAACTAGTGAAATTCACTCTCAGAGTATATAAGTTAAAAAGAAACAGATGCTTCAGGCAGGAAAGCAGTAGGTTAAAGGAATTCATTTAAAAATATGGAGGAATACTAGCATGACCAGATTTTCCACATGAAAAAATTGGACATTTGCAGAAAATTGAGATAAGAAACAGGACACTAGACAGAGAGAAAATATTAAGCATATTTGACTGCATCGCTTTACTAAAGTAAATAAAAACTACAGTTCATACTCATACAAAAGCATATATTTTAACAAGACACTTCAAAACAGGCTCATAATGGCACTGCATCAAATGATGATTGTATTGTTTTTCCAATAACTGATTGTAACTCAAAATATTGAGAAATGGATAGAATGATTTAAAAAAAAATGAATACTAATGTAGACATCAAAAATCTGTAGACCATTTACCTACTGTATCAGGAACACTGCTACTAACATTGTACTTATCAGAAGACCTAATATCTTTCAGAAGCCTTGAAATGGTTAATAGCAGGTTGTAGAACTCCTTGCAGGTAAGATATTGATAATGATTATTAACTACAACAATTGCTCCTATATTTTCAGTAGTAAAACAGTTTTTCTCATCAATCCAAAGAGAATAAACAATTGAAAATACCCTTTCCACAACAAAATTTGTGCCTGGTGCAGCAAGAGCAGAACTGAACAAGCATCTCTATATTTTTAAATGAAGTACCTGTACTTTTAAGTGTGTGGAATATATCACACCACCTTTTAGCTGTTTCCAAATTAGCTTTTTCTCATTCTTAAAGTCTTTTGGATACAAAATTGTTCACACATCCTATCTCATCAAACAATACATCTCCACCTACCTGAAATGTTGCAACTAAGTCTACTCTCTTAAGAAGTTTCAGATAGTTTAAAAGTTAAGCCCAAGAAACAGAATTGTTCAGTGTTATCCAATGAAATGATTTCAGAAGCTGAAATGGAAAAATGCACTTTTCTAAATAAGTCACAAAAGTGTCATAAAATAATTTGGTAATCATCTCATATTTGGACTAAGCTGAATTCAATAAGAAATTGAAGGAATAACTGAAGAAGTTTGAAATTTACTAAATTCCTGTTACTGATTTTTTTTCTTTAAGCAGCTTTAACTCCTCAGCTGATTCTGTAGCTAAAATCATGGTTCTTTCCAACTTTTGGATTGAATTTGAAAACATTTTTATTGGTTTTGTGTGAAATGAAGCCAAAGAAGTGACTGTGGGCTCTCAAAAAACTGTTTCAGCAAAGTAGGACACATATCCTGAAACAGGATATAGGATTTCAAAGGTTCATATATATCAGTAACTCTTGTAGCTCCTGCTAACAATGACAAACATCTAGTTTTAATACTACCTAGAACTTGCTTGTGTTCGGTATCAACAAAATCACAGAATGATTTCAGTTCCTCCACATGCACAGTGTAAATACGAAAATTTTGAAAAATTTTATTAGCTAATTTTGCTGATTGGAAGCATGTCTGTACTTGTTTGAACTACATGGGTTCCACAAATGATGCCGCGAATCTTGAGAACATTGTTTATTCCTGCTCTCTTGTACCCACCAAAATTGGTATTACAGTTATTGCACAAAATGTGACAATCTTGTCAATTACATTTTGCTTTTTCAAAATATCCAGAATCTAGCTAGCTAATAATTCTGCTGTTTCTCCAGCCGTGTTCTGAAGACAGATTAGTTTGCACTGAATGCCTTTGGTAGGAATTAAATTCCTAGCGAGAATCAGTTCTAGCTTTAAACTTCTTTGATTAGATGCCTCAACCATCATGGGCACACACATAGCATCTTTAAGTTCTGACTGAACTTCATGCACTGCAATATTCACTAAAATCAACTGGCATAAGTGAATTTCTTCTCAGATAGTTCTGTGATCAGAAGAACCGTGCAGTCTATTGAAAGGAAAGAATGATCGTGTTTTGCGATATGGAATGCAAACAGCCCTTCTTCTGCAGCAATGCCTTTACCTTCCTCTGTTTGTAGTTCATTTGTAATGGCAAAGGAAGTTGAGCTGCAAGAAGATCTCACAGAAACTGCCAACTGGTGCTCCTTTTTCTTTATGTACTATTGTTACATTGGCACGACCTCCATGTTCAATGGAAAAAACTGAATGACACAACATACATTCCACCTTCGTAGACTCTACACAGGATACTGTGGTAGATGCACAGTGACCAGTTTTCTTCCAAAGCGCTGGGTGAGTTCATTCATTTGTTCGGAAAGGGAGGCCGACACTATCTGCCACCTTTCGGCAGGTAGGAGATGACGAATTGAGGTGCACGCCCTGCAATCTTGCTCAATTGATTTTACAGAAAATATTTAGTAAAAAATTTCAATTGCTTTGCTTGTAGCTTTATGTGTCAGGTTCATTATGATGTGCCCACCATTTCATTAATGGTCATAATTACTGTGATATTTATATAGAAGTAAGATAGTGCACAATATTTAAAAAATTTAATGATGAAAAGTAGAAGGTGTTATGATTTTGTGTTTGGTGCATATTACATAATATGTTGCTATGTTGCTGCATGTGAAATTTAGCTAACGTACTGAATTGTTATTTAGATTTGGGAGGAGGTCTCTATCTGTCACCAGTCTTGAGAAAACTGATTTGATCTAGCACACTCATTTGTGAACACGCTGCACCAGCAATAAAGCTGGAGTGAAATATCCTCCCCATTCCTCATATTTCATAAATGGTTTGAGATATCAAAATGAGATTTTGGCAAATGATAGCCTGCAAAGAAGATGGTTCTTACGCAAAACTTGATTACCTATCATGTTATATCGCTAACTACAGACTTTTTTGATGAAAGAAAGTAATTTTTAAGGGCCATTGATAGCTGGTAAAATGAGGAATGGTACGGGTTTTGGAACAACATAAGTGAAGACATTACACTTCTATATTGTACCAAGGACGTGTTTTTTCATAAGAAACAGACCTTAATTTTCCTCCACTCCTCATTTCACAAACTTAATAAACCACAGTTTGGGAATTCTCCCACAGCTGTGTTTACACAACGTTTTAGTGAGGTGAGACTGTAAGCTCCGCTGTGTCTTGGCAAAAGAAGCAGATTTTAACATGGCAACAAGAGAAATGTGTAGGTTTTACTCAAAGTTCACCACTCATGACCTTTCTCTGAAAGTTACAAATAGTTTACAAGCCAGATGAAAATATATTGCTGCATGCTCAGCAAAATTCTTTTTAGATGGTAACCAAAGCAGATGTGCCACATCTGCTGCATGCTCAGCAAAATTCTTTTTAGATGCTAACCAAAGCAGATGTGCCACATCATTTTGAATGGTCACCATGCAAGTGTGGACATGGAGGGGTCCTGCTTAACATTTACAAAAAATGAGAGTGTAGGCTTCAGTTTAGAATGCACTTCCCCTCCTGTGTTTAGTATTTCCTTTACAGTGCTTGCCCGCAGCCCACATTATTACCGCTCTGCCCATGCGTGCCTTGTCTGTGCTTCTACTGACCATGGTATTCTGCACGGACTCTACTTGTGATTTCCTTCAAGAAATGAAACTCTCCTTTCATGGTTTTTGAGAAAGAACACTTTCCTTTACCTGTATTAACAGGCATGAGTTAGTTTCACACATAGCAAACAACAGACAATGTAGCACACTAAAGCAGTTGCCGAACCCAGTGTTAAAACTGCCACATACGTCTCTTTGTTATCTTTAACAGTCTGAAGACATTGTGTTGGTTGCATCTACTGCAAATTTGTCATCTAACAGTGAATAGATAATTCGTAATTACAAATACAATTGAACATTGATAGCCCTATAACATTCTTTAACAAAAACTTTTTATATCTGTCCATCATTTCTGCAGTAGCAAAGGAACTGAGCTTGATGATGGAAAATCTTCTGTTCAGACTTCTCCTCATCCAATGACCAAAATAATGCTTATTTGTTCTATCTTTGGGTTCAATACAAAGCAAGGCTCAAGAAAATGCTAAAAAAACTGTGTCTTTGACACTAAGTTGGCATTTAAAAAAAGGAGATAAGGTTGTTGATGATTATGAAAAAATCAGGACAATTGGCATTCCGCTGAATATTCTTTTGGGACAACAGGAAAAAAAAACACCACATACACACACAAAAGAAAGGGGCAGTCCCATGAAAAATGGGATGTCTGGTCCTCCAAGGTATACCAGATAAAATTAGGCAACAAGTTCAAGATCAAATGAAGATTATACAGGCATCGATAAATTGGGCCATTGTTTGACAAATCTATTTACAGCATGCAAACACCAAAAGATGTTGCAATTATGAAGGTAACAAATAAAAGAGAATCTCAAGTGGAACAAGACTACTATTAAGGAAATGGTGAGAGTTTTGAATAAACACAATAAGAGCATTATAAAAAAGTTAACTTTGTAAGATAAGCAGTTGAAAAGAAAAAGAGCAAACAGAAAACAAAACAGAAACTTGCACTGAGTGGACACATTTTGTGGGTTAAGAATGCAGATGACATAGTAACTAACCATGGAGAGAAAATTATTCAAACACACCATGACTTCTTTCGAGGTTTTTGTTGGCTCAAATGATGATCATAAACATAACATATTAGAGTATGTCAAGTTACATCTTTGAAGTTATTTGAGATCTATAGAACAGAAATACACCTTGATGTCACAATATTTTAATATAAGTGGTTGAATATGGGGACAAAATGATACGAAATGCATTTGAAAAATTATTTACAAAATTTCTACCAAGTAAGATG